>NC_084746.1:9022461-9269961 GCF_033978785.1 Entelurus aequoreus
GCAAGTATATATATACAGTGGGGCAAAAAAGTATTTAGTCAGCCACCCATTGACAATCAATGGGTGGCTGACTAAATACTTTTTTTGCCCCACTGTATATATATATATATATGTAAAACGTGTAAAACAATGCCAAAGCAACAAATGTAATTAATTACACTTATTAAAGAGTATTTCCATTAGTAATTCAATGAATTTTCTGGTAAAGTAACAAGCATCCATCCACCCATCCATTTTCTACCGCTTGTCCCTTTCGGAGCCTATTCCGACGGCACTCGGGCGGTAACTACAATGAATTACTTTTCAAAAGTACTTTTCAGAACGCTGACAACAACACAATTTCATGTGCCGCACACACACACACACACACACACACACACACGCACACACACACACACGCACACACACACACACACACACGTACACACACATTCTTGTATTTCTTACCTTCTTGAGACATCTGAAAAATGCCTCCCTCTTTCTAGATATATAAAAATGTTTATATTTACAAAATTAATAATATATACATACTATGCAAATATAAAAAAGGTAAGACTTTTAGTTAATTGATGTATTTATTTATTTTTTGTTTGTTTGTAATTGGTTTTTAATTTTCATTATTTACTTTAACTTATTACAGTATGTCTCTTTATACATGCTTAATTTTGGCCAAAGGGGGCGCATTTCATTTTCTTACACACACATGTTATTTCATATGTTGACCAGAGGGGGAGCTCTTAAAATTTTTACACACACTTGTTATTTCATATGTTGACCAGAGGGGGAGCACTTTTAAAAGCGACACACGGTCAATTTGAAAAATTCCTCCTTTTTGGGACCACCCTCATTTTGATAGATGTCACCACCAGTGGTGCAAATGAGACATTCTATATTTTTTGTTTTTTGTAACGTGCTTAAGGTCGATGACAAAGGAGTCAGGGACCACAGATGGCCCCTGTGCCGCACTTTGGGCAACCCAACTGTAGAAGCTAACTGTTAATGTCCACTATAGTCTTAGCAGTGTAGTGTATTTGTTCATCCTATGCTCACATATGGGTTGTCTTACGTCAGCACCGGAAGTGGTCAAATCAGCTGTTCACCTGGCGGGGATGAATAGGGAAGTCCTTCTTTAGCTGCCGTCTTGTTTGATCATATATTGCTGCCTTTGCACCTGTCAATGTTTACCTTTCTATGCACATTAAATCAACAAAAAAAATCCTGACTTTGGAGCAATGTTCACGGACTCTAGTGTTTGGCTCTCTATTAGATGCGATGGGACCATGGTTTTAGTCCTTACTTGGAAGGTATCTTTCCTTGTTGATGTCTCTAGAAGGGTTAGAAATACAAGAACACACACACACACACACACACACACACACACACACACACACACACACCACACACACACACACACACACACACACACACACACACACATTACCTGCAGGCCCCCGCAGTATTAGCCGAGGTACAATGAAACACATTCGTCCCGTTGTCTCCGCCTAGGCCATCAGCACGCGCACGTGCGCTGACACACGCCATCAGCGGCCCGTCATGCGGACACCTGTCTTACTCAATTATCCTTGCCACTGACAGATAACAGAGCTGAGCAATAACGTCCACCACACACACACACACCGTCACACTTCTCGTGCACACACACTATGACACATTTTCATTTCCCCCGTAGCGACTTTTCAACCAAAAAATAGCACACACACACACACACACACACACACACACACACACACACACACACACACACACACACACACACACACACACACACACACACACACACACACACACACACACACACACACACACACACACACACACACACGCAGGGTGGATGTTGTCACCATGCCCTCGTCGATTTCCCTCCTGAAAGTGCATAATTAACTAATCACGTCGTTATTCACCCCCATTTATTGCCTCTGATGGCCCGCTTGGAAATAAGTCCGCGCACTAAGCAGCCGCGCGCGCAGGTGTAGATTGGCTATTGACGTGCTGCCAGGTGGAGTGCGCCACTGAATGGATCACAGACAAGTTTGCTCGTCTTCACGGCGGCGTCATTAAGTGGTAGTAAGTGCTCTCCCGGCCACGAGCCACAATCATCACAACCTCGCGCGAGTGTTTGTGCGCCAAATAGGCAACCTTTTCACATCGCCACTTTGCACGCCTCGCTATTGGCAAACGCTGGGAGTACTATTTCTAGTGACGAGTAATAGTTTGTGCCGCAAATGCTGTAATTATCTGTGCAGTGATGATTGGAAGCAGGAGATAAT
Source organism: Entelurus aequoreus (assembly GCF_033978785.1). NCBI lineage: Eukaryota > Metazoa > Chordata > Actinopteri > Syngnathiformes > Syngnathidae > Entelurus > Entelurus aequoreus. The sequence continues at coordinate 9,024,750 of NC_084746.1, forward strand.
TATACATAAACTCATTATAAATAACAACTAGGGATGACTCCATACTAATATTTTGGTACCGGGTACCAACATGTATTTCGATACTTTTGTAAATAAATACTACTTTTAGTAGTAAGTAAACAAACAATACTTTTTGGTACTTTTTGATATTTTTCTAAATAAAGGGACCACAAAAAATTTCATTATTGTCTTTATTTGAACAAAAAATACCCATTTTAAGTACAAATAAGTGTAGTAGTGTTGTCCTAATACCACTATTTTGGTACCAGTACTGGCACCAAAATGTATTTCAATACTTTTCGATACTTTTCAAAATAAAGGGCACCACAAAAAATGTCATTATTGTCTTTATTTGAACAAAAAATATGTTAGTGTGCATAAAACATATGTTTATTGTTGTAATTTAGTCCTTAAATAAAATAGTGAACATACTAGAAAAACGTGTCTTTTCGTAGTAAGTAAACAAACAATACTTTTTGGTACTTTTTCGATACTTTTCTAAATAAAGGGGACAGCAATAAAATGTCATTATTGTCTTTATTTGAACAAAAAATGTTAGGGTACATGAAACATATGTCTATTATTGTAATTTAGTCCTTAAATAAAATAGTGAATGTACTAGACAACTTGTCTTTTAGTAGTAAGTAAACAAACAATACTTTTTCGATATTTTTCTAAATAAAGTGACCACAAAAAATGTCATTATTGTCTTTATTTTCAACAAAAAATACCCATTTTAAGTACAAATACGTGTAGTAGTGTTGTCCCGATACCACTATTTTGGTACCGGTACTGGCACCAAAATGTATTTCAATATTTTCGATACTTTTCTAAAAAAAGGGGCACCACAAAAAATGTCATTATTGTCTTTATTTGAACAAAAAAAAAATGTTAGTGTGCATAAAACATATGTTTATTGTTGTAATTTAGTCCTTAAATAAAATAGTGAACATACTAGAAAAACTTGTCTTTTAGTAGTAAGTAAACAAACAATACTTTTCGATACTTTTCTAAATAAAGGGGACAGCAATAAAATGTCATTATTGTCTTTATTTGAACAAAAAATGTTAGGGTACATGAAACATATGTCTATTATTGTAATTTAGTCCTTAAATAAAATAGTGAACATACTAGACAACTTGTCTTTTAGTAGTAAGTAAACAAACAATACTTTTTGGTACTTTTTGATATTTTTCTAAATAAAGGCACCACAAAAAATGTCATTATTGTCTTTATTTGAACAAAAAATACCCATTTTAAGTACAAATATGTGTAGTAGTGTTGTCCTAATACCACTATTTTGGTACCAGTACTGGCACCAAAATGTATTTCAATACTTTTCGATACTTTTCTAAAAAAAGGGCACCACAAAAAATGTCATTATTGTCTTTATTTGAACAAAAAAAAATGTTAGTGTGCATAAAACATATGTTTATTGTTGTAATTTAGTCCTACAATAAAATAGTTGTCAGAGGGGCATTTTTACCACTGTGTTACATGGCCTTTCCTTTTAACAACACTCAGTAAACTGAGGAGACACATTTTTGAAGTGGAATTCTTTCCATTCTTGCTTGATGTACAACTTAAGTTGTTCAACAGTCTCCCTTCTCATATTTTAGCCTTCACACATTTTCAATGTCTGGACTACAGGCAGGCCAGTCTAGTACCCGCACTCTTTTACTACGAAGCCCCTTTGTTGTAACACCTGGCTTGGCATTGTCTTGCTGAAATAAGCAGGGGCGTCCATGATAACGTTGCTTAGATGGCAACATATGTTGCTCCAAAAGCTGTATGTACCTTTCAGCATTAATGGTGCCTTCACAGATGTGTAAGTTACCCATGTCTTGGCCACTAATACACCCCCATACCATCACACATGCTGCCTTTTACACTTTCACCCTAGAACAGTCCGGATGGTTCTTTTCCTCTTTGGTCCACAGTTTCCAAAAACAAATTGAAGTGTGGACTCGTCAGACCACAGAACACTTTTCCACTTTGCATCAGTTCATCTTAGATGAGCTCGGGCCCAGCGAGGCGTTTCTGGGTGTTGTTGATGAATGGCTTTGGCTTTGCATAGTAGAGTTTTAACTTGCACTTACAGATGTAGCGACCAACTGTAGTTACTGACAGTGGGTTTCTGAAGTGTTCCTGAGCCCACGTGGTGATATCCTTTACACACTGATGTGGCTTTTTGATGCAGTAGCGCCTGAGGGATCCGAGGTGTGTAATATCATGGCTTACGTGCAGTGATTTCTCCACATTCTCTGTACCTTTTGATGATATTACAGAGCGTAGATGGTGAAATCCCTAAATTCCTTGCAATAGCTTGGTTGAGAAATGTTGTTCTTCAACAATTTGCTCAGGCATTTGTTGACAAAGTGGTGACCCTCGCCCCGTCCTTGTTTGTGAATGACTGAGCATTTCATGGAAGCTGCTTTTATAGCCAATCATGGCACCCACCTGTTCCCAATTAGCCTGTTCACCTGTGGGATGTTCCAAATAAGTCTTTGATGAGCATTCCTCAACTTCCCCAGTCTTTTTTGCCACGCGTGCCAGCTTTTTTGAAACATGTTGCAGGCATCAAATTCCAAATGAGCTAATAATTGCAAAAAAACAACAAAGTCTCTCAGTGTGAACATGAAATATCTTGTCTTTGCAGTCTATTCAATTGAATATAAGTTGAAAAGGATTTGTTGTATTCTCTTTTTATTTACCATTTACACAACGTGACAACTTCACCGCTTTTGTACTTTACGTTTATTTTTCGCTCCTGGATTGTTGCTGCCTTCAGTTGTCTCCTGATTGAAATGTGACATCCACGTACTAAGAAGTAAACACAAGGCGTCCTTCTCTTCCTCCGTCGTCGTTTTGTCAGCGCCTTTTGATTATCGACTGATGCGTTCAACACGCCGCGGCTTTTTGCAGTTTTCCCACGGCGGCGGTGACTACCGCGGAGTCGGTACAAATCGGCGGTGATTTGCAAACAGCACGCTAGAATCGCATGATGAGCGCCCGAGGTAAGTGTGCGTGCCAGGAAGTCGCCGTGTGTGTAACTGAAAGGGAAGTGTGTGTGTGTCTACATGAGTACAATTACATTACCAGTGGCGTGTGTGTGTGTGTGTGTTTGTGTGTGCTTGTATTTCTACCCTTCTTGAGACATCAACAAGGAAAAGTATCTTCCATATGAGGAGGTGTGAACTAGTTAAGCCATAAGTCATGGTCTCAATAACATTGCATCTAATAGAGGATCACCCAAAAAGGAGGGATTTTTCACATTGACCGTGTGTCGCTTTTAAAAGTGCTCCTCCTCTGGTCAACGTATGAAATAACAAGTGTGTGTAAGAAATTGAAATGCGCCCCCTTTGGCCAAAATTAATTTAGAAAAATAAATAAATATGTATATAGAGACATACTGTAATAACTTGAAGTAAATAATTAAGATTAAAAAACAATTACAAACAAAAAATTCAATACAAAAAGAAATGTTTTTCTTTTTTCTTTTTCTCACAACTTTTTTCTGATAAAATTGGGAACAATTTCTCATATTCTTTCTGTTTCTGTAATATTGCAATATTTCCTCGTAAAACTATTACTTTTTAATTCAAAATGGTGACATTTGTCGTATAGAATTCTGACTTTTATCACAATATTGCCAATGTTTTTGTTGTTCTTGTAAAACAGTGACATTTTTTTTGACTTTTGTCCTAATGTTGCCAAGAAAATTCAGACTATTATTATAATATTGCCAAAATTGTAAAGCTTTCTTATAAAATTGTGACTTTTGTCGAGTAAAATTATGACTCTTTTTGTTATGTTATACGAGGGGAGTAGACGGCACAGACAACAAGGGGGCATTGTATAGCTCTACGATTTATTATATATATATATATATATATATATATATATATATATATATATATATATATATATATATATATATATATATATATATATATATATATATATATATATATATATATACTACCGTTCAAAAGTTTGGGGTCACATTGAAATGAAGGAAAAGCACTGTACTTTTCAATGAAGATAACTTTAAACTAGTCTTAACTTTAAAGAAATACACTCTATACATTGCTAATGTGGTAAATGACTATTCTAGCTGCAAATGTCTGGTTTTTGGTGCAATATCTACATAGGTGTATAGAGGCCCATTTCCAGCAACTATCACTCCAGTGTTCTAATGGTACAATGTGTTTTGCTCATTGGCTCAGAAGGCTAATTGATGATTTGAAAACCCTTGTGCAATCATGTTCACACATCTGAAAACAGTTTAGCTCGTTACAGAAGATACAAAACTGACCTTCCTTTGAGCAGATTGAGTTTCTGGAGCATCACATTTGTGGGGTCAATTAAACGCTGAAAATGGCCAGAAAAAGAGAACTTTCATCTGAAACTCGACAGTCTATTCTTGTTCTTAGAAATGAACGCTATTCCACAAAATTGTTTGGGTGACCCCAAACTTTTGAACGGTAGTGTATATATATATATATATATATACATACATATATATATATATATATATATATAATAAAGAAAAAATTATATTAATAAACTAGAGAATGTGTGTGTGTGTTTTTCTTGTGAAATTCCAACTCATTTTTCACAACAAGCTTTTTTATATTTGCATAGTATGTATATATAATCAATGTTGTAAATGCACATCTTTATATATCTAGAAAGGGTGGTCCTAAAGAGGTAGGCATTTTTTTCCAGAGGTCTCAAGAAGGTAGGAAATACAATAATGTGTGTGTGTGAGTGTGTGTGTGTGTGTGTGTGTGTGTGTGTGTGTGTGTGTGTGTGTGTGTGTGTGTGTGTGTTTGAGTGTTTCTTGTGAAATTCCAACTCATTTTTCACAACAAGCCTTCTTATATTTGCATAGTATGTCAATATTATTAATGTTGTAAATACACTTCTTTATATATCTAGAAAGGCTGGTCTCAAGAAGGTCACACATACAAGAATGTGTGTGTGTTTATGTGTGTGTGTGTGTGTGTGTGTGTGTGTGTGTGTGTGTGTGTGTGTGTGTGTGTGTGGGCTGCATGACGGTGGTATTGACCGAGGCCCCGGAGTAGAAAGGAGAAAATGAAATAAGTGGCCTATTGATTGATGTTCAGGCCTAAATGATACGATGCTTTAGAGGCGGGACAGATGCGTGTTCTGGGAAGCGCCATGTGAGGGCGGGGGGGGGGGGGGGGGGAGGGGCTAGAAACAGGTGGACAGAAACTCAATAAGCTTATCTCCTCGCCACTCTCCACCTCCTCTCATTTCCTCGCACTCATCTCCTCGCCATCCGTCCTCCCGCCTCCAATCTCTGCTCACATCTTGGCCCTCATTTGTTCTCAAGTCCTATCTTGTCCCATTTCCTGCTCTCCTCCACCTGTATCGCCACCTCCTTTCCTATCTCAACTCCCCTCATTCGCCTCTGCGCTCGCCGTCTCCGCACATCTGCATCCTGAACGCTTCCTTTGTGTTGTTGGACGCGTGCACGCTCGGAGCTAATTGCCGCCTCGCAGTTTCTCTTTGCTGCGACGGCACCTGACGAGTACCTGTTTGATGCCAGGCGCCCTAATTGAGGCTTTTCTCCCGTCAGCTGATTGTGGCGGAGTTTTTTGTCTTCAAAACCACGGGTGGATGGAATCAGAGACGGGGGAGATGAAGGGATGATAAGGAGGTGGCGTGCAGATTGCGGCGTTTTCCCGACGTCTACTTCTCCTGCTGCAATTAGCATGACAATGGCGGCAATCAGATGGCAGCTCGTTAGATTGGCCGCTGCATGGGAGCTGAAGGCCCGCCAGCTGACACAACCGGGGGGGGCACAACGCACTTGAGCCCACGCGCCATACTACAACACTACTTTGCCAGATGACGATACACACTTTCCTATTAGGGCCATCAACAAAAGTAACAATTGGTGCTTTTTAAAGTTGTGTAGAAGTGCATTCTTCACTCACAGTGAGATACTTTTCTTTGTATTTATAACGAGTGTACTTGTTTTATTCCTGCACTAAAATATGCACCATTTCCCAAAAATGTCATTATCATGGAAAAATGTCTTTCTCTCCATAATTCCATTCAAAACGTTAAACTTCCATAGATTATAAATTCACATACTTGCCAACCTTGAGACCACCAAATTCGGGAGATTTTTTTTTGGGGGGGGGTTAAGGGGGGAGGAGTATATTTATAGCTAGAATTCACTGAAATTCAAGTATTTCTTATATATATATATATATATATATATATATATATATATATATATATATATATATATATATATATATATATATATATATATATATATATATATATATTCTTTAAAAGCCTAACCAGGGACGAGAGTTGCAATTTAGCTTGTCATAGAGCTATACCACGCCCCCTTGTTGTCTGTGCCGTCTACTCCCCTCGCACGTAACAAAAGGAGTCATAATTTTACTCGACAAAAGTCCCAATTTTATAAGAAAACTTTACAATTTTGACAATATGATAATAATAGTCTGAATTTTTCTTGCCAAAATGATGACACAAGTCATAATTTTACACAAAAAATGTCACTATTTTACAAAAACAACAAAAACATTGGCAATATTGTGAGAAAAGTCCGAATTTTATATGACAAATGTCACCATTTTGCATTAAAGCGTAATAATTTTACTTTAATACAAAAATGGGGCCAATTATTTTTCATGTATTTTTATTTTGTACCTTTTTTGCATGTGTTTTTCACTTTTCTCAACAATTCTTTAAAAGTCTAACCAGGGACGGGGGGTTGCAATTTAGCTTGTCATAGAGCTATACCACGCCCCCTTGTTGTCTGTGCCGTCTACTCCCCTCGCACGTAAAAAAAAGAGTCATAATTTTACTCGACAAAAGTCACAATTTTGTAAGAAAACTTTACAATTTTGACACCTCTGGTTCCTGTAGAATAGTGTGGTTTGTGTATATATATATATATATATATATATATATATATATATATATATATATATATATATATATATATATATATATATATATATATATATATATATATATATATATATATATATATAAATAAAATAAATACTTGACTTTCAGTGAATTCTAGCTATACATATATATATATATATATATATATATATATATATATATATATATATATATATATATATATATATATATATATATATATATATATATATATATATATATATATATATATATATATATATATATATATATATATATATATATATTTTATTATATATATACATATAAATAAAATAAATACTTGAATTTTAGTGTTCATTTATTTACACATATACACACATATAACACTCCTCTCTACTCATTGTTGTATTTGAAAGTGCAATGCTTTGCAGCCAGTAGCACAGCCTTTGAAGGAGCATAGGTATGGGCAGTGTAATATTCTGGGTTGGAGTCAATAACCAGGCGAGGTGATGAAGTTACGTCTCTTTACTTCATACTTCAGAACCGACTCCCACACTTGCCGTCAGGGTGCGCAATACAACGTAAACCGTTGGCCAAGCAAAAAGTAACCACAGAACACTATACGGTGTAGTGTTCTGTGGTTACTTTTTGCTTGGCCAAGCGGACGTGACGACAGGCTGTCCTCACTCAGGTCCGCAAGGACCTGGAGGGGGCGTGCCTTAAGTCCGGCTGGAAATCGGGAGAAATTCGGGAGAAAGGTTGTCCCGGGAGATTTTCGGGAGAGGCACTGAAATTCGAGAGTCTCCCGGGAAATTCGGGAGGGTTGGCAAGTATGTAGATTCAGGGCCAACAACTTAAACAATTTCAAGTATTTAGTTGCTTATTTGTACATAAGTTGGGCTTCCAGCTCATTAAATTTCCTCGCTCTTAAATATTCCAAAGTCAACTTTATTATAAGAAAAGTGAAGAGTTTGGGAACAACAGCAACTCAGCCACCAAGTGGTAGGCCACGTAAACTGACAGAGAGGTCAGCATAGTGCAAAGACTTTCTGCACAGTCAGTTGCTACAGAGCTCCAAACTTCATGTCACTTTCCAATTAGCCCACGTACAGTACGCAGAGAGCTCCATGGAATGGGTTTCCATGCCCGAGCGGCTGCATCTAAGCCATACATCACCAAGTCCAATGCAAAGCGTGGGATGCAGTGGTGTAAAGGACATCTCCACTGGACTCTAGAGCAGTAGAACGCCTTCTGTGGACTGATGAATCACATTTTTCCATCTGGCAATCTGATGGACCAGTCTGGGTTTGGAGGTTGCCAGGAGAACGCTACATTTCGGATTGCATTGTGCCGAGTGTGAAATTTGGTGGAGGAGGAATTATGGTGTGGGGTTGGTTTTTCAGGAGTTGGGCTTGGCTCCTTAGTTCCAGTGAAAGGAACTTTGAATGATCCAGGATACCAAAACATGTTGGACAATTCCCTGGGATGGCACTTCAAGTTCATATGTGAGTAAAGGCAGGTGGCCCAATACTTTTGGCAATATAGTGCATGTTTTATATTGTCGCGCTTGTGACACGAAATATATTTGACACACAAACGTGTGCGGCGTTCATTCAAACAAATAGAATAGACTAGCATATAATGGCGGTCCCAACAAACCCCCACCTTTGGGTAAATCTCTTGACGGTCACTTGAAGGGGCCGCGCCGAACGACTCACTCTTAACTGCAGATATGCATGTAAATAACAACAACATTTTTATGTGCACAATACAACAATGGCAGTGAATAATGACCACAAAGTCAAGTAAACATCTGTGGTGAATTATGTCCTTAAAGCAACCGCTGCAATATATGATATTTATATATATAATATGTAAATATTACATATAGGTTATATTGCTATTATGGTACATTTTTAGTCTACTTTTTCCCTTTTTTTTCCACCCTCTTTTTGTGCCCTTGTGTGCATTATCCTTTCCATCCTTTGTAAGTGAGCTACTGTGTGGAACAATTTCCCTTGTGGATCAATAAAGTTTGTCTAAGTCTAAGAAAACAAGATAAACAAATAAAAAAAGAATACTGTGAAGAATTCAGCCCAAATGTTCAGGGCATGAATGTTTTCAACTGAGTGTCACATTATACTCATCTACTAAACTCAAAACACCTGCACAGCTTTTCACAGGTGTCAATAAATTGCTTCACTTGTTTTTATTTATTTACAGACGATTTTATATGACATTAATGTTTCTTTTATTAATATCCGAGTTTGTTCTGCAACATATGAAATATCAAGTGTGTGTAAGAAATTGAAATGTGCCCCCTTTGACCAAAATGTATTCAAAAAAATAAATAAATATGTATATAGAGACATACTTTAATAACTTGAAGTAAATAATAAAGATAAAAAAACAACTACAAACAAAAAATTCAATGAAAAAATGTATTAACTCAAAGCAGTTTTTTTCTCATGATGTGTCGACTTTTTTCTGATAAAATTGGGAACAATTTCTCGTATTCTTTCCGTTTCTGTAATATTGCAATATTTCCTCGTAAAATTATTACGCTTTAATGCAAAATGGCGACATTTGTCGTATAAAATTCTGACTTTTATCACAATATTGCCAATTTTTTTGTTGTTCTTGTGAAATAGTGAAATTTTTTGAGTAAAATGATGACTTGTGTCATCATTTTGCCAGGAAAATTCAGACTATTATCATAATATTGTCAAAATTGGAAAGTTTTCTTATAAAATTGTGACTTGTCGAGTAAAATTATGACTCTTTTTGTTACGTACGAGGGGAGTAGACGGCACAGACAAAAAGGGGGCGTGGTATAGCTCTATGACAAGCTAAATTGCAACCCTCGTCCCTGGTTAGACTTTTAAAGAAATGTTGAGAAAAGTGAAAAACACATGCAAAAAAAGGTGCAAAATAAAAATACATGAAAAATAATTGGCCCCATTTTTGTATTAAAGTTATTTCCTCGTAAAATGATTACGCTTTAATGCAAAATGGTGACATTTGTCGTATAAAATTCTGACTTTTATCACAATATTGCCAATTTTTTTGTTGTTCTTGTGAAATAGTGACATTTTTTTGAGTAAAATTATGACTTGTGTCATCATTTTGCCAGGAAAATTCAGACTATTATTATAATATTGTTAAAATTGGAAAGTTTTCTTATAAAATTGTGACATGTCGAGTAAAATTATGACTCTTTGTTACGTACGAGGGGAGTAGACAAAAAGGGGGCGTGGTATAGCTCTATGACAAGCTAAATTGCAACCCTCGTTCCTAGTTAGACTTTTAAAGAAATGTTGAGAAAAGTGAAAAACACATGCAAAAAAGGTGCAAAATAAAAATACATGAAAAATAATTGGCCCCATTTTTGTATTAAAGATATTTCCTTGTAAAATTATTACGCTTTAATGCAAAATGGTGACATTTGTCATATAAAATTCAGACTTTTCTCACAATATTGCCAATGTTTTTGTTGTTTTTGTAAAATAGTGAAATTTTTTGAGTAAAATTATGACTTGTGTCATCATTTTGCCAAGAAAAATTCAGACTATTATTATAATATTGTCAAAATTGTAAAGTTTTCTTATAAAATTGTGACTTTTGTGGAGTAAAATTATGACTCTTTTTGTTACGTGCGAGGGGTGTAGACGGCACAGACAACAAGGGGGCGTGGTATAGCTCTATGACAAGCTAAATTGCAACCCTCGTCCCTGGTTAGACTTTTAAAGAAATGTTGAGAAAAGTGAAAAACACATGCAAAAAAGGTACAAAATAAAAATACATGAAAAATAATTGGCCCCATTTTTGTATTAAAGATATTTCCTCGTAAAATGATTACGCTTTAATGCAAAATGGTGACATTTGTCATTAAAAATTCTGACTTTTCTCACAATATTGCCAATGTTTTTGTTGTTTTTGTAAAATAGTGAAATTTTTTTAGTAAAATTATGACTTGTGTCATCATTTTGCCAAGAAAAATTCAGACTATTATTATAATATTGTCAAAATTGTAAAGTTTTCTTATAAAATTGTGACTTTTGTGGAGTAAAATTATGACTCTTTTTGTTACGTGCGAGGGGAGTAGACGGCACAGACAACAAGGGGGCGTGGTATAGCTCTATGACAAGCTAAATTGCAACCCTCGTCCCTGGTTAGACTTTTAAAGAAATGTTGAGAAAACTGAAAAACACATGCAAAAAAGGTGCAAAATAAAAATACATGAAAAATAATTGGCCCCGTTTTTGTATTAAAGTTATTTCCTCGTAAAATGATTACGCTTTAATGCAAAATGGTGACATTTGTCGTATAAAATTCTGACTTTTATCACAATATTGCCAATTTTTTTGTTGTTCTTGTGAAATAGTGACATTTTTTGAGTAAAATTATGACTTGTGTCATCATTTTGCCAGGAAAATTCAGACTATTATTATAATATTGTCAAAATTGGAAAGTTTTCTTATAAAATTGTGACTTGTCGAGTAAAATTATGACTCTTTTTGTTACGTACGAGGGGAGTAGACAAAAAGGGGGCGTGGTATAGCTCTATGACAAGCTAAATTGCAACCCTCGTTCCTGGTTAGACTTTTAAATAAATGTTGAGAAAAGTGAAAAACACATGCAAAAAAGGTGCAAAATAAAAATACATGAAAAACAATTGGCCCCATTTTTGTATTAAAGATATTTCCTTGTAAAATTATTACGCTTTAATGTAAAATGGTGACATTTGTCATATAAAATTCAGACTTTTCTCACAATATAGCTAATGTTTTTGTTGTTTTTGTAATATAGTGAACTTTTTTGAGTAAAATTATGACTTGTGTCATCATTTTGCCAAGAAAAATTCAGACTATTATCATAATATTGTCAAAATTGTAAAGTTTTCTTATAAAATTGTGACTTTTGTGGAGTAAAATTATGACTCTTTTTGTTACGTGCGAGGGGAGTAGACGGCACAGACAACAAGGGGGCGTGGTATAGCTCTATGACAAGCTAAATTGCAACCCTAGTCCCTGGTTAGGCTTTTAAAGAAATGTTGAGAAAAGTGAAAAACACATGCAAAAAAGGTGCAAAATAAAAATACATGAGAAAAAATTAATTGGCCCCATTTTTGTATTAAAGTTATTTCCTCGTAAAATGATTACGCTTTAATGCAAAATGGTGACATTTGTCATATAAAATTCTTACTTTTCTCACAATATTGCCAATTTTTTTGTTGTTCTTGTGAAATAGTGACATTTTTTGAGTAAAATTATGACTTGTGTCATCATTTTGCCAGGAAAATTCAGACTATTATATAATATTGTCAAAATTGGAAAGTTTTCTTATAAAATTGTGACTTGTCGGGTAAAATTATGACTCTTTTTGTTACGTACGAGGGGAGTAGACAAAAAGGGGGCGTGGTATAGCTCTATGACAAGCTAAATTGCAACCCTCGTTCCTGGTTAGACTTTTAAAGAAATGTTGAGAAAAGTGAAAAACACATGCAAAAAAGGTGCAAAATAAAAATACATGAAAAACAATTGGCCCCATTTTTGTATTAAAGATATTTCTTTGTAAAATTATTACGCTTTAATGCAAAATGGTGACATTTGTCATATAAAATTCAGACTTTTCTCACAATATTGCTAATGTTTTTGTTGTTTTTGTAAAATAGTGACATTTTTTTAGTAAAATTATGACTTGTGTCATCATTTTGCCAAGAAAAATTCAGACTATTATTATAATATTGTCAAAATTGTAAAGTTTTCTTATAAAATTGTGACTTTTGTGGAGTAAAATTATGACTCTTTTTGTTACGTGCGAGGGGAGTAGACGGCACAGACAACAAGGGGGCGTGGTATAGCTCTATGACAAGCTAAATTGCAACCCTCGTCCCTGGTTAGACTTTTAAAGAAATGTTGAGAAAAGTGAAAAACACATGCAAAAAAGGTACAAAATAAAAATACATGAAAAATAATTGGCCCCATTTTTGTATTAAAGATATTTCCTCGTAAAATGATTACGCTTTAATGCAAAATGGTGACATTTGTCATATAAAATTCAGACTTTTCTCACAATATTGCTAATGTTTTTGTTGTTTTTGTAAAATAGTGACATTTTTTGAGTAAAATTATGACTTGTGTCATCATTTTGCCAAGAAAAATTCAGACTATTATTATAATATTGTCAAAATTGTAAAGTTTTCTTATAAAATTGTGACTTTTGTGGAGTAAAATTATGACTCTTTTTGTTACGTGCGAGGGGAGTAGACGGCACAGACAACAAGGGGGCGTGGTATAGCTCTATGACAAGCTAAATTGCAACCCTCGTCCCTGGTTAGACTTTTAAAGAAATGTTGAGAAAAGTGAAAAACACATGCAAAAAAGGTACAAAATAAAAATACATGAAAAACAATTGGCCCCATTTTTGTATTAAAGTTATTTCCTCGTAAAATGATTACGCTTTAATGCAAAATGGTGACATTTGTCATATAAAATTCAGACTTTTCTCACAATATTGCCAATGTTTTTGTTGTTTTTGTAAAATAGTGACATTTTTTGAGTAAAATTATGACTTGTGTCATCATTTTGCCAAGAAAAATTCAGACTATTATTATAATATTGTCAAAATTGTAAAGTTTTCTTATAAAATTGTGACTTTTGTGGAGTAAAATTATGACTCTTTTTGTTACGTGTGAGGGGATTAGACGGCACAGACAACAAGGGGGCGTGGTATAGCTCTATTGCAACCCTCGTCCCTCGTTAGGCTTTTAAAGAAATGTTGAGAAAAGTGAAAAACACATGCAAATAAGGTACAAAATAAAAATACATGAAAAATAATTGGCCCCATTTTTGTATCAAAGAGGTGTCTATATTAAATATATATTTTGCCTTTGAATTGTTCAGATGGCTAATCATTTCGTGTATCTTGTTTTGATTAGTCAGTGTTATGTGAAAAGATGAGGGTGAATCTTCAGGATCGTTGCATGTCTTGGAATAAAACTGGCTGCAAGTTGTTGATCAGAAATAACTTACATTTTAATTTATACACCCAATTATTAATCAAGCAGTTGCTTATCTGCACACATATTTTTTAGGCGCAATGGCACGAGAAAACTTAAGTAAATATTCATCAACATTTGCTATGAGTGCACATTTGGAATAATGCGTGTTTGTGCTAACATGATGTAAAAGTTGGTATTTAAAAAAAGAGTGGTGTACCACATAAATAAGTCAAGGGTTTAAGTATGAAATAAACATTAGTGTTTCTGCAAGACTCTTACTGCAATTACTTTTCCCACCGTGAAGTCTCGTTAGCAACTCTTGAACCACCTGAGCCCAAGTGCATGCTGGGTCAGCCTGCCTGATGACATACTGAGCAGGTGTGCAGGGACCAGCTGGTGGCGGAGAAAAGGGCCCCGGAGGAATTATTGACCCGTCAGAACTGACCCCCCAACCCTGGGAAATGACGCTGCGGCTCCAGAGATGAGTTTGTGAGGAGCTCCATCAGCCTGGCAATGTGCCGTGACCAGCAATGTGCCGTGACCCCTGGCACACAGCACCGTGACCAGCAATGTGCCGTGACCCCTGGCACACAGCAAGAAGACGCAAGTTGGGGGTGCAAAAAGACATCAATTAAATGGACACTCAGACCATCAGATGTCATTAGGCCCTTTTCCACCACACCTTTTGGTTCCTGTACAATAGTGTGGTTTGTGTTTCCACTGCATTTCACAGCTCAGGTAGTTCCTACAAATCAGGCTGACGACGTATGGAGGAGTGGTTTACTATATTGAATCTGCACTGGTACTATGGTAATAAACAGACAATAGTAATTGAAATACAAAGCAATAATATACAAAACAATATGACTTATACAATAAAGTGTACCGAATTGTTCATATAAAGTCAAGTTTTGTCCGCAATGTCCAACAGTCAGAAAGTCTATATAGTCTATTTCAGCTGTAAATAACAATATATAAATAATAAATGCCCGTGTTTATCTGTAAATAACAACATATAAATAATAAATGCCAGTGTTTATCTGCAAATAACAATATATAAATACCAGTGTTTATCAGTAAATAACAACCTATAAATAATAAATGTCAGTGTTTATCTGTAAATAACAATATATAAACAATACATGTTAGTGTTTATCTGTAAATAACACTATATAAATAATAAATGTCAGTGTTTATCTGTAAATAACACTATATAAATAATACATGTCGGTGTTTATCTGTAAATAACAATATATAAATAATAAATGTCAGTGCTGATTTGTAAATAACAATATATAAATAATACATGTCAGTGTTTCTGTAAATGACAAAATATAAATATAAATGTCAGTGTTTATCTGTAAATAACAATATATAAATGATAAATGTCAGTGTTTATCTGTAAATAACAATATATAAATAATAAATGTCAGTGTTTATCTGTAAATAACAATATATAAATAATAAATGTCAGTGTTTATCTGTAAATAACAATATATAAATAATAAATGCCAGTGTTTATCTGTAAATAACAATATATAAATAATACATGTCAGTGTTTATCTGTAAATAACAATATACAATAATAAATGTCAGCGTTTATCCGTAAATAACAATATATAAATAATAAATGTCAGTGTTTATCTGTAAATAACAATATATAAATAATAAATGTCAGCGTTTATCTGTAAATAACAATATATAAATAATACACGTTAGTGTTTATCTGTAAATAAAAATATATAAATAATACATGTTAGTGTTTATCTGTAAATAACAATATATAAATACTACATGTTAGTGTTTATATGTAAATAACAATATATCAATAATATATGCCAGTGTTTATCTGTAAGTAACAATATATAAATAACAAATGTCAGCGTTAATCTGTAAATAACAATATATAAATGATAAATGTCAGTGTTTATCTGTAAATAACAATATATAAATAATAAATGTCAGTGTTTATCTGTAAATAACAATATATAAATAATAAATGCCAGTGCTTATCTGTAAACAACAATATCTAAATAATACATGTCAGTGTTTATCTGTAAATAACAATATACAATAATAAATGTCAGCGTTTATCCGTAAATAACAATATATAAAGAATAAATGTCAGTGTTTATCTGTAAATAACAATATATAAATAATAAATGTCAGCGTTTATCTGTAAATAACAACATATAAATAATACATGTTAGTGTTTATCTGTAAATAAAAATATATAAATAATACATGTTAGTGTTTATCTGTAAATAACAATATATAAATAATACATGTTAGTGTTTATATGTAAATAACAATATATCAATAATAAATGCCAGTGTTTATCTGTAAGTAACAATATATAAATAATAAATGTCAGTGTTAATCTGTAAATAACAATATATAAATGATAAATGTCAGTGTTTATCTGTAAATAACAATATATAAATAATAAATGTCAGTGTTTATCTGTAAATAACAATATATAAATAATAAATGTCAGTGTTTATCTGTAAATAACACTATATAAATAATAAATGCCAGTGTTTATCTGTAAATAACAATATATAAATAATACATGTTAGTGTTTATATGTAAATAACAATATATACATAATACATGTCAGTGTTTATCAATACAAACACATCGGCTTTAGCGTTAGCTCATTAGCATTAGCATTCTGTTGACTGGGGTTGAGGCAAATAACGACACAAATGGAGTGTCACTCACTACTTTTACAACATGTAATAAAGTCAATAGTTCATATTTGATGTTATTCACCTTTTTTCCCACTCGTGTGCTGCTTCCTTTAGTTGATCATTTTCCATCCAGCGGCTTCAAACTAACTGACCCCATTGGAGCCATAAATGGTTAAACATGCACTCGCACATCTTACGCGTGTAATTCAGCTTCCTTCACTTTCCTGCGCTGCTATGCTAAGCTGTAGAAACACAGCACACCCCAGCTGCTGGTGCGACACTAATTCTGCCTGGGCAGCACTGGTAGCCCACTTTGGTTCCGCTTTGTACTTCCCTTATCGCGTCCTCAAAAATAATAAATGCCAGTGTTTATCTGTAAATAACAATATATAAATAATAAATGCCATTGTTTATCTGTAAATAACAATATATAAATACCAGTGTTTATCAGTAAATAACAACCTATAAATAATAAATGTCAGTGTTTATCTCTAAATAACAATATATAAATAATACATGTTAGTGTTTATCTGTAAATAACACTATATAAATAATACATGTCAGTGTTTATCTGTAAATAACACTATATAAATAATACATGTCAGTGTTTATCTGTAAATAACAATATATAAATAATAAATGTCAGTGCTGATTTGTAAATAACAATATATAAATAATAAATGTCAGTGTTTCTGTAAATGACAAAATATAAATATAAATGTCAGTGTTTATCTGTAAATAACAATATATAAATGATACATGTCAGTGTTTATCTGTAAATAACAATATATAAATAATAAATGTCAGTTTATCTGTAAATAACAATATATAAATAATAAATGTCAGTGTTTATCTGTAAATAACAATATATAAATAATAAATGCCAGTGTTTATCTGTAAATAACAATATATAAATAATACATGTCAGTGTTTATCTGTAAATAACAATATACAATAATAAATGTCAGCGTTTATCCGTAAATAACAATATATAAAGAATAAATGTCAGTGTTTATCTGTAAATAAAAATATATAAATAATAAATGTCAGCGTTTATCTGTAAATAACAATATATAAATAATACATGTTAGTGTTTATCTATAAATAAAAATATATGAATAATACATGTTAGTGTTTATCTGTAAATAACAATATATAAATACTACATGTTAGTGTTTATATGTAAATAACAATATATCAATAATATATGCCAGTGTTAATCTGTAAATAACAATATATAAATGATAAATGTCAGTGTTTATCTGTAAATAACAATATATAAATAATAAATGTCAGTGTTTATCTGTAAATAACAATATATAAATAATAAATGCCAGTGTTTATCTGTAAATAACAATATACAATACATTTCAAAGCAAGACTGAAGTTGATGCATGTTTTTAACCAAAAGTAATGTTAAAAGATTTTTAGGACCTTTTAAAATTGTATTTAAGACATTTTATGAGATTTTAAAATAATTTTACACATTTTAAGGCCTTCAATTCAAATTGCTGGATTTTAGTCTTTTTATATTGCATATTGGAGAAAACAACTTGCCATGGCTTTTACCCTTTTCTTTGGCCATTTCTGCTCGCTATTTTCCCGCTTGTGGCTCAACAGTAACGAGTGAACGCAGCCGTTTTTTTCGCCGCTACGGAACGTCCCGAGGGTTGAAAAGGACGCATGTGCATTAATAGCCCCCCAAAACTTATAGTTAACACCTTATTATTGGGTTAACTCTGACAGGCCTACATATATATTATATTAGGTGTGATGAATATGTTGGTCATGTAATAAGATTCTAAATTGTTTTATAGTTTTTAAAAAAAAAAACAGCTTTTCAATTGCAGTTCAAATCCCGAGCTTGGTGAAAAGAATTGTTCAAGTCATGTGTGCTAACCAACACTGTATTGCATTTTCTTGAACATGAATTATTGTTTATGTTCATTTATATGTTACATTTTCTAGATGAGGGGTCTTCAAAGGTGCGGCAGCTTGAGTAAAATAAAGAAACTCACACCTTTCAAACCTGTCAAGCTAATCTAAATCCTATGTCGGCAGCCAAGACAAGCTAATGTATCGCACCTTGTTTAAAAAAGGTTTCATTATACTTCGTTAACTTGTGAAAATCGGTTCTGAATGGAATCGTCACCCCGAAAATCAGAACCGAATCGACTTGTGAGTTGTAAGTTTCCCCTCCGTATTGCATTTTAAAAAAACGTTCATGTATTGCAAGACATTTGAAACAATAACATCAGACAACAATTTATAGTACCCTAATTTCCGGACTATAAGTCGCTACTTTTTTCCCTACGCTTTGAGCCCTTCAGGTTATAAAACGGTGCGGCTAATTAATTTTCTTTGCTGACGGCCATCGTGCAAATCATTTAAAACAAAAACAAAAGCTAAACCTTTTGTGTGGACAAGTTATTATAAGTTACAGTATTGTTCTGTTTAGAGCTTTCAAACATAAATACAAGTGGCGGTCTGTCTTTTAGACGTCCATAGCGTTTCTACTCGTACGGATTCTCCATTCAGCACTCCAAGCGACATCTGTAAGTTTTACAATATAACTAAAACAATTCTTACTTACTAAACTGTCCCACCTGTGATAACTGTCGGAGTGTCTTCATGCATATTTGTACGTACGTATAAAATTGGTGAATATGCTAACACGTTAACGAGTGTCTGTGTTAGTATTATTTACTTACAATGGCATTCTTTTTGTATTGTTTCGTAAATTCACCAAAACGTTGAAGTGTAGTTATTGAGTTTGTTTATCTGATTGGAGAGCTAGCTTCCACAGCTAGTGGGTCCATGATGATGACTTCTGTTTTGTTTGATCAGCCGTTTTACTGCCTTGTTGCAGACACTCTTTGGAAACAATTAAGGTATGTAAATAAACATTTAAAAAATATGTCTGTGTAAATACACTACCGTTTAAAAGTGTGGGGTCACATTGAAATGTCCTTATTTTTGAAGGAAAAGCACTGTACTTTTCAATGAAGATTTTTTTTCGAGTAAAATGATGACTTTTGTCCTAATGTTGCCAAGAAAATTCAGACTATTATTATAATATTGCCAAAATTGTAAAGCTTTCTGATAAAATTGTGACTTTTGTCGAGTAAAATTATGACTCTTTTTGTTATGTTATACGAGGGGAGTAGACGGCACAGACAACAAGGGGGCATTGTATAGCTCTACGATTTATATATATATATATATATATATATATATATATATATATATATATATATATATATATATATATATATATATATATATATATATATATATATATATATGTATATATATATATATATATATATATATATATATATATATATATATATATATATATATATATATATATATATATATATATATATATATATATATATATATATATATATATATATATATATATATATATATATATATATATATATATATATATATATATATATACTACCGTTCAAAAGTTTGGGGTCACATTGAAATGAAGGAAAAGCACTGTACTTTTCAATGAAGATAACTTTAAACTAGTCTTAACTTTAAAGAAATACACTCTATACATTGCTAATGTGGTAAATGACTATTCTAGCTGCAAATGTCTGGTTTTTGGTGCAATATCTACATAGGTGTATAGAGGCCAATTTCCAGCAACTATCACTCCAGTGTTCTAATGGTACAATGTGTTTGCTCATTGGCTCAGAAGGCTAATTGATGATTCGAAAACCCTTGTGCAATCATGTTCACACATCTGAAAACAGTTTAGCTCGTTACAGAAGCTACAAAACTGCTTTGAGTACCTTGAAGGTAGAAAAGCGCTATACAAGTATAACCCATTTATCATTTATTACCTTCCTTTGAGCAGATTGAGTTTCTGGAGCATCACATTTGTGGGGTCAATTAAACGCTCAAAATGGTCAGAAAAAGAGAACTTTCATCTGAAACTCGACAGTCTATTCTTGTTCTTAGAAATGAAGGCTATTCCACAAAATTGTTTTGGGTGACCCCAAACTTTTGAACGGTAGTGTAACTCATTTCACAACGTATGTATCTGCGGTTTATAGTCCGGTGTGGCTAAAATTTGGAAAAAAATCTTCAAAAATGTAGTGGTTACAGCTTGTATATATACACTACCGTTCAAAAGTTTGGGGTCACATTGAAATGTCCTTATTTTCAATTAAGATAACTTGAAACTAGTCTTAACTTTAAAGAAATACACTCTATACATTGCTAATGTGGTAAATGACTATTCTAGCTGCAAATGTCTGGTTTTTGGTGCAATATCTACATAGGTGTATAGAGGCCCATTTCCAGCAACTATCACTCCAGTGTTCTAATGGTACAATGTGTTTGCTCATTGGCTCAGAAGGCTAATTGATGATTGGAAAACCCTTGTGCAATCATGTTCACACATCTGAAAACAGTTTAGCTCGTTACAGAAGCTACAAAACTCACCTTCGTTTGAGCAGATTGAGTTTCTGGAGCATCACATTTGTGGGGTCAATTAAACGCTGAAAATGGCCGGAAAAAGAGAACTTTTATCTGAAACTCGACAGTCTATTCTTGTTCTTAGAAATGAAGGCTATTCCACAAAATTGTTTGGGTGACCCCAAACTTTTGAACGGTAGTGTATATCTATAGGGCCACCAACTCAGTGGTCTTGTGGTTAGAGTGTCCGCCCTGAGACTGGGAGGTTGTGAGTTCAAACCCCGGCCGAGTCATATCAAAGACTATAAAAATGGGAGCCATTACCTCCCTGCTTGGCACTCAGCATCAAGGGTTGGAATTGGGGGTTAAATCACCAAAAATGATTCCCGGGCGTGGCGACCGCTGCTGCTCACTGCTCCCCTCACCTCCCAAGGGGTGGAACATGGGGATGGGTCGAATGCCGAGTGTAATTTCACCACACCTAGTGTGTGTGTGATAACCGTTGGGACTTCAACTTTAACTATAGTCCGTAAAACAGGGGTCACCAACGCGGTGCCCGCGGCCACCAGGTAGCCCGTAAGGACCAGATGAGTAGCCCGCCGGCCTGTTCTAAAAATAGCTCAAATAGCAGCACTTACCAGTGAGCTGCCTCTACTTTTTAAATGTTATTTATTTACTAGCAAGCTGGTCTCGCTTTGCCCGACATTTTTAATTCTAAGAGAGACAAAACTCAAATAGAATTCGAAAATCCAAGATAATATTTTAAAGACTTGGTCTTCACTTGTTTAAATAAATTCATTAATTTTTTTACTTTGCTTCTTATAACTTTCAGAAAGACAATTTTAGAGAAAAAATACAACCTTAAAAATGATTTTAGGATTTTTAAACACATGTACCTTTTTACCTTTTAAATTCCTTCCTCTTCTTTCCTGACAATTTAAATCAATGTTCAAGTATTTTTTTTAATTTTTATTGTAAAGAATAATAAATACATTTTAATTTAATTCTTCATTTTAGCTCCTGTTTTTTCGACGGAGAATATTTGTGAAATATTTCTTCAAACTTATTATGATTAAAATTCAAAAAATTATTCTGGCAAATCTAGAAAATCTGTAGAATCAAATTCAAATCTTATTTCAAAGTCTTTTGAATTTCTTTTAAAATTTTTGTTCTGGAAAATCTAGAAGAAATAATGATTTGTCTTTGTTAGAAATATAGCTTGGTCCAATTTGTTATATATTCTAACAAAGTTAGAATATTATTATTATTTAAATAATAAATACATTTTAATTTAATTCTTCATTTTAGCTCCTGTTTTTTCGACGAAGAATATTTGTGAAATATTTCTTCAAACTTATTATGATTAAAATTCAAAAAATTATTCTGGCAAATCTAGAAAATCTGTAGAATCAAATTCAAATCTTATTTCAAAGTCTTTTGAATTTCTTTTAAAATTTTTGTTCTGGAAAATCTAGAAGAAATAATGATTTGTCTTTGTCAGAAATATAGCTTGGTCCAATTTGTTATATATTCTAACAAAGTGTAGATTGGATTTTAACCTATTTAAAACATGTCATCAAAATTCTAAAATTAATCTTAATCAGGAAAAATTACTAATGATGTTC
The DNA here is from genome assembly GCF_033978785.1 of Entelurus aequoreus. Taxonomy (NCBI): domain Eukaryota; kingdom Metazoa; phylum Chordata; class Actinopteri; order Syngnathiformes; family Syngnathidae; genus Entelurus; species Entelurus aequoreus. Next base: position 9,047,456 of record NC_084746.1, read on the forward strand.
CATAAATTCTTTTTTTTAAGTTTTTCTCTTCTTTTTTTCGGTTGAATTTTGAATTTTAAAGAGTCGAAATTGAAGATAAACTATGTTTCAAAATGTAATTGTCATTTTTTTCGTGTTTTCTCCTCTTTTAAACCGTTCAATTAAGTGTAAATATCATTAATTATTAATCATAACATAGAGTTAAAGGTAAATTGAGCCAATTGGCTATTTCTGGCAATTTATTTAAGTGTGTATCAAACTGGTAGCCCTTCGCATTAATCACTACCCAAGAAGTAGCTCTTGGTTTCAAAAAGGTTGGTGACCCCTGCCGTAAAATATGGTGTGTAATGTTCCACCGTTTTTGTCTGCTCTCATTTTTAATGGACTCAAAATGACAAAAAATAAATTGCCGTAATTCATCCCGTCCACCTAAAGTCACACCAAGCATTATTTATACAAAGCAAGGAAGAGGCAATTAATAAGAAGGATTTCTCATCTGTTAAATGCATGCTCATGAATATTCACGAGGCTAAAAAACACATCCAATTAATGTAGTGAATTATTGATATTCATACATATGCAGCTGCTCCTTTGTTGCTGGCCGGTGAAGATGTGCGTAATATGTGTGCATGAACGTCCCAGCCAGGGAACGCAATACTGCAGCTACTTCTCAACAAATACTACGTAGTGAAGAAAACCAGCGGCTTTGAGTCATTTGCATCACCAAGCGTGTTGGGAAGTAAAAACCCCCGACACACTTTAGGCCTCGTTCCTCTCTGAAGAATCTTCTCAAGTCGGCTCTTTTCAAGTCTGGCTGTGCTTGAAACATACCAACATTTGCATGAAGTGTTGGTCCATAATGGCGCATTTCCATTTCCTGCTGCGCCGTAAAAGCTCATTATTTGGCAGGCGGAGGGCCTCTTGGGAAACAAATTTGTGTGGTCCCATGTTGGTGCTGAAATGGCACGGAGCAAGCATGTTGGCTTACCTAATAAAATACAACCCTGGTAATGTGGCAACACCTCATCCACGTAACCTTGTTGACCACTGGAATATTAACCCTGAATTAGTCATCTTACTCTTGATTTTTAATGTCATTATATCTGACCTAGTTACAGTTTAAGAGGATACACCCGGTCAAATGATAAGTGTTATTATCAAGGCTTAGGTCAGGCTGATTACAAAAATACATACTAATCATTAAAGGCCTACTGAAAGCCACTACTACCGACCACACAGTCTGATAGTTTATATATCAATGATGAAATCTTAACATTATAACACATGCCAATACGGCCGGGTTAACTTATAAAGTGACATTTTAAATTTGCCGCTAAACTTCCGGTTCGAAACGCCTCTGAGGATGACGTATGCGCGTGACGTAGACCGGGGAACAGAGGTATGCCTTCCCCATTGAATACAATACAAAAAAGCTCTGTTTTCATTTCATAATTCCACAGTATTCTGGACATCTGTGTTCGTGAATGTGTTGCAATTATGTTCATTGCATTATGGAGAAAGAAGCTGAGCAAGCAAGGAAGAAAGTTGTCGGTGCGAAACGGACGTATTTTTCGAACAAAGTCAGCAACAACAGTACACAGCCGGCGCGTCTTTGTTTATATTCCCGAAAGATGCAGTCAAGATGGAAGAACTCGGATAACAGAGACTCTAACCAGGAGGACTTTTGACTTCGATACACAGACGCCTGTAGAGAACTGGGACAACACAGACTCTTACCAGGATTACTTTGATTTGGATGACAAAGACGCAGACGTGCTACCGTGAATATGCAGCTTTGGCTTCTAAACATTTGATCGCTTGACCGTATGTGCGCAACTTTTTTTTTGCGTATGTACGTAACTTTTTTGAAATATATAAGCTTTATGAACCTTGGGTTAGGTGAACGGTCTTTTGGGCTGAGTGATTGTGTGTGTTGATCAGGTGTTTGAATTGTATTGGCGTGTTCTATGGAGCTAGGAGCTAGCAGAGGAGCTAGGAGCTAGCATAACAAACACGTAGGTGTTTTTATGCAGGATTAATTTGTGTCATATTAAATATAAGCCTGGTTGTGTTGTGGCTAATAGAGTATATATATGTCTTGTGTTTATTTACTGTTGTAGTCATTCCCAGCTGAATACCAATAATCAATTCATAATAAATAATAACAATATACAAAAGCTAAACGCAGTGAAGTTGTCACGTTGTGTAAATGGTAAATAAAAAGAGAACACAACAAATCCTTTTCAACTTATATTCAATTGAATAGACTGCAAAGACAAGATATTTAACGTTCCAACTGGAAAACTTTGTTATTTTTTGCAAATATTAGCTCATTTGGAATTTGATGCCTGCAACGTGTTTTCCAAAAAAGCTGGCACAAGTGGCAAAAAAGAGTGAGAAAGTTGAGGAATGCTCATCCAAGACTTATTTGGAACATCCCACAGGTGTGCAGGCTAATTGGGAACAGGTGGGTGCCGTGATTGGGTACAAAAGCAGCTTCCATGAAATGCTCAGTCGTTCACAAACAAGGACGGGGCGAGGGTCACCACTTTGTCAACAAATGCCTGAGCAAATTGTTTAAGAACAACATTTCTCAACAAGGAATTTAGGGATTTCACCATCTACGCTCCGTAATATCATCAAAAGGTTCAGAGAATCTGGAGAAATCACTGCATGTAAGCGGCAAGGCCGAAAACCAACATTGAATGCCCGTGACCTTGGATCCCTCAGGCGGTACTGCATCAAAAAGCGACATCAGTGTGTAAAGGATATCACCACATGGGCTCACTGCCAGTAACTACAGTTGGTCGCTACATCTGTAAGTGCAAGTTAAAACTCTCCTATGCAAGGTAAAAACCCGTTGATCAACAACACCCAGAAACGGTTCGCTGGGCCCGAGCTCATCTAAGATGGACTGATGCAAAGTGGAAAAGTGTTCTGTGGTCTGACGAGTCCACATTTCAAATTATTTTTGTAATCCGTGAACCTTGTGTCCTCCGGACCAAAGAGGAATAAACCTTCCGGACTGTTGTAGGGTGAAAGTGTAAAAGGCAGCATGTGTGATGGTATGGGGGTGTATTAGTGGCCAAGACATGGGTAACTTACACATCTGTGAAGGCACCATTAATGCTGAAAGGTACATACAGCTTTTGGAGCAACAAATGTTGCCATCTAAGCAACGTTATCATGGACGCCCCTGCTTATTTCAGCAAGACAATGCCAAGCCACGTGTTACAACAGCGTGGCTTCATATATGAATGCAGCTGACCAGCGGTAGAAAATGGATGGATGAAATTAATACTTACTAAACCGAGTGTTTTCATGCATATTTGTATGTGCTATGGTAATGAAATTAAGTTAGCATCGTTAGCATTAGCTAATATGCTAACACGTTTACAAGTGTCTCTGTTTGTATTATCACTGTACAATTGCATTCTGTTTGTATTGTTGTACAGTACACTATATTTAGAGAGCTACCATGACTTCTGTTTTGTTCGATCAGCCGTTTTACTGCCTTGTTACAAACACTGTTTGGAAACAATTGAGGTATGTAAATAAACATTTATACAATCTTAATGTGTAAATAACTAATTTCACAATGTATATACCTGTGGTGCAGTGTGGCTGATATTTCAAAAATGTTGTGGGTGTGGCTTATATACCGGTGCGCTCTATATTCCGGAACATACAGTACACTATATTTAGTTGTTTTTGTTGTATTGGTTTTGATAGATAGCTTAAATCATAGAGTAGTTAACTGCCAATACAACTATTGTCGCTAACTTCCTTTTACACTTGCAATTACCTTACAATTGCATTCTGTTTGTATTGTTTCAGTTTGACAAATTCCTCAGTAAATTCACCAAGACGTCACCGTCTGTTTAGCTGATTGGAGAGCTACCATGACTTCTGTTTTGTTCGATCAGCCGTTTTACTGCCTTGTTACAAACACTGTTTGGAAACAATTGAGGTACGTAAATAAACATTTATACAATCTTAATGTGTAAATAACTCATTTCACAATGTATATACCTGTGGTGCAGTGCGGCTGATATTTCAAAAATGTAGTGGGTGTGGCTTATATACCGGTGCACTGTATATTCCGGAACATACCGTACACTATATTTAGTTGTTTTTTTATATTGGTTTTGATAGATAGCTTGAATTCTTAAAGTAGTTTACCGCCAATACAATTATTGCCGCTAACTTCCTTTTACACTTGCAATTACCTTACAATTGCATTCTGTTTGTATTGTTTCAGTTTGACAAACTCCTCTGTAAATTTACCAAGATGTCACCGTCTGTTTAGCTGATTGGAGAGCTACCATGACTTCTGTTTTGTTCGATCAGCCGTTTTACTGCCTTGTTACAAACACTGTTTGGAAACAATTGAGGTACGTAAATGAACATTTATACAATCTTAATGTGTAAATAACTCATTTCACAATGTATATACCTGTGGTGCAGTGTGGCTGATATTTAAAAAATGTAGTGGGTGTGGCTTATATACCGGTGCACTGTATATTCCGGAACATACAATACACTATATTTAGTTGTTTTTTTATATTGGTTTTGATAGATAGCTTGAATTCTTAAAGTAGTTTACCGCCAATACAATTATTGCCGCTAACTTCCTTTTACACTTGCAATTACCTTACAATTGCATTCTGTTTGTATTGTTTCAGTTTGACAAACTCCTCAGTAAATTTACCAAGATGTCACCGTCTGTTTAGCTGATTGGAGAGCTACCATGACTTCTGTTTTGTTCGATCAGCTGTTTTACTGCCTTGTTACAAACACTGTTTGGAAACAATTGAGGTACGTAAATAAACATTTATACAATCTTAATGTGTAAATAACTCATTTCACAATGTATATACCTGTGGTGCAGTGTGGCTGATATTTCAAAAATGTTGTGGGTGTGGCTTATATACCGGTGCGCTCTATGTTCCGGAACATACAGTACACTATATTTAGTTGTTTTTTGTATATTGGTTTTGATAGATAGCTTAAATCATAGAGTAGTTAACTGCCAATACAACTATTGCCGCTAACTTCCTTTTACACTTGCAATTATCTTACAATTGCATTCTGTTTGTATTGTTTCAGTTTGACAAATTCCTCAGTAAATTCACCAAGACGTCACCGTCTGTTTAGCTGATTGGAGAGCTACCATGACTTCTGTTTTGTTCGATCAGCCGTTTTACTGCCTTGTTACAAACACTGTTTGAAACAATTGAGGTACGTAAATAAACATTTATACAATCTTAATGTGTAAATAACTCATTTCACAATGTATATACCTGTGGTGCAGTGTGGCTGATATTTCAAAAATGTTGTGGGTGTGGCTTATATACCGGTGCGCTCTATATTCCGGAACATACAGTACACTATATTTAGTTGTTTTTGTTATATTGGTTTTGATAGATAGCTTAAATCATAGAGTAGTTAACTGCCAATACAACTATTGCCGCTAACTTCCTTTTACACTTGCAATTATCTTACAATTGCACTCTGTTTGTATTGTTTCAGTTTGACAAACTCCTCAGTAAATTTACCAAGATGTCACCGTCTGTTTAGCTGATTGGAGAGCTACCATGACTTCTGTTTTGTTCGATCAGCCGTTTTACTGCCTTGTTACAAACACTGTTTGGAAACAATTGAGGTACGTAAATAAACATTTATACAATCTTAATGTGTAAATAACTCATTTCACAATGTATATACCTGTGGTGCAGTGCGGCTGATATTTAAAAAATGTAGTGGGTGTGGCTTATATACCGGTGCACTGTATATTCCGGAACATACCGTACACTATATTTAGTTGTTTTTTATATTGGTTTTGATAGATAGCTTGAATTCTTAAAGTAGTTTACCGCCAATACAATTATTGCCGCTAACTTCCTTTTACACTTGCAATTACCTTACAATTGCATTCTGTTTGTATTGTTTCAGTTTGACAAACTCCTCAGTAAATTTACCAAGATGTCACCGTCTGTTTAGCTGATTGGAGAGCTACCATGACTTCTGTTTTGTTCGATCAGCCGTTTTACTGCCTTGTTACAAACACTGTTTGAAACAATTGAGGTACGTAAATAAACATTTATACAATCTTAATGTGTAAATAACTCATTTCACAATGTATATACCTGTGGTGCAGTGTGGCTGATATTTCAAAAATGTTGTGGGTGTGGCTTATATACCGGTGCGCTCTATATTCCGGAACATACCGTACACTATATTTAGTTGTTTTTGTTGTATTGGTTTTGATAGATAGCTTAAATCATAGAGTAGTTAACTGCCAATACAACTATTGCCGCTAACTTCCTTTTACACTTGCAATTACCTTACAATTGCATTCTGTTTGTATTGTTTCAGTTTGACAAATTCCTCAGTAAATTCACCAAGACGTCGCCGTCTGTTTAGCTGATTGGAGAGCTACCATGACTTCTGTTTTGTTCGATCAGCCGTTTTACTGCCTTGTTACAAACACTGTTTGGAAACAATTGAGGTACGTAAATAAACATTTATACAATCTTAATGTGTAAATAACTCATTTCACAATGTATATACCTGTGGTGCAGTGTGGCTGATATTTCAAAAATGTTGTGGGTGTGGCTTATATACCGGTGCGCTCTATATTCCGGAACATACAGTACACTATATTTAGTTGTTTTTGTTATATTGGTTTTGATAGATAGCTTAAATCACAGAGTAGTTAACTGCCAATACAACCATTGCCGCTAACTTCCTTTTACACTTGCAATTACCTTACAATTGCATTCTGTTTGTATTGTTTCAGTTTGACAAATTCCTCAGTAAATTTACCAAGATGTCACCGTCTGTTTAGCTGATTGGAGAGCTACCATGACTTCTGTTTTGTTCGATCAGCCGTTTTACTGCCTTGTTACAAACACTGTTTGGAAACAATTGAGGTACGTAAATAAACATGTATACAATCTTAATGTGTAAATAACTCATTTCACAATGTATATACCTGTGGTGCAGTGTGGCTGATATTTCAAAAATGTTGTGGGTGTGGCTTATATACCGGTGCGCTCTATATTCCCGAACATACAGTACACTATATTTAGTTGTTTTTTGTATATTGGTTTTGATAGATAGCTTAAATCATAGAGTAGTTAACTGCCAATACAACTATTGCCGCTAACTTCCTTTTACACTTGCAATTATCTTACAATTGCACTCCGTTTGTATTGTTTCAGTTTGACAAACTCCTCAGTAAATTCACCAAGACGTCACCGTCTGTTTAGCTGATTGGAGAGCTACCATGACTTCTGTTTTGTTCGATCAGCCGTTTTACTGCCTTGTTACAAACACTGTTTGGAAACAATTGAGGTACGTAAATAAACATTTATACAATCTTAATGTGTAAATAACTCATTTCACAATGTATATACCTGTGGTGCAGTGCGGCTGATATTTAAAAAATGTAGTGGGTGTGGCTTATATACCGGTGCACTGTATATTCCGGAACATACCGTACACTATATTTAGTTGTTTTTTTATATTGGTTTTGATAGATAGCTTGAATTCTTAAAGTATTTTACCGCCAATACAATTATTGCCGCTAACTTCCTTTTACACTTGCAATTACCTTACAATTGCATTCTGTTTGTATTGTTTCAGTTTGACAAACTCCTCTGTAAATTTACCAAGATGTCACCGTCTGTTTAGCTGATTGGAGAGCTACCATGACTTCTGTTTTGTTCGATCAGCCATTTTACTGCCTTGTTACAAACACTGTTTGGAAACAATTGAGGTACGTAAATAAACATTTATACAATCTTAATGTGTAAATAACTCATTTCACAATGTATATACCTGTGGTGCAGTGTGGCTGATATTTCAAAAATGTTGTGGGTGTGGCTTATATACCGGTGCGCTCTATATTCCGGAACATACCGTACACTATATTTAGTTGTTTTTGTTATATTGGTTTTGATAGATAGCTTAAATCATAGAGTAGTTAACTGCCAATACAACTATTGCCGCTAACTTCCTTTTACACTTGCAATTATCTTACAATTGCACTCCGTTTGTATTGTTTCAGTTTGACAAACTCCTCAGTAAATTCACCAAGACGTCACCGTCTGTTTAGCTGATTGGAGAGCTACCATGACTTCTGTTTTGTTCGATCAGCCGTTTTACTGCCTTGTTACAAACACTGTTTGGAAACAATTGAGGTACGTAAATAAACATTTATACAATCTTAATGTGTAAATAACTCATTTCACAATGTATATACCTGTGGTGCAGTGCGGCTGATATTTAAAAAATGTAGTGGGTGTGGCTTATATACCGGTGCACTGTATATTCCGGAACATACCGTACACTATATTTAGTTGTTTTTTTATATTGGTTTTGATAGATAGCTTGAATTCTTAAAGTATTTTACCGCCAATACAATTATTGCCGCTAACTTCCTTTTACACTTGCAATTACCTTACAATTGCATTCTGTTTGTATTGTTTCAGTTTGACAAACTCCTCTGTAAATTTACCAAGATGTCACCGTCTGTTTAGCTGATTGGAGAGCTACCATGACTTCTGTTTTGTTCGATCAGCCATTTTACTGCCTTGTTACAAACACTGTTTGGAAACAATTGAGGTACGTAAATAAACATTTATACAATCTTAATGTGTAAATAACTCATTTCACAATGTATATACCTGTGGTGCAGTGTGGCTGATATTTCAAAAATGTTGTGGGTGTGGCTTATATACCGGTGCGCTCTATATTCCGGAACATACCGTACACTATATTTAGTTGTTTTTGTTATATTGGTTTTGATAGATAGCTTAAATCATAGAGTAGTTAACTGCCAATACAACTATTGCCGCTAACTTCCTTTTACACTTGCAATTACCTTACAATTGCATTCTGTTTGTATTGTTTCAGTTTGACAAATTCCTCAGTAAATTCACCAAGACGTCGCCGTCTGTTTAGCTGATTGGAGAGCTACCATGACTTCTGTTTTGTTCGATCAGCTGTTTTACTGCCTTGTTACAAACACTGTTTGGAAACAATTGAGGTACGTAAATAAACATTTATACAATCTTAATGTGTAAATAACTCATTTCACAATGTATATACCTGTGGTGCAGTGCGGCTGGTATTTAAAAAATGTAGTGGGTGTGGCTTATATACCGGTGCACTGTATATTCCGGAACATACCGTACACTATATTTAGTTGTTTTTTTATATTGGTTTTGATAGATAGCTTGAATTCTTAAAGTAGTTTACCACCAATACAATTATTGCAGCTAACTTCCTTTTACACTTGCAATTACCTTACAATTACATTCTGTTTGTATTGTTTCAGTTTGACAAACTCCTCAGTAAATTTACCAAGATGTCACCGTCTGTTTAGCTGATTGGAGAGCTACCATGACTTCTGTTTTGTTCGATCAGCCGTTTTACTGCCTTGTTACAAACACTGTTTGGAAACAATTGAGGTACGTAAATAAACATTTATACAATCTTAATGTGTAAATAACTCATTTCACAATGTATATACCTGTGGTGCAGTGCGGCTGATATTTAAAAAATGTTGTGGGTGTGGCTTATATACCGGTGCACTGTATATTCCGGAACATACCGTACACTATATTTAGTTGTTTTTTTATATTGGTTTTGATAGATAGCTTGAATTCTTAAAGTAGTTTACCGCCAATACAATTATTGCCGCTAACTTCCTTTTACACTTGCAATTACCTTACAATTGCATTCTGTTTGTATTGTTTCAGTTTGACAAACTCCTCAGTAAATTTACCAAGATGTCACCGTCTGTTTAGCTGATTGGAGAGCTACCATGACTTCTGTTTTGTTCGATCAGCCGTTTTACTGCCTTGTTACAAACACTGTTTGGAAACAATTGAGGTACGTAAATAAACATTTATACAATCTTAATGTGTAAATAACTCATTTCACAATGTATATACCTGTGGTGCAGTGTGGCTGATATTTCAAAAATGTTGTGGGTGTGGCTTATATACCGGTGCGCTCTATATTCCGGAACATACCGTACACTATATTTAGTTGTTTTTGTTATATTGGTTTTGATAGATAGCTTAAATCATAGAGTAGTTAACTGCCAATACAACTATTGCCGCCAACTTCCTTTTACACTTGCAATTACCTTACAATTGCATTCTGTTTGTATTGTTTCAGTTTGACAAATTCCTCAGTAAATTCACCAAGACGTCGCCGTCTGTTTAGCTGATTGGAGAGCTACCATGACTTCTGTTTTGTTCGATCAGCCGTTTTACTGCCTTGTTACAAACACTGTTTGGAAACAATTGAGGTACGTAAATAAACATTTATACAATCTTAATGTGTAAATAACTCATTTCACAATGTATATACCTGTGGTGCAGTGCGGCTGATATTTAAAAAATGTAGTGGGTGTGGCTTATATACCGGTGCACTGTATATTCCGGAACATACAGTACACTATATTTAGTTGTTTTTTTATATTGGTTTTGATAGATAGCTTGAATTCTTAAAGTAGTTTACCGCCAATACAATTATTGCCGCTAACTTCCTTTTACACTTGCAATTACCTTACAATTGCATTCTGTTTGTATTGTTTCAGTTTGACAAACTCCTCAGTAAATTTACCAAGATGTCACCGTCTGTTTAGCTGATTGGAGAGCTACCATGACTTCTGTTTTGTTCCATCAGCCGTTTTACTGCCTTGTTACAAACACTGTTTGGAAACAATTGAGGTACGTAAATAAACATTTATACAATCTTAATGTGGAAATAACTCATTTCACAATGTATATACCTGTGGTGCAGTGCGGCTGATATTTAAAAAATGTAGTGGGTGTGGCTTATATACCGGTGCACTGTATATTCCGGACCATACCGTACACTATATTTCGTTGTTTTTTTATATTGGTTTTGATAGATACCTGAATTCTTAAAGTAGTTTACCGCCAATACAATTATTGCCGCTAACTTCCTTTTACATTTGCAATTACCTTACAATTGCATTCTGTTTGTATTGTTTCAGTTTGACAAACTCCTCAGTAAATTTACCAAGATGTCACCGTCTGTTTAGCTGATTGGAGAGCTACCATGACTTCTGTTTTGTTCGATCAGCTGTTTTACTGCCTTGTTACAAACACTGTTTGGAAACAATTGAGGTACGTAAATAAACATTTATACAATCTTAATGTGTAAATAACTCATTTCACAATGTATATACCTGTGGTGCAGTGTGGCTGATATTTCAAAAATGTTGTGGGTGTGGCTTATATACCGGTGCACTGTATATTCCGGAACATACCGTACACTATATTTAGTTGTTTTTTTATATTGGTTTTGATAGATAGCTTGAATTCTTAAAGTAGTTTACCGCCAATACAATTATTGCCGCTAACTTCCTTTTACACTTGCAATTACCTTACAATTGCATTCTGTTTGTATTGTTTCAGTTTGACAAATTCCTCAGTAAATTTACCAAGACGTCACCGTCTGTTTAGCTGATTGGAGAGCTACCATGACTTCTGTTTTGTTCGATCAGCCGTTTTACTGCCTTGTTACAAACACTGTTTGAAACAATTGAGGTACGTAAATAAACATTTATACAATCTTAATGTGTAAATAACTCATTTCACAATGTATATACCTGTGGTGCAGTGTGGCTGGTATTTCAAAAATGTTGTGGGTGTGGCTTATATACCGGTGCGCTCTATATTCCGGAACATACCGTACACTATATTTACTTGTTTTTGTTATATTGGTTTTGATAGATAGCTTGAATTCTTAAAGTAGTTTACCGCCAATACAATTATTGCCGCTAACTTCCTTTTACACTTGCAATTACCTTACAATTGCATTCTGTTTGTATTGTTTCAGTTTGACAAACTCCTCTGTAAATTTACCAATGTTTAGCTGATTGGAGAGCTACCATGACTTCTGTTTTGTTCGATCAGCCGTTTTACTGCCTTGTTACAAACACTGTTTGGAAGCAATTAAGGTATGTAAATGAACATTTATGATGTATACTGATATTTAAAAAATGTAGTGGGTGTGGCTTATATTCCGGTGCATTCTATAGTCCAGAAATGTTTGGGTTTTTTTCTACCGCTTGTCCCTTTGGCGGTACTCTATATATTTTTTTATATTAATATAATAATATTGATAGATAGCTTAAATGATTAAAATACAATTATTGCGGGAGAAACACGACGACAAGACCTTCTTTTCACCGCGACACGGCCAGCCGGTAAAAAAAAAAAAAAAAGGTAGCGAATGAGAGATGCAGAGACGAGGCCAACAAGAGGCAGCGATAAATGAGAAGATAAGATGAACACGGCCAGAGATGGACACAGCTGACAAGCAGAGATGGGAAGAGAGAGAGAGAGAGAGAGAGAGAGAGAGAGATAGTGTTTATGAGAGCCATGCAGGGCCAGAGATAACCAATCAGCTATCTTGTTGAACCAGGCCTCTCTCACACACACACACACACACACACACACGCTGTAACACAATCATGTGAGGTAAACAAGTGGCTGTTTGAGCATGCGTGATGACTGCGTTACCATGGCAACAGAGCTTTCATCAGACCCAGGGTCAGCTGTGTGTGTGTGTGTGTGTGTGTGTGTGTGGTGCGACGTCACACACCTAAAAAGGGGCGCGTTAAAGCCTGACTCACATTTGGTGACCACGCCCTCCAGCCTGATGATGTTGGGGTGGTCAAACTGCCCCATGATGGAGGCCTCAGACAGGAAGTCCCGCCTCTGCTTGTCGGAGTATCCCGCCTTCAGACTCTTGATGGCCACGTAGATCTCGCGCTTGCCTTGCACGCAGAGGCGCCCGCTGCACACCTCCCCGAACTCCCCTGCACACAACGTTGACTTGAAGGACTCTCCCTCTGAAAAGACCCGAGGAGATGTTCACACACCGGCGCCGATAACTCTCTCGATGAGAATATTGGTGGCGTCGATCTCCTTGGCGAAGTCCCTGACGGCCTGGCTGGGGTCTTCGTAGGTGTGAGGGTGGATGTAAGTCCTGCTGCCGGGGAGCTTGACTGTGGAAACAACAAGGAAAAAAACATCAATTCTGCTCCCAAATCTCATAAATGTTCAGTGGAAACGAGCGCGCCCACTTTATGGGCTTTAATAAAAGTCGCGTGTTTTGCCATTTCTGCAGAAAGACCGTCCGTGGTGGAATAACGTGGCTCGGGTGGTGTTGAAATGATGACATCATTAGACACGTCGTGTAGCTGCTGTTCTATACAGAAATGTTATTTGTTCGCACAATATAAACCAGGGGTCACCAACCTTTTTGAAAGCAAGAGCTACTTCTTGGGTACTGATTAATGCGAAGGGCTACCAGTTTGATACACACTTAAATAAATTGCCAGAAATAGCCAATTTGCTCAATTTACCTTTAACTCTATGTTATTATTAATAATTAATGATATTTACACTTAATTGAACGGTTTAAAAGAGGAGAAAACACGAAAAAAAATGACAATTAAATTTTGAAACATAGTTTATCTTCAATTTCGACTCTTTAAAATTCAAAATTCAACCGAAAAAAAGAAGAGAAAAACTAGCTAATTCGAATCTTTTGGAAAAAATAAAAAAAATAATTTATTAGTAATTTTTCCTGATTAAGATTAATTTTAGAATTTTGATGACATGTTTTAAATAGGTTAAAATCCAATCTGCACTTTGTTAGAATATATAATAAATTGGACCAAGCTAGACAAATCATTATTTCTTCTAGATTTTCCAGAAACATTTTTTTTTAAAGAAATTCAAAAGACTTTGAAATAAGATTTAAATTTGATTCTACAGATTTTCTAGATTTGCCAGAATAATTTTTTGGAATTTTAATCATAATAAGTTTGAAGAAATATTTCACAAATATTCTTCGTTGAAAAAACAGAAGCTAAAATGAAGAATTAAATTAAAATGTATTTATTATTCTTTACATTGATTTACATTGTCAGGAAAGAAGATGAAGGAATTTAAAAGGTAAAAAGGTATATGTGTTTAAAAATCCTAAAATCCTTTTTAAGGTTGTATTTTTTCTCTAAAATTGTCTTTCTGAAAGTTATAAAGCAAAGTAAAAAAAATAATGAATTTATTTAAACAAGTGAAGACCAAGTCTTTAAAATATTTTCTTGGATTTTCAAATTCTCTTTGAGTTTTGTCTCTCTTAGAATTAAAAATGTCGGGCAAAGCGAGACCAGCTTGCTAGTAAATAAATACAATTTAAAAAATAGAGGCAGCTCACTGGTAAGTGCTGCTATTTGAGCTATTTTTAGAACAGGCCAGCGGGCTACTCATCTGGTCCTTACGGGCTACCTGGTGCCCGCGGGCACCGTGTTGGTGGCCCCTGATATAAACAGTACAAAAGGTAACGCTGTTAAAATACATAGAGACTAGAAAGGAGTACTAAGAAATAAGCGCAGGTGGGAAAAGAAACCCAAAAAGGGTTTTATGCAAAGTTCTCACCTAAAGCAAAGACAATTAAACATAGTAAACACAAAAGCCAAAAGCAGTGAAGTTGTCACGTTGTGTAAATGGTAAATAAAAAGAGAATACAACAAATCCTTTTCAACTTATATTCAATTGAATAGACTGCAAAGACAAGATATTTCATGTTCACACTGAGAAACTTTAGCAAATAATCATGAAGTTAGAATTTAATGGCAGCAACACATTGCAAAAAAGGCATTTTTACCAGTGTGTTACATGGCCTTTCCTTTTAACAACACTCAGTAAAGGTTTGGGAACTGAGGAGACACATTTTTGAAGTGGAATTATTTCCCATTCTTGCTTGATGTACAGCTTAAGTTGTTCAACAGTCTCCCTTCTCATATTTTAGCCTTCACACATTTTCAATGGCTGGACTACAGGCAGGCCAGTCTAGTACCCGCACTCTTTTACTATGCTGTTGTAACACGTGGCTTGGCATTGTCTTGCTGAAATAAGCAGGGGCGCCCATGGTAGCGTTGCTTGGATGGCAACATATGTTGCTCCAAAAGCTGTATGTACCTTTCAGCATTAATGGTGCCTTCACAGATGTGTAAGTTACCCATGTCTTGGCCACTGATACACCCCCATACCATCACACATGCTGCCTTTTACACTTTCACCCTAGAACAGTCCGGATGGTTCTTTTCCTCTTTGGTCCACAGTTTCCAAAAACAAATTGAAGTGTGGACTTGTCAGACCACAGAACACTTTTCCACTTTGCATCAGTTCATCTTAGATGAGCTCGGGCCCAGCGAGGCGTTTCTGGGTGTTGTTGATACTTTTCACCCTACAACAGTCCGGATGGTTCTTTTCCTCTTTGGTCCACAGTTTTCAAAAACAAATTGAAGTGTGGACTTGTCAGGCCACAGAACACTTTTCCACTTTGCATCAGTTCATCTTAGATGAGCTCGGGCCCAGCGAGGCGTTTCTGGGTGTTGTTGATACTTTTCACCCTACAACAGTCCGGATGGTTCTTTTCCTCTTTGGTCCACAGTTTCCAAAAACAAATTGAAGTGTGGACTTGTCAGACCACAGAACACTTTTCCACTTTGCATCAGTTCATCTTAGATGAGCTCGGGCCCAGCGAGGCGTTTCTGGGTGTTGTTGATACTTTTCACCCTACAACAGTCCGGATGGTTCTTTTCCTCTTTGGTCGAGAGGACACGACGTCCACAGTTTCCAAAAACAATTTGAAATGTGGACTCGTCAGACCACAGAAAACTTTTCCATATTGCATTAGTCCATCTTAGATTCTGGGTGTTGTTGATAAATGGCTTTGGCTTTCATAGTAGAGTTTTAACTTGCACTTACAGATGTAGCGACCAACTGTAGTTACTGACAGTGGTTTTCTGAAGTGTTCCTGAGCCCATGTGGTGATATCCTTTACACACCAATGTCGCTTTTTGATGCAGTACGTGCAGTGATTTCTCCAGATTCTCTGAACCTTTTGATGATATTACGGAGCGTAGATGGTGAATTCCTTGC
Organism: Entelurus aequoreus; assembly: GCF_033978785.1. Lineage (NCBI taxonomy): Eukaryota > Metazoa > Chordata > Actinopteri > Syngnathiformes > Syngnathidae > Entelurus > Entelurus aequoreus. Next base: position 9,063,445 of record NC_084746.1, read on the forward strand.
AATAGCTGCTTGAGAAATGTTGTTCTTAAACAATTTTCTCAGGCATTTGTTGACAAAGTGGAGACCCTCGCCCCGTCCTTGTTTGTGAACGACTGAGCATTTCATGGAAGCTGCTTTTATACCCAATCATGGCACCCACCTGTTCCCAATTAGCCTGTTCACCTGTGGGATGTTCCAAATAAGTCTTTGACGGGCATCCCTCAACTTTCTCAGTCTTTTTTGCCACTCGTGCCAGCTTTTTTGAAACATGTCGCAGGCATCAAATTCCAAATGAGCTCATATTTGCAAAAAATAACATTTTCCAGTGGGAATGTTAAATATCTTGTCTTCGCAGTCTATTCAATTGAATATAAGTTGAAAAGGATTTGTTGTATTCTCTTTTTATTTACCATTTACACAACGTGACAACTTCACTGCTTTGGGGTTCAGTAAAAAATAAGACAACAACAAGTAGTGTACCGTGTGTGGATTGAGTCTAGGTGTGTGTGTGTGTGTGTGCGTGAGGAAGTATAGGGCTACATATGATGACTCAGCGTTTTAAAGGGAATACCAAAGGAGTGCCGTCCTACAATTTGTACCCAAAAAAAAGCCTGGTTTATTCCAACATAAATGTGACAACATTCAGTTGAGTTATCCAACTAGAACACACTTTTTAATTAAAAGTTGAGCCAATTATTTTGAATTAGATGCACCACAGTAGCGTGTGTGCTAATGCGAGGCAATTACACAGCTAACATGTCACAACATGTTTTTAATCAAACTAAATGAAAGCGAGCATGCATTGAAATTACCGTTAAGACCATTTGGTGTGTCATTACCTCGGCCATGCTGGAACTGCATCTTCTCTTCATCGGGGTCCTGCTTGGCTTTGATATACCCACAGTGCCTAGAGAACACATACCCAGTGGGGTTACAATGTGCAAACTACACACTTTTTACACACCATCAGACAACAACTGGACATGAGTAAGAAACAATCTTCATTTCTCTTCAATCTTTGGCCAAAGTGCGCTTGAAATATCCTTTAACCCAAATATCCAATGTACCTTTGGTCCTACATGTGTACTAGTAATAGTAATAGTCCAATGTACCTTTGGTCCTACATGTGTACTAGTAATAGTAATAGTCCAATGTACCTTTGGTCCAACATGTGCACTAGTAATAGTAATAGTCCAATGTACCTTTGGTCCTACATGTGTACTAGTAATAGTAATAGTCCAATGTACCTTTGGTCCTACATGTGTACTAGTAATAGTAATATTCCAATGTACCTTTGGTCCTACATGTGTACTAGTAATAGTAATAGCCCAATGTACCTTTGGTCCTACATGTGTACTAGTAATAGTAATAGTCCAATGTACCATTGGTCCAACGTGTGTTCTAGTAATAGTAATAGTCCAATGTACCTTTGGTCCTACATGTGTACTAGTAATAGTAATATTCCAATGTACCTTTGGTCCTACATGTGTACTAGTAATAGTAATATTCCAATGTACCTTTGGTCCTACATGTGTACTAGTAATAGTAATAGCCCAATGTACCTTTAGTCCTACATGTGTACTAGTAATAGTAATAGTCCAATGTACCATTGGTCCAACGTGTGTTCTAGTAATAGTATTAGTCCAATGTACCAATGGTCCAAAATGTGTATTTGTACTAGTAATAGTCCAATGTACCTTTGGTCCTACATGTGTACTAGTAATAGTAATAGTCATATGTACCTTTGGTCCTACATGTGTACTAATAATAGTAATAGTCCAATGTACCATTGGTCCTACATGTGTACTAGTAATAGTAATAGTCCAATGTACCTTTGGTCCTACATGTGTACTAGTAATAGTAATAGTCCAATGTACCTTTGGTCCTACATGTGTACTAATAATAGTAATAGTCCAATGTACCATTGGTCCTACATGTGTACTAGTAATAGTAATAGTCCAATGTACCTTTGGTCCTACATGTGTACTAGTAATAGTAATAGTCCTATGTACCTTTGGTCCTACATGTGTACTAGTAATAGTAATAGTCCAATGTACCTTTGGTCCTACATGTGTACTAGTAATAGTAATAGTCCAATGTACCTTTGGTCCTACATGTGTACTAGTAATAGTAATAGTCCTATGTACCTTTGGTCCTACATGTGTACTAGTAATAGTCCAATGTACCATTGGTACAACATGTGTACTAGTACTAGTAATAGTCCAATGTACCAATGGTCCAAAATTTGTATTTGTACTAGTAATAATCCAATGTACCATTGGTCCTACATGTGTACTAGTAATAGTAATAGTCCAATGTACCATTGGTCCTACATGTGTACTAGTAATAGTAATAGTCCAATGTACCATTGGTCCGACATGTGTACTAGTAATAGTAATAGTCCAATGTACCATTGGTCCAACTTGTGTAGTAGTAATAGTCCAATGTACCATTGGTCCAACATGTGTACTAGTACTAGTAATAGTCCAATGTACCATTGGTCCAACTTGTGTACTAGTAATAATCCAATGTACCATTGGTCCTACATGTGTACAAGTAATAGTAATAGTCCAATGTACCATTGGTCCAACTTGTGTAGTAGTAATAGTCCAATGTACCTTTGGTCCTACATGTGTACTAGTAATAGTAATAGTCCAATTTACCTTTGGTCCAACATGTGTACTAGTAATAGTAATAGTCCAATGTACCTTTAGTCCTACATGTGTACTAGTAATAGTAATAGTCCAATGTACCTTTGGTCCTACATGTGTACTAGTAATAGTAATAGTCCAATGTACCTTTGGTCCTACATGTGTACTAGTAATAGTAATAGTCCAATGTACCTTTGGTCCTACACGTGTACTAGTACTAGTAATAGTCCGATGTACCTTTGGTCCTACATGTGTACTAGTACTAGTAATAGTCCAATGTACCTTTGGTCCTACATGTGTACTAGTAATAGTAATAGTCCAATGTACCTTTGGTCCTACATGTGTACTAGTACTAGTAATAGTCCAATGTACCTTTGGTCCTACATGTGCACTAATAATAGTAATAGTCCAATGAACCATTGGTCCTACATGTGTACTAGTAATAGTAATAGTCCAATGTACCTTTGGTCCTATATGTGTACTAGTAATAGTAATAGTCCAATGTACCTTTTGTCCTACATGTGTACTAGTAATAGTAATAGTCCAATGTACCTTTTGTCCTACATGTGTACTAGTACTAGTAATAGTCCAATGTACCTTTGGTCCTACATGTGTACTAGTAATAGTAATAGTCCTATGTACCTTTGGTCCTACATGTGTACTAGTAATAGTAATAGTCCTATGTACCTTTGGTCCTACATGTGTACTAGTAATAGTCCAATGTACTTTTGGTCCTACATGTGTACTAGTAATAGTAATAGTCCAATGTACCTTTGGTCCTATATGTGTACTAGTACTAGTAATAGTCCAATGTACCTTTGGTCCTACATGTGTACTAGTAATAGTAATAGTCCAATGTACCTTTGGTCCTACATGTGTACTAGTAATAGTAATAGTCCAATGTACCTTTGGTCCTACATGTGTACTAGTAATAGTAATAGTCCAATGTACCTTTAGTCCTACATATGTACTAGTAATAGTAATAGTCCAATGTACCATTGGTCCAACGTGTGTACTAGTAATAGTATTAGTCCAATGTACCAATGGTCCAAAATGTGTATTTGTACTAGTAATAGTCCAATGTACCTTTGGTCCTACATGTGTACTAGTACTAGTAATAGTCCAATGTACCTTTGGTCCTACATGTGTACTAGTAATAGTAATAGTCCAATGTACCTTTGGTCCTACACGTGTACTAGTACTAATAATAGTCCAATGTACCTTTGGTCCTACATGTGTACTAGTAATAGTAATAGTCCAATGTACCTTTGGTCCTACATGTGTACTAGTAATAGTAATAGTCCAATGTACCTTTGGTCCTACATGTGTACTAGTAATAGTCCAATGTACCTTTAGTCCTACATGTGTACTAGTAATAGTAATAGTCCAATGTACCTTTGGCACTACATATGTACTAGTAATAGTAATAGTCCAATGTACCTTTGGTCATACATGTGTACTAGTAATAGTAATAGTCCTATGTACCTTTGGTCCTACATGTGTACTAGTAATAGTAATAGTCCAATGTACATTTAGTCCTACATGTGTACTAGTAATAGAAATAGTCCAATGTACCTTTGGTCCTACATGTGTACTAGTAATAGTAATAGTCCAATGTACCTTTAGTCCTACATGTGTACTAGTAATAGTAATAGTCCAATGTACCTTTAGTCCTACATGTGTACTAGGAATATTAATAGTCCAATGTACCTTTGGTCCTACATGTGTACTAGTAATAGTAATAGTCCAATGTACCTCTAGTCCTACATGTGTACTAGTAATAGTAATAGTCCAATGTACCATTGGTCCAACGTGTGTTCTAGTAATAGTATTAGTCCAATGTACCAATGGTCCAAAATGTGTATTTGTACTAGTAATAGTCCAACGTACCATTGGTCCTACATGTGTACTAGTACTAGTAATAGTCCAATGTACATTTGGTCCTACATGTGTACTAGTAATAGTAATAGTCTTATGTACCTTTGGTCCTACATGTGTACTAGTAATAGTAATAGTCCAATGTACCTTTGGTCCTACATGTGTACTAGTAATAGTAATAGTCCAATGTACCTTTGGTCCTACATGTGTACTAGTAATAGTAATAGTCCTATGTACCTTTGGTCCTACATGTGTACTAGTAATAGTAATAGTCCAATGTACCTTTGGTCCTACATGTGTACTAGTAATAGTAATAGTCCAATGTACCTTTGGTCCTACATGTGTACTAGTAATAGTAATAGTCCTATGTACTTTTGGTCCTACATGTGTACTAATAATAGTAATAGTCCAATGTACCATTGGTCCTACATGTGTACTAGTAATAGTAATAGTCCAATGTACCTTTGGTCCTACATGTGTACTAGTAATAGTAATAGTCCAATGTACCTTTGGTCCAACATGTGTACTAGTAATAGTCCAATGTACCTTTGGTCCTACATGTGTACTAGTAATAGTAATAGTCCAATGTACCTTTAGTCCTACATGTGTACTAGTAATAGTAATAGTCCTATGTACCTTTAGTCCTACATGTGTACAAGTAATAATATTAGTCCAATGTACCTTTGGTCCTACATGTGTACTAGTAATAGTCCTTAGTACCATTGGTACAACATGTGTACTAGTACTAGTAACAGTCCAATGTACCAATGGTCCAAAATTTGTATTTGTACTAGTAATAATCCAATGTACCATTGGTCCTACATGTGTACTAGTAATAGTAATAGTCCAATGTACCATTGGTTTTACATGTGTACTAGTAATAGTAATAGTCCAATGTACCATTGGTCCTACATGTGTACTAGTAATAGTAATAGTAATAGTCCAATGTACCATTGGTCCAACTTGTGTAGTAGTAATAGTCCAATGTACCATTGGTCCAACATGTGTACTAGTAGTAGTAATAGTCCAATGTACCATTGGTCCAACTTGTGTACTAGTAATAATCCAATGTACCATTGGTCCTACATGTGTACAAGTAATAGTAATAGTCCAATGTACCATTGGTCCAACTTGTGTAGTAGTAATAGTCCAATGTACCTTTGGTCCTACATGTGTACTAATAATAGTAATAGTCCAATGTACCATTGGTCCTACATGTGTACTAGTAATAGTAATAGTCCAATGTACCTTTGGTCCTACATGTGTACTAGTAATAGTAATAGTCCAATGTACCTTTGGTCCTACATGTGTACTAGGAATAGTCCAATATACCATTGGTACAACATGTGTACTAGTACTAGTAATAGTCCAATGTACCAATGTTCCAAAATTTGTATTTGTACTAGTAATAATCCAATGTACCATTGGTCCTACATGTGTACTAGTAATAGTAATAGTCCAATGTACCATTGGTCCTACATGTGTACTAGTAATAGTCCAATGTACCATTGGTCCTACATGTGTACTAGTAATAGTAATAGTCCAAGGTACCATTGGTCCAACTTGTGTAGTAGTAATAGTCCAATGTACCATTGGTCCAACATGTGTACTAGTACTAGTAATAGTCCAATGTACCATTGGTCCAACTTGTGTACTAGTAATAATCCAATGTACCATTGGTCCTACATGTGTACAAGTAATAGTAATAGTCCAATGTACCATTGGTCCAACTTGTGTAGTAGTAATAGTCCAATGTACCATTGGTCCAACATGTGTACTAGTACTAATAATAGTCCAATGTACCATTGGTCCAACATGTGTACTAGTAATAGTAATAGTCCAAGTTTAGTCTAAGACTAGATGTAACAATCTAAGTCTAAGACTAGAAGTAACATTCTAAGTCTAAGACTAGATGTGACCAATCTAAGTCTAAGACTAGATGTAACAATCTAAGTCCAAGACTATGAACATGAAGTGATGAAGTCTAGTCAGATGAGAGGTGAAACATATTCTAGTACAAACCAAATAGTCCAGTTGTGATGATGAATGACCTGAGACTACAAAGACCTGATGAATGACAACATTCATACAATGACAACTATGGACTTAGTGTCACTTGCACCCCCCATGGTGACAACTATGGACTTAGTGTCACTTGCATCCCCATGGTGACAACTATGGACTAAGTGTCACTTTCACCCCCCCATGGTGACAACTATGGACTTAGTGTCACTTGCACCCCCCATGGTGACAACTATGGACTTAGTGTCACTTGCACCCCCCATGGTGACAACTATGTAGTTGGTGTCACTTGCACCCCTCCATGGTGACAACTATGTAGTTAGTGTCACTTGCACCCCTCCATGGTGACAACTATAGACTTAGTGTCACTTGCACCCCCCATGGTGACAACTATGGACTTAGTGTCACTTGCACCCCCCATGGTGACAACTATGGACATAGTGTCACTTGCACCCCCCATGGTGACAACTATGGACATAGTGTCACTTGCACCCCCCATGGTGACAACTATGGACTTAGTGTCACTTGCACCCCCCAAAGTGACAACTATGGACTTGGTGTCACTTGCACCCCCCATGGTGACAACTATGGACTTAGTGTCACTTGCACCCCCCATGGTGACAACTATGTAGTTGGTGTCACTTGCACCCCACATGGTGACAACTATGGACTTGGTGTCACTTGCACCCCCCATGGTGACAACTATGGACTTAGTGTCACTTGCACCCCCCCCTCCCCCCCATGGTGACAACTATGGACTTAGTGTCACTTGCACCCCCCATGGTGACAACTATGTAGTTGGTGTCACTTACACCCCCCATGGTGACAACTATGGAATTAGTGTCACTTGCACCCCCCCCTCCCCCCCATGGTGACAACTATGGACATAGTGTCACTTGCACCCCCCATGGTGACAACTATGGACTTAGTGTCACTTGCACCCCCCATAGTGACAACTATGGACTTGGTGTCACATGCACCCGCCATGGTGACAACTATGGACTTAGTGTCACTTGCACCCCCCATGGTGACAACTATGTAGTTGGTGTCACTTGCACCCCTCCATGGTGACAACTATGGACTTAGTGTCACTTGCACCCCCCCATGGTGACAACTATGTAGTTGGTGTCACTTGCACCCCCCATGGTGACAACTATGGACTTAGTGTCACTTGCACCCCCCATGGTGACAACTATGGACTTGGTGTCACTTGCACCCCCCATGGTGACAACTATGGACTTGGTGTCACTTGCACCCCCCATGGTGACAACTATGGACTTAGTGTCACTTGCACCCCCCATAGTGACAACTATGGACTTGGTGTCACATGCACCCGCCATGGTGACAACTATGGACTTAGTGTCACTTGCACCCCCCATGGTGACAACTATGGAGTTGGTGTCACTTGCACCCCCCATGGTGACAACTATGTAGTTAGTGTCACTTGCAACCCCCCATGGTGACAACTATGGACTTAGTGTCACTTGCACCCCCCATGGTGACAACTATGGACATAGTGTCACTTGCACCCCCCATAGTGACAACTATGGACTTGGTGTCACATGCACCCGCCATGGTGACAACTATGGACTTAGCGTCACTTGCACCCCCCCATGGTGACAACTATGTAGTTGGTGTCACTTGCACCCCCCATGGTGACAACTATGGACTTAGTGTCACTTGCACCCCCCATGGTGACAACTATGGACTTAGTGTCACTTGCACCCCCATGGTGACAACTATGTAGTTAGTGTCACTTGCACCCCCCATGGTGACAACTATGGACTTGGTGTCACTTGCACCCCCCATGGTGACAACTATGGAGTTAGTGTCACTTGCACCCCCCATGGTGACAACTATGTAGTTAGTGTCACTTGCACCCCCCATGGTGACAACTATGTACAAGTCCCAGATGTTCCTATAGAGACCCTCACATCCAACACATTCACTCTCTGCAGCCCCTCTGGACATGACCACCTCCAGATTTACTAGGGGTCACACACACACACACACACACACACACACACACACACACACACACACACACACACACACACACACACACACACACACACACACACACACACACCCTGCAGCGGGGGTCTGTGCTCTACCACCAAATTATTGATCAATTGTTCACCGAGCCTGTTGGAAGTGTTTAACTTATTGTGTTAGGCCGACCTTGCAGGGGTGTGTGTGTGTGTGTGTGTGTGTGTGTGTGTGTGTGTGTGTGTGTGTTCTTGTATTTCTAGCCTTCTTGAGACATGAAGAAGGAAAAGTGTCTTCCATATGAGGAGGTGTGAACAAGTGATGACATAAATCAATAACATTGCATCTAATAAACAATGTCTCATTTGCACCCCTGCTGGTCAACATATGAAATAACAAGTGTGTGTAAGAAATTGAAATGTGCCCCCGTTGGTCAAAATGAATGAAAACAAATAAATAAAAGTGTATATAGACACATACTGTAATAACTTGAAGTAAAATTACAAACAAAATAAATAACAAAAAGCAGTCTTTTTCTCGCAATGTGTCGACTTTTGTCTTATAAAATTGGAAACAATTTCTCATATTCTTTCTGTTTCTGTATTACTGCAATATTTTCTCCTAAAATTATTACTTTTTAATGTAAAATCCTTACTTTTTAATGCAAAATGGTGACATTTGTCATATAAAATTCTGACTTTTATTACAATATTGCCAATTTTTTTGTCGTCCTTGTATAATAGTGACATTTTTTGAGTAAAATGATGACTTTTGTCATGATTTTGCCAAGTAAAATTTTGATTATATTATAAAATTGCCTACATTTCAAAGTTTTCTTATAAAATTGTGACTTTTGTCGAGTAAAATTGCCAACATTTTAAGCTTTTTGTTGTAAAATTGCGACTGTTATTGAGTAAAATTCCAACTTTTATCATAATATTGCACAAATGTTCAGTTTTTCTTGTAAAATTTTGATTTGCGTTGAGTAAAATGACGACTTTTATTATAATACTTATAATAGTTTTTCTTGTGAAATTGTGACCTTTTTCTTGTGAAATTCCAACTCATTTTTCACAAGCTTTTCTTATATTATTTATATTATATTTGCAAAATGTTAAGCTTTTTCTTGTAAAATTGCGACTGTAATTGAGTAAAATTCCAACTTTCATCATAATATTGCACAATTGTTCAGTTTTTCTTGTAAAATTTTGACTTGCGTTGAGTAAAATGACGACTTTTATTATAATACTGCCAAAATTCTAAGTTTTTCTTGTGAAATTGTGAACTTTTTCTTGTGAAATTCCAACTCTTGTTCCAAAACAAGCTTTTTTATATTATTTACATTATATTTGCAAAATTTTAAGCTTTTCTTGTAAAATTGCGACTGTTATTGAGTAAAATTCCAACTTTTGTCATAATAATGCACAAATGTTCAGTTTTTCTTGTAAAATTTTGACTTGCGTTGAGTAAAATGACGACTTTTATTATAATACTGCCAAAATTCTACGTTTTTCTTGTGAAATTGTGACCTTTCTCTTGTGAAATTGTGACCTTTCTCTTGTGAAATTCCAACTCTTGTTTCAAAACAAGCTTTTTTATATTATTTACATTATATTTGCAAAATGTTAAGCTTTTCTTGTAAAATTGCGACTGTTATTGAGTAAAATTCCAACTTTCATCATAACATTGCACAAATGTTCAGTTTTTCTTGTCAAATTTTGACTTGCTTCGAGTAAAATTACGACTTTTTTTGTGAAATTGTGACCTTTTCTTGTGAAATTCCAACTCATTTTTCACAACAAGCTTTTTTATATTATTTATATTATATTTGCAAAATGTTACGCTTTTTCTTGTAAAATTGCGACTGTTATTGAGTAAAATTCCAACTTTTATCATAATATTGCACAAATGTTCAGTTTTTATTGTAAAATGTTGACTTGCGTTGAGTAAAATGACGACTTTTATTATAATACTGCCAAAATTCTACGTTTTTCTTGTGAAACTGTGACCTTTTTCTTGTGAAATTCCAACTCATTTTTCACAAGCTTTTTTTATATTATTTATATTATATTTGCAAAATGTTAAGCTTTTTCTTGTAAAATTGCGACTGTTATTGAGTAAAATTCCAACTTTTGTCATAATATTGCACAAATGTTCAGTTTTTCTTGTAAAATGCTGGCTTGCGTTAAGCAAAATTACGACTTTTCTTGTGAAATTGTGACCTTTTTCCTATGAAATTCCAACTCAACAAGCTTTTTTATATTTGCATAGTATGTATATATTATTAATGTTGTAAATACACGTCTTTATATATCTAGAAAGGGTGGTCCTAAAGAGGGAGGCATTTTTCTCAGGTCTCAAGAAGGTAACAAATACAAGTGTGTCTGTGTGTGTGTGTGTGTTTTTCCACTGTGTTGAGCATTAGCTGCAAACAGGAGTTTAATAGTCCCCATCACCCATAAACATGTGAGGCTCAATGCTTTTTTAAAGATTTAGCACAAACATTTCAGGCCATAAAAGAGAAAAAAAGCTGTTTGGTGTAATGGTGTGCTGAACATGGCCTGTGCTGTGTGCTGCTGCTCAGAACATCCCTGCAAGATAACACATGGAGACACACTTTTAGGATTTATAGCAGCTGTCAGGGTCTTAAGTCCAGTTTGGATGTTTTTTTTGTCAAATCCCATCTTTATTGTGGCTGTTCACATTACAAAAATAAAGAAAAAAATACATTTCTAATGACATTGCTGGTTTTACCAGCAGAGGAGCATGTTGGGCAGCGCACACACACAGAGTACTTACAAGCAGACACAGTGTGTAGACAGAAAAGAGAGAATGGATGCATTTTGGTGTAAAATGTCAAGATAAAGGTGAAGTTATAACACTGAAACACCCTCAGGAAGAGCTGCTTTAACACATGGCTAGCTAGCTAGCAGCTAACATCCATCCTTAGCTACTTCTAAATCACTAATCCTGGTCTCCATGGCGACAAATAAAGTACGTTTCTTCCAGGTATCATTATCACTGGAGTACGATGAATAGCTAAACATGCTTCACTACACAGCGTAGTACCCAATTTCTTACACACACTTTTTATTACACATGTTGACCAGAGGGGGAGCACTTCAATTTCTTACACACACTTGTTATTTCATATGTTGACCAGAGGGGAGCACTTTTAAAAGCGACACACAGTCAATGTGAAAAATCCCTCCTTTTTGGGACCACCCTCTTTTTGATAGGAATCAAAACAAAAAATGCCTCCCTCTTTAGGACCAGCCTTTTTAGATGTATAAAGAAGTGTATTTACAACATGAATCATATATACATACTATGCAAGTATAAAAAAGCTTGTTGTGTAAAATGAGTTGGAATTTTACAAGAAAAAGGTCACAATTTCACAATAAAAAGTTAGAATTTTGCAGTATTATACTAATAGTTGTAAATTTTACTCAACGCAAGTCAACATTTAACAAGAAAAACTGAACATTTGTGCAATATTATGATAAAAGTTGGAATTTTACTCAATATCAGTCGCAATTTTACAAGAAAAGCTTAAAATTTTGGCAAGTTTATGAAAGGAGTCGCACTTTTACTTGACAAAAGTCACAATTTTATAAGGAAACTTAAAATGTTGGCAATATTATAATAATAATCTGAATTTTACTTTGCCAAATTATGACAAAAGTCACAATTTTACTCAAAAAATGTCACTATTTTACAGGAACAACAACAAAAATTGGCAATATTGTGATAAAAGTCAGAATTTTATATGACAAATGTCACCATTTTGCATTAAAAAGTAATAATTTTTTATAAAAAAAAGTAATAACTTTACGAGAAAATATTTCAATATTACAGAAGCAGAAAGAATATGAGAAATTGTTCCCAATTTTGTAAAAAAAAAAAAGTCGACACATTGTGAGACAAAGACTGCTTTTTGTTAAAAACATTTTTTTAAATTTTTTTTGTTGGTAATTGGTTTTAATCTTCAATATTTACTTCAAGTTATTACAGTATGTCTCTATATACATATTTATTTATTTATTCTATTAATTTTGGCCAAAGGGGGCGCATTGCAAGTACACACACTTGTTATTTCATATGTTGACCAGAGGGGGAGCACTTTTAAAAGTGACACACAGTCGATCCGGAAAAAAACCCTCCTTTTTGGGACCAACCTCATTTTGACCAGCAGGGTGCAAACGAGACATTGTCTATTCCATCCATCCATTTTCTACCGCTTGTCCCTTTGGGGCAATGTTATTGGGACCATGATTTATGTCATCACTTGTTCACACCTCCTCATATGGAAGATACTTTTCCTTCTTTGTGTCTCAAGAAGGGTAGAAATACAAGAACACACACACACACGCACACCGCACACACACACACACACACACACACACACACACACACACACACACACACACACACACATTTTCAAAGTGGGGAAGAGTGGGAGGGTGTCACCTGGTTATCAGCTGGGTTCGACCCAGTCCAACACCATGAGGCCATCTTTACACACACACACACACACACACACACACACACACACACACACACACACACACACACACACACACACACACACACACACACACACACACACACACACACACACACACACAGCGCTTTGGGCATGTGTGTAGAACATATGGGGACTGGGGGACATGCGTCACACTTCTGTGATCATCCCATGGGAACATACATGGTGTGTGTGTGTGTGTGTGTGTGTGTGTGTGTGTGTGTGTGTGTGTGTGTGTGTGTGTGTGTGTGTGTGTGTGTGTGTGTGTGTGTGTGTAAATGTCTTCATTTCCATAATACTTACAGAGAGACTCTCCAGTTAGAAGTGTCATGAATCATTAGCACTACAATCTTAAACATGGCGTAGAAAACCTGACACTCCTTTTGTTTCGCCGTCACCAGCGTGTGGACACTTAACACACTTAACACACTTAACACACTTAACACTAACACACTTAACAACCCCACTTGGAAGCCAGTCAACTAGTGACTACTGGGACTCCATTTTCCAACATGTATAGCAGGGGTGTCAAAGTCAAATGGACGGAGGGCCAAATAAAAAATTTAGCTACAAGCCGAGGGCCGGACTGTTCGAATGTTCATTGAAAAATTTTTAAATGACGCATATAGTCTAGTGAACCTAATTGAACCTACTGAAAACCTAACAAATATATTCCAATATGATCAGATAAATAAAGCAATATTTTCTTATGGCTCTGTCAGTAATCTTTAATTTTCAACAGACACAAAAGACAAATTTCCTTTATATAAAAATCCCCATAACATGAACATTAAATGAAAGAAACCGGTATTCAAGGCACCATCAGTAGCCTATATTTTCTATTTTAGCAAAAGTGGGCTAAATTTACTTCAAAGAAAAAAACAATAATAGCAATTTTCTATCATCCACTCAACTGAAATATTTTTAAAATATAATTAAATTGAAATACAATAAAATAAAGTGCAAAAATCTATAAATCAAAAACAACACTTTGTTTAAGGAGAAGTAACATGCAGTGAAAACAAATATTAAACTTTAACTTTTAAACTTGAATTGAGTAAAAACTCTAAATATGTGATTGCACAGTAATGTTCACATTAAACCCCCCTCCTCCCTCCGTGGGAGGGAGGCGAGTTGGGTGCCCGAAACCCCCCGCTGGTTTCGGCCCGCCCCTTGGCGCGCGTGGCACGGCGGGCTCCGCGACCCGACGGCTGGCCCTCGTGGCTTGACGGCGGGCGCGTCCCGACGGGCCGCGCGTAGGGGTCAAACGCAGAAGTCTCAGGGCCTCGTGGTGAGGGGGTGGCCTGCGGGTTTCGGCCCGCTTGACCCCCCCGCTCCGCTTGGCGCGCGCGGCACATGACAGGTTCCGCCACCGACGCTCGGGCTGCAGCCCGACGGTGGTGCGGGCCCGGCGGTGACGCGCGGTTTGGGGAAACAAAGCAGAAGTCTCAGGGCCTCGGGGCCGGGTTTCGGCCCGCCCCCTTGGCGCGCGTGGCACGGCGGGCTCCGCGACTGACGGCCGGGCTGCAGCCCTTCGGCCGACAGGCGCGTCCCGGCGGGCCGCTCGCCCCCTTTCGGAACCTTGGACCGGCATCCGCTTGGTGCGTGTAAAAGATCTGCGGTATAAAAAAAAAAAAAAAAAAAAAAAAAAAAAAAAAAAGATCTGCGGTCTGCGGGCCGGTTCTAATAATAAATCAAGATCATCCCAAGGGCCGTAAAAAACCTTCTCGCGGGCCGGATATGGCCCGCGGGCCTTGACTCTGACATATGTGATGTATAGGCTACACAGTCGTCACAATAGTTGCCCATGTTAAAAAGTGTGTGAGAGTTAAAACCATGCGGACACGTTTCTTACTGGATACCTTCTAATAAGCGTTTTGCCCTGAATACTTTGTATGTGGAGATAATATGCAACTGTACGCATTTGATACTTGTTTATCTCCGCAGATGTTGTGTTCAATTAATGATCGCCTGGCTCGTGTGCTACTGTGTGCTTAGCTGTTGTGTAGCTGCTAGTTCCTAGTAGCCTTGCGGGATATAGCCCGTCGTGTCTACCTTCTTTTTGGAGTGAATTGACTAAAATATGAGAAAAAACCAACCTCGTGTGACGTTGACTCGCTGTCCAGCTTTGCACAAGTCCGATACAAGCTGATATCAATTAGTTTTTGCTGATATCAAAGCATTATCTGATATCAATATCGGATTGTATTATGTTTGTGGTGTCATGGCATAGTTAAATTGTTGAACCCAATACTGCAGAGTCAATCAGAAGATTTTTGCATATTTACTGTGTTTTCCCCGACTTTTTTCCCTGCGCTTTGAACCCTGCGGCTCATGAAACGGTGCGGTTCATTTACGGATTTTTCTTCACTTTGTCATGATCCGGACCACGGATCATGTTTTGTGTTTTCTGTTAGTTTTGGACTCCTTTAGTTCCTGTTTGTGCACCTCTGAGTTTGTTTTTTGGCCGTTCCCTGGTCGCCCGCCTCGCCAAGTGCAGCGGCGTTCAACGCGTCACCGCCACCTGACTCTCCCTCGCTGGTTGCGGGGACATTTGGTCTGGCGACCCACCGCCAAGTCCCCCCTCCGCCCTCCCATGACTCTTGATATTGCCTTGTGTTTGTGGACATCTGGAATCTGTCCTTAAGGAGGGGCTACTGTCATGATCCCTGGTCCTGATCATGTTTTGTGTTTTCTTTTAGTTTTGGACTCCTTCAGTTCCTGTTTGTGCACCTCTGAGTTTGTTTTTGGCCGTTCCCTGGTCGCCCGCCTCGCCAAGTGCAGCGGCGTTCAACGCGTCGCCGCCACCTGACTCTCCCTCGCTGGTTGCGGGACATTTGGTCTGGCGACCCACCGCCAAGTCCCCCCTCCGCCCTCCCATGACTCTTGATATTGCCTTGTGTTTGTGGACATCTGGAATCTGTCCTTAAGGAGGGGCTACTGTCATGATCCCTGGTCCTGATCATGTTTTGTGTTTTCTGTTAGTTTTGGACTCCTTCAGTTCCTGTTTGTGCACCTCTGAGTTTGTTTGGTTGCCATGGTTGCTCATTATGTTCACCTGTCTCTGATTAGTGTTCGCCTGCTCTCCTGCTACCCGAGCACTAATCAGAGGCATTATTTAAGCCTGCCTTTGCCGGTCAGTCGGGCTGACGTCATTGTTTGCTACATGCACCTGTTCCGTGAGTTTTGCCTTGTCTCTAGTTTATGCTAAGTGTTTGCTTCATGCCATGTCTATGTAAGATTTGTTTGTTTCATGCCACAGTTTCGTGAGTATCCCTTGTCTAAAGTCTATGCTAAGTACGGTATTTGCTTTAGCTTCGAGTGCGATCAGGCACGTTGTTCTGTCGGCTCGCTTTCTGTTTTTTGTAATACTTTGATATTTTGAGGAATAAATCATGTTCCAACCTGCACGCCATGTCCAGAGTGGTCCGCCTGCATTTCGGGAGAACGAACCCCGCAGTAATCTGCAAAAACCCCATCGTGACATAGTTACCGCCTGGTGTTTGGTGTTCAACAAATAGTTTGTAACCGTCCATAGCGTTTCTGCTCGAAAAGATTCAATATTCATCACTCCAAGCAACGTTTGCAAGTTTTACAATATAACTAAAACAATTCATACTCACTAAACCGTCCAATTTGTGATACCTGTAGGAGTATTTTCATGCACATTTGCATGAGCTATCATAATGTAAGCTGGTGCCGTTAGCATTAGCGAAAATGCTAACATGTTTACAAGTGTCTGTGTTCAGTATCATTAACTTATAACGGCATTCTGTTTGTATAGTTTCAGTTTGACAAATTCCTCCATAGAATTGTCAAAACGTCACTGTCGAGTTATTGAGTCTGTTTAGCTGATTGGAGAGCTAGCTTCCGCAGCTAGTGGGTCCATGAGAATGACTTCTGTTTTGTTTGATCAGCCGTTTTACTGCCTTGTTACAGTTTGACAAATTCCTCCACAAAATTGCCAAAACGTCACCGTGGAGTTATTAAGTCTGTTCAGCTGCTTGAAGAACTGGCTTCCACAGCTAGTGGGTCCATGAGAATGACTTCTGTTTTGTTTGATCAGCCGTTTTACTGCCTTGTTACAGTTTGACAAATTCCTCCATAAAATTGCCAAAACGTCACCGTGGAGTTATTAAGTCTGTTCAGCTGATTGAGAACTGGCTTCCACAGCTAGTGGGTCCATGACCATGACTTCTGTTTTGTTTGATCAGCCGTTTTACTGCCTTGTTACAGTTTGACAAATTCCTCAATAATTTTGGCAAAACGTCACCGTGGAGTTATTGAGTCTGTTTAGCTGATTGGAGAGCTAGCTCGCGCAGCTAGTGGGTCCATGACAATGACTTCTGTTTTGTTTGATCATCCGTTTAACTGCCTTGTTACAAGCACTGTTTGGAAACAAATAAACATTTACAAAAATCTTTCGTACCAGTATACATCTGCAGCTTACATATGTAAACATATTTATTTATTCCCAAATTTGGTGGGTGTGGCTTAATTCCTGCGTGCTAGTTTTTGGCAGGAAAGCCTTTGTGTTGACTTTACACACACACGCATCACGTCCACGGCCAGGTTAGCTGACCTAAAAAAGTAAATAATGTCAGTTTGAATCTTTATTCCCGTGCGTCTCCGTTTTGTTCAGGGCTTGTTTGTGACAGTGGCCTAAAGGAAGGTGGGGCGGCACACGCCATGTCGGTCACGCCAGGACGCCACACGACTCAGACCGCGGGACACCGTTATGCAACCGGCACTTGTCCAGCAAAGTTAGGTTTGCACAATGGCCGAGGCAAATGTCAGGCAGGGAGTTGCACTCCACAGGTATTTACTATGCAACGCTGACATTTAGTGTGCAGGGTTAACTTTTATAATGAGGACGTCTGCGGTCCCGCTGGAGGACTTTTCCTGCCCACGGCCTGCAGTCACAGGAGGGAAACCTTTTTTATGCTGACACTTGATTGCATTACATGCTGTTTTGTAATGTATTTCCATACTTTTCTAAATAAAGGGGACCACAAAAAAAATATCATTATTTGAACGAAAAATGTTAGTGTACATGAAACATATGTTTATTATTGTCATTTAGTCCTTAAAAAAAATAGTGAACATACTAGACAACTTGTCTTTTAGTAGGAAGTAAACAAACAAAGACTCCTAATTAGTATGCAGTAACATGTTGTGTCATTTATACACCTATTATTTTGTACACATTATGAGGGACAAACTGTAAAAAATTATTATTCATCTACTCGTTCATTTACTGTTAATATCTGCTTATTTTCTGTTTTAACATGTTCTATCTACACTTCTGTTAAAATGTAATAATCACTTATTCTTCTCTCCTTTGATACTTGACATTAGTTTTGGATGATACCACACATTTAGGTATGGATCTGATACCAAGTAGGTACAGGATCATACATTGGTCATATTCAAAGTCCTCATGTGTCCAGGGACGTATTTACCGACTTTATAAACATAATATACATTTTAAAAAAGGAAAAAATATTTTTGTAACGATAAAAAATATCAATGTAATCATAGTAGTATCAACTAAATACGCTGATGTACTTGGTATCATTACAGTGGATGTCAGGTGTAGATCCACCCATGGCGTTTGTTTACATTGTGATGTCGGTAAGCGACGGTGTGTAGTGAAGCATGTTTAGCTATTCCTCGTCCTCCAGTGATAATGGTACTTGTAAGAAACATACTTTATTTGTCGCCATGGAGGCCAGGATTAGTGATTTAGAAGTAGCTAAAACACTGTGGATGGATGTTAGCCGCTAGCTAGCTAGCCATGTCTTAAAGCAGCTCTTCCTGAGGGTGTTTCAGTGTTATAACTTCACCTTTATCACCTTTATCTTGACTTTTTACACCAAAATGCGTCCATTCTCACTTTTCTGTCTACACACTGTGTCTGCTTGTAAGTACTCTGTGTGTGTGGGCTGCCCAACATGCTCCTCTGCTGGTAAAATAAATAAATAAAAGCGGTACTTTTTAAACAGAGTATAGTACCGTTTATGATTCATTAGTACCGTGATACTATACTAGTACCGGTATACGGTACAACCCCACACGCACACACACACACACACACACACACACACACACACACACACACACACACACACACACACACACACACACACACACACACACACACACACACACACACACACACACACACCTTAGTATTAACGCTGACTTAAGCACACACACTAATAGACTTCTGCATCGCCATCCTAGCCCAGCTCTGCGTTCCAGTCCAGTGACAACAGACTATCCTTGTCCTGCACGCCACATTTGCATATCAATTTACTTTTTAATATAACACTGTGTCACTTGAGAGCCATACCTCATTTGGCTAGCCAGCTTCCCACACACAAGTGCGTCCATATAATATTGCCATTCACTCCTTCATCTCTCACAGGGTATTACACTATCTGACTTCCCCATTCTCTTCTTCAGTCAAAACACTCCTTTGTCCAATAAGTCCTACATCGGAGCTCTCGACCCCCCCTCATTCATCCACTGTCGTCCCCACACTCCTCCTCGGAGGTTAGCCTTTTCTTTGTTGATAGGAAATGTGGACAAAGGGAGTGAGAAGGAAAGAAGGAGAGAGAGAGAGAGAGAGAGAGAGAGAGAGAGAGAGAGAGAGAGAGAGAGAGAGAGAGAGAGAGAGAGAGAGAGAGAGAGAGAGAGGGTGAGTGAGAAGGAAAGAAGGAGAGAGAGAGTAGGTGAGTGAGAAGGAAAGAAGGAGAGAGAGAGTGAGAGAGAGAGAGAGAGTGAGTGAGTGAGAAGGAAAGAAGGAGAGAGAGAGTGGGTGAGTGAGAAGGAAAGAAGGAGAGAGAGTAGGTGAGTGAGAAGGAAAGAAGGAGAGATAGAGAGCGAGAGAGAGAGAAAGAGAGGGTGAGTGAGAAGGAAAGAAGGAGAGAGAGAGAGAAAGAGAGAGAGAGTGAGAGTGAGTGGGTGAGTGAGAAGGAAAGAAGGAGAGAGAGAGAGAGAGAGAGAGAGAGAGGGTGAGTGAGAAGGAAAGAAGGAGAGAGAGAGTGGGTGAGTGAGAAGGAAAGAAGGAGAGAGAAAGTAGGTGAGTGAGAAGAAAAGAAGGAGAGAGATAGCGATAGAGAGAGAGAGAGAGGGAGAGAGAGAGAAAGAGAGAAAGAGAGGGTGAGTGAGAAGGATAGAAGGAGAGAGAGAGAGAGAGAGAGAGAGAGAGAATTTCAAAGATGATTACCTAAAAACCAGGCCAAATACACTATTTGCAGACTTTGATAGCACAGGACACAAATCAAACCTAATTTTCCACACTGAGGACCACATGGCATGGCGCGCGGCGACAATAGAGCACTACCCATCTGCCAGCAAAAAGGGAAATAAGGACTCACATAAACTACAAATAAATACAGAAGAGAACCAAATGACTGTACACTTCTACAACACAGGAACAGTGATGGTCCAGGGCAACTTAAGTCCCTTTGAGAGAGACTTCTGCAAAATCAGAGAGAGAATGCAAATCCTCTCAAGAGACAATTGCGACAATTCCCCCACTGGAGAACAGGACAATAGCCCAGAAGACCACCTCACTGCAGAGCCCAACTGGCTCAGGGAGATGAGAGAGTTGAAGGAGAAATTCTCACAGTGGGAGCACAAGCAAGTGCAGATGGAACACTTAATTAAGTCAACCCCCCCACCCAGATCCAGAGACGCAGAGGAAGAGGGACCTGCTCTCTGGGCTGTGGTGAAAACACTCCAGCAAGAGATTAAAAAACTCCAAGACAAGGGGGAGGCGTCAAGACAGGAGACACTTCAAATCAGGGAAGAGATGAATAAACTAAAAAAGGAGGTGGAAGCGTTAAGAATGGAAACAAAAGAAGGTCCAGACGACAACCATCAAGCCACACACCAAGAGATCCCATCTCCAACACCCCCAACCCCCCCCACCAGCCAGGAGTCACAAACACAAGACACCCCTGCACCAACACCTTCCACCAGATCTCAAGAAAGAGAAAGCCCACAGGTGGTGCTCCTCTTGGACTCCAATGGGAAATATGTAGACGAGAAGAGACTCTTCCCTAACCACAGAGTAAAAAAAATAAAATGCCAAAATACCAATCGTGCCATGGAGCTTCTGACAGAGGACCAGCTGGGGTCCCCCACTCACATCATCATCCACACAGGCACAAATAACCTGAGGACGCAGACAGGAGAGGACGTGGCCAAATCTGTCAAGGGAGTGATAGAAAAAGCCACCTCTACATTCCCCAGTGCAAAAATAGTAATTTCTGCACTGCTACCCAGATGGGACTACCACCCTGCCTTCATAGAACGACTCAACGCACAAATCTCCAGAGACTGTGCAATGAAGCAAAACGTCTACCTGGCATCCCACCCCACCCTGGACCAGAACAGCATGTACGACACTGTTCACATCCTCAAAACAGTAGTCCCTCATTTTGCAAAGTCCCTGAAAGACGTCGCACTCAACCGCAGACCGACTTCATCCTACAGGAGCAACAGAGAGACGAACACCCCACCCAGAGCTACACCCAGAAGACCTGCGGCACCCAGAGCCCACCCTGCCCCACACAGATCTGCACCCCAGGCCAGGACCACGCTATACACCTATGCACAGGCCGCGGGATCCCAGGCTAGGCCCTCTCCTCTCATGCCAACCCCCCTCCTGCCCACCCCCCCCATACCACACAAATGCACAAGCCAACCCCACACCTGGTGGATCCCCACCCTGTGAGCTGACCGTGCAGCAGATAATGAGCGAGCTCTATTCAATCATAGTCCAGGCCAAATCCACTGGAATATAACACCTTCATAATGGAATACAAATCTTTCACCATTTCAAGCTGGAATATACAAGGTCTGAGGTCCACTGCCCTTGGCATTAAGAGCAGGAACCCGGACTTTACCACAGAAATCTCAAACACAGACATCATTGTCCTACAAGAGACATGGCACAGAGGAGATGGCCCCACTGGCTGCCCTGTAAACTACAGAGAGCTGCTGGTACCATCCACCAAGCTAACAGGGGTAAAACAAGGGAGAGAGGGAGAGACTCGGGAGGTATGTTAATATGGTACAAATCAGAACTAACCCACTCCATAAAGCTAATCAAAACCGGAGCTTTTTTCATCTGGTTAGAAATAAATAAGGAACTTACGTCAACCGAAAAAAATGTCTTCCTGTGTGCCACCTACATCCCCCCAATTGAGTCCCCATATTTTAAGGAGGACATGTTCTCCATCCTAGAGGACGAAATAAACAATTTCCAGGCCTGTGGCCACATTGTAGTTTGTGGGGACTTCAATGCCAGGACAGGACGAGAGCCCGACACTATCAGCACACAGGGAGACAAGCACCTACCAGGAGGGGAAAACATCCCCTCTCAAACATGCCCCCCCAGAAACAACTTTGACCAAGCAACAAATAAACATGGCTCACAACTCCTACAGATCTGTCGCTCACTGGGACTGTACATAGTCAACGGCAGGCTTCGAGGGGACTCATATGGTAGATATACATACAGCTCATCTCTAGGTAACAGTACAGTAGATTACTTTATCACTGACCTCAGCCTAGCGTCTCTCAGAGCGTTCACAGTCAGCCCGCTAACACCCCTGTCAGACCACAGCAAAACCACTGTATACCTGAACAGATCAACACCCAACCAGGAAGTACTAAAACCAAACAAACTACACACTATTAAAAAATGCTACAAATGGAAAGAAAGTAGTGTAGAAGAATTCCAAAATGCTATCCAGCAACAAAAGGTCCAGTCATGTTTAGACCAGTACCTGGAAAAGAACTTCCAATGCAACAGTGAAAGCGTAAACGGGGCGGTAGAAAGCCTCAATAATATATTTGACCTTACAGCCTCCCTATCCAACCTAAAGGCCTCAAATAGAAAAATGAGGAAGAATATTAATACCCACGACAAATGGTATGATAATGACTGTAAAAATCTCAGAAAAAATTTAAGAAACCTATCAAACCAAAAACACAGAGACCCAGACAACCAGAACACACGTCTCCAATACGGCGAAACCCTGAAACAGTATAAAAATACAGTCAGGAAAAAAAGGGACCAACATGTTAGAAACCAGCTACATGATATAGAGGAATCCATAAAAACAAACAACTTCTGGGAAAACTGGAACAAACTAAACAAACAAAAACATGAGGACCTACCCATCCAAAATGGAGATGTATGGGTAAACCACTTCTCCAATCTCTATAGCCCAATACAAAAAAATGAACAGCAAAAACACATACAACATAAACTACAAAGCCTAGAGTCAACAATAAAAAACTACCAGAACCCGCTAGACTCCCCAATTACTATACAAGAACTACAGGACAAAATAAAATCACTTAAAACCAAGAAGGCCTGCGGTGCTGATGGTATCCTAAATGAAATGATCAAATTCACAGACTCCAAATTCCAATTGGCTATACTAAAACTCCTCAACATTGTCCTTAGCTCTGGGATCTTCCCCAATATTTGGAACCAAGGACTAATAATACCGCTTCACAAAAGTGGAGACAAATTTGACCCCAATAATTACCGTGGGATCTGTGTCAACAGCAACCTCGTAAAATCTTCTGTATGATCATCAACCACAGACTTGTAAATTTCCTTACAAACAATAATGCCCTGAGCAAATCACAAATAGGCTTCCTACCAAATCACCGTACAACAGACCACATTTTCACCCTCAGCACCCTAATTGACAACCAAATTAACAAAAACAAAAGCAAAATATACTCCTGCTTTGTTGACTTCCAAAAAGCATTCGACTCAATCTGGCACGAGGTCTGCTATACAAATTGCTAGAAAGTGGCATCGGAGGGAAAACATATGACATCATAAAGTCAATGTACACCAACAACAAATGTGCAGTGAAGATTGGTGAAAAACATACAGACTTCTTTCCTCAAGGCCGTGGGGTTAGACAGGATGCAGTTTGAGTCCCAACCCTCTTCAACATATACATCAATGAATTGGCAAAAACATTGGAACAAGCTACATCACCTGCATCCCCCTAGTAGACACAGAAGCCAAATGCCTACTGTTTGCAGACGATCTGGTGCTGCTGTCTCCAACAAAAGAAGGTCTACAACAGCAACCTTGATCTTCTACACACATTTTCCAAGACCTGGGCATTGACAGTCAACCTAACCAAGACAAAAGTTATGATATTCCAAAAAAGACCCAGCCTCCATCACCACAAACACAAATTCCTAGATACAACTGCCCTAGAATACACAAAAAACTATACCTATCTCGGCCTAAACATCAGTGCCACAGGGAATTTCAACCAAGCTGTGAACGACCTGAGAGATAAGGCAAGAAGGCTTTCTTACGCCATCAAAAGGAACATCAAACTAGACATTCCTATTCAAATCTGGCTCAAAATATTAGACTCCGTCATAGAACCCATTTCCCTGTACGGCTGCGAGGTCTGGGGCCCTCTTGCTAACCAAGATTTTGCAAAATGGGACAAACACCAAATCGAGACTCTGCATGCAGAATTTTGCAAATCCATTCTCTGCACCCAACGGAAAACACCAAATAATGCATGCAGAGCAGAAGTTAGGAAGATACCCACTAATAATCAAGATCCAAAAGAGAGCAGTCAAATTTTATAACCACTTAAAAGAAAGTGACCCAGACACGCTCCATAACAAAGCCCTCACCTACAGAGAGACCCTAGAGAGATGCCCGCTCAGCCAGCTGGTTCAGGGACTCTGCTCACAAACACAAGCAAACCACCAGACAGAAACCACACTGGACTAAACCAAATTATAAGAAAACAAAAAGAAAACTATCTGACACATTGGAAAGAATCAACCCAAAACCAGAGCAAATTGGAATGCTATTTGGCCCTACACAGAGAATACACATTGGCAGAATACCTGAGCACTGTGACCGATCCAAAACTAAGGAGATCCTTGACTATGTACAGACTCAGTGAGCACAGCCTAGCCATCGAGAAAGGCCGCCATAGGCAGACCTGGCTCCCAAGAGAAGACAGACTGTGCAACCAATGCACACAGGGTGCGGTAGAAACTGAACTGCACTTCCTAACAACCTGCCCACTGTACCAAGACATCAGAGACATATACTTCCCACAAATGGCAAATACCCAAAGAGAGTTTGAAAACATGACAATTAACGACAAACTCCCATACCTACTGGGGGAAGTAAAGCAATGTGCAAACACAGCAGCAAGATTCGTGAGCCGTTGCGACAAGAAAAGGACATCCAATGGAATACAACCACCATAAAGACTATTCCTGCACTATTTGTACTATACGGACATCTGTACATAGATCTACCCACAAACAGAGCATATACGTTCAAATACACTTGGAAAACTGCTGCTATTTTTAAGCCATCTTTACTTGAATGTATACATATATGCATCTTTATTTAAACGTTTTGCACAACTCTATAGTTTATCTTATTTTATTACTATAATGTTATATTTTAATTAGTCTTAACATTTTTAAAGTTGCAATGTGACACAGCTCTGTTCACACAGCTCTTTAGTATAGTAGACCTATATTTTAATTGTACATAGTTTTAATTTCAATTTCAATAGGTGCTTAAGTTTGATACATTTTAATTGTTTTGATCCTTACTTGAATGTATACATATGCATCTTTATTTAAATGTTTTGCACAACTCTATAGTTTACCTTATTTTATTACTTTTTATTATTATAATCTTATATTTTAAATTAGTCTTAACATTTTTTAAAGCTGTAATGTGACACAGCTCTGTTCACACACATCTTTAGTATAGTAGACCTATATTTTAATTGTACATACTTTTAATTTCAATAGGTGCTTAAGTTTGATACATTTTAATTGTTTTGATTGATTGTTTTAATGCTGGCTTTGGCAATGTAAACGTTTGTTTCCCATGTCAATAAAGCCCCTTTGAATTGAATTGAATTGAATTGAAAGAGAGGGTGAGTGAGAAGGATAGAAGGAGAGAGAGAGAGAGAGAGAGAGAGAGAGAGAGAGAGAGAGAGAGAGAGAGAGAGAGAGAGTGAGATAGTTGGTGAGTGAGAAGGAAAGAATGAGAGAGAGAGAGAGAGAGAGAGAGAGGGTGAGTGAGAAGGAAAGAAAAAGAGAGAAAGAAGAGAGAGAGAGAGAGAGAGAGAGAGAGAGAGAGAGAGAGAGAGAGAGAGGGTGAGTGAGATAGAGAGAGAGAGAGAGTGGGTGAGTGAGAAGGAAAGAAGGAGAGTGAGAGAGAGAGAGAGAGAGAGAGAGAGAGAGAGTGAGTGAGTGAGTGAGTGAGAAGGAAAGAAGGAGAGAGAGAGTGGGTGAGTGAGAAGGAAAGAAGGAGAGAGAGTAGGTGAGTGAGAAGGAAAGAAGGAGAGATAGAGAGCGAGAGAGAGAGAAAGAGAGGGTGAGTGAGAAGGAAAGAAGGAGAGAGAGAGAGAGAGAGAGAGAGAGAGAGAGAATGAGAGTGAGTGGGTGAGTGAGAAGGAAAGAAGGAGAGAGAGAGAGAGAGAGAGAGAGAGAGAGAAAGAGAGAGAGAGGGTGAGTGAGAAGGAAAGAAGGAGAGAGAGAGTAGGTGAGTGAGAAGGAAAGAAGGAGAGAGATAGAGAGAGAGAGAGAGAGAGGGAGAGAGAGAGAGAGAGAGAGAGAGAGAGAGAGAGAGAGAGAGAGAGAGAAAGAGAGGGTGAGTGAGAAGGAAAGAAGGAGAGAGAGAGAGGGAGAGAGAGAGAGAGAGAGAGAGAGAGAGAGAGAGAGAGAGAGAGAGTTGGTGAGTGAGAAGGAAAGAAGGAGAGAGAGAGAGAGAGGGTGAGGGTGAGTGAGAAGGAAAGAAAAAGAGAGAAAGAAAGAGAGAGAGAGAGAGAGAGAGAGAGAGTGGGTGAGTGAGAAGGAAAGAAGGAGAGAGAGAGAGAGAGAGAGAGAGAGAGAGAGAGAGAGAGAGAGAGAGAGAGAGAGAGAGAGAGAGAGAGAGAGAGAGAGAGAGAGGGTAAAAGTGTTGACAAGCAAGAAAACATAATGAGGTTCTGAGCCTGCTAGTAGACCGCCTTATGACCGCCTCCCTCCTAAGAAGTGGGAGCCAAGAGGGACCAAGAGGGACCAAGAGGGACCAAGAGGGACCAGGTAAGACAAGGTGAGGTGTGTTTGTGCTACAGCAACATGGCTGGAATATTAACCAGTCCAACATGGATGATGGATGCTTCTGTTACTAGTCATATTCCATGTTACTAGTCATATTCCATGTTACTAGTCACATTCCATGTTACTAGTCATATTCCCTGTTACTAGTCACATTCCATGTTATTAGTCATATTCCATGTTACTAGTCACATTCCATGTTACTAGTCACATTCCATGTTATTAGTCATATTCCCTGTTACTAGTCACATTCCATGTTACTAGTCATATTCCATGTTCCTAGTCACATTCCATGTTACTAGTCATATTCCATGTTACTAGTCACATTCCATGTTACTAGTCACATTCCATGTTACTAGTCATATTCCCTGTTACTAGTCACATTCCATGTTACTAGTCATATTCCATGTTCCTAGTCACATTCCATGTTACTAGTCATATTCCATGTTACTAGTCACATTCCATGTTACTAGTCACATTCAATGTTACTAGTCACATTCCATGTTATTAGTCATATTCCCTGTTACTAGTCACATTCCATGTTACTAGTCATATTCCATGTTACTAGTCACATTCCATGTTACTAGTCATATTCCATGTTACTAGTCACATTCTATGTTACTAGTCACATTCCATGTTACTAGTCATATTCCCTGTTACTAGTCACATTCCATGTTACTAGTCACATTCCATGTTATTAGTCATATTCCCTGTTACTAGTCACATTCTATGTTACTAGTCATATTCCATGTTACTAGTCACATTCCATGTTATTAGTCATATTCCCTGTTACTAGTCACATTCCATGTTACTAGTCATATTCTATGTTCCTAGTCACATTCCCTGTTACTAATCATATTCCATGTTACTAGTCACATTCCATGTTCCTAGTCATATTCCATGTCACTAGTCACATTCCATGTTACTAGTC
The DNA here is from genome assembly GCF_033978785.1 of Entelurus aequoreus. Classification (NCBI taxonomy): domain Eukaryota; kingdom Metazoa; phylum Chordata; class Actinopteri; order Syngnathiformes; family Syngnathidae; genus Entelurus; species Entelurus aequoreus. Next base: position 9,091,577 of record NC_084746.1, read on the forward strand.
ACATTCCATGTTACTAGTCATATTCCATGTTACTAGTCACATTCCATGTTATTAGTCATATTCCCTGTTACTAGTCACATCCCATGTTACTAGTCATATTCCATGTTCCTAGTCACATTACATGTTACTAGTCATATTCCATGTTACTAGTAACATTCCATGTTACTAGTCACATTCCATGTTACTAGTCACATTCCATGTTATTTGTCATATTCCCTGTTACTAGTCACATTCCATGTTACTAGTCATATTCCATGTTCCTAGTCACATTCCATGTTACTAGTCATATTCCATGTTACTAGTCACATTCCATGTTACTAGTCATATTCTATGTTACTAGTCACATTCCATGTTACTAGTCACATTCCATGTTACTAGTCATATTCCATGTTACTAGTCATATTCCAGCCATCCATCCTTTTTCTACACCGCTGGTCTTCAGTAGGGAACCTAACCAGCTCCAGCTGGTTATCCAGGGGCCGTACTTATCAAGCTTCTTAGAGTGCCATTTTACACTTAAGTCCTGAGAATTTGCGAAATTTAGTCCTACTCTCAAACTTAAGAATAAAAGCTTTTTATCAACGTTCTTAAGTCTAAGAATCACTCCTACTCTCCACGATATTTAACACTAGAAGTCCCAGCATTTTTCTGTCTACCTAGAAGACCCAGAGAGGGGTCATTTGGCCCGACGCTTTTCCCGAATACACTAATCACTCATTTTGTTATGGTAATGAGGCTGTTAGGGGCAGTTTGTCTAGGTAGACAGAAAAATTATACATGTGGGAAATGCCGAAAGGAGCAATGGCAGTGCCAGGATTGTGAGTGACTGCTCAAATGTATGTCAGTCACGTTTACATGGACATGGTTTTTCATTCTTTGTAAATATGCTTTTTTCTTTGTAAATTTTTTTTTTTAAACTATTTTTGGCACACAAAAATAACAATTGCTTCTGCAACAACCCTCCACACCAAAACTGGGAAAACAGTTGCTTTTTCATTCTTTGTAAATATGTTTTGTTTTGTATTTTTTTTAACAATAAATGTCAGAGTGTTGATCCCTTCATTCTGTTGATCCTTGCAAAAACACACACAACCTACCTCAGAACTAAAGCTTGAGCTGTAAGGTCCCCTCCCCCACACAGGCTCAAGTGGCCCCCTGCCGTGTGCCACTAACAGCCACATTTTCATAACAAAAGGAGTGTCCACAGGGGGGACTAGGGATCAAATGACCCTCTTGTGTGTTTTCTAGGTAAAAATGTCAATTGACCCTTCTCTGGGACTTCGCGTGTTAAGAGACCTTCAGAGGTGTCTTAAGTGGTTAGGAGTTGCCAGCAGGGGGTGGCACTGAGGCGAGAGAGACGTGCGCGAACATTCGGGGAGCGGAACGATGTCCTGGATTTGTTTGATGACGAGCAGCTGATCAAACGGTATCGTTTAGACCAGGGGTCGGCAACTTTTACCACTCAAAGAGCCATTTTGGCAAGTTTCACAAATTAAAGAAAGTAATGGGAGCCACAAAAAAAAAAAATAAATTTAAAATGAAAAACACCGCATACAAAGCTTAAATGCTTTGTGCTATGTTAACCAGGGGTCTCCGACACACGCACTGGCACGCACTTTAATGTGGAAATTTGATGTTAGTGCAGCCCGGCATGTATGTAGCTGAGCCACATCAGAGTGGTCAAGGAGCCGCATGCGGCTCCGGAGCCGCGGGTTGCCGACCCCTGGTTTAGACAGAGCGGGTATTATTTTTGTCACAGATTTAATACTTTTCGATTCCATGTTGATTTCTGCATGTGGCTGCAGTGGGCTAGTATATATAGAGCCACCCACACCAGTTTCAAATTAGTTGCCTAATTAATGAATTGGAAAGAAAATGTTATGACAGTAGCGTATGTGTGTGGCCGTGAGGTGAGTGACGTCAGTGAGTGTGTGGGCGAGAGAAGAGAGGGAGCGGGAGCGTGAGTGCCGGCGGGGACTAGTTTGTTTTGTATTATTTTGTAGTTTATTGTCAAAATATACACTCCCATTGTCCACTTAAATATTTCCAAGATATTTCTTTATTCTTAGACAACGGATTCCCTTCCGTGATTGGTCATTTCTATGGACACAGAAATGACGTCACCTAAAATTCCGTTTACGGCACATAGTAATGTCGTAATTCAGCTCTGAGTGTGACACTTAAGATTCAGTCCTACACTTCGCTGAAAGTGTGAGTAAGACGCTTGATAACTAACTTTTAAGTGCAGCTTTCAGCGAAGAATTTATTTACTCTTAAGTCAACTCTTAGCAGACTTCTTAGGAGTAATTCTGAGAAGCTTGATAAGTACGGCCCCTGGTTTTCTGGTTTAGCTAACAAAGGGTAAAGAGGACCAGTACGGGAAGTCAGCGATCACAGCATCTTGTCAGTGGGCGGTCAACTTACATAATTCATTCATTCATACAGCTTCATCTCAAGTGCAGAAGTACAAAGTACTTGGTATCATCGGATCGATACCTAAATGTGTGGTATCATCCAAAACTAATGTCAAGTATCAAAGAAGAGAAGAATAAGTGATTATTACATTTTAACAGAAGTGTAGATAGAACATGTTCAAACAGAAAATAAGCAGATATTAACAGTAAATGAACAAGTAGATGAATAATCAATTTTTTTTTTACAGTTTGTCCCTCATAATGTGTACAAAATAATAGGTGTATAAATGACACAATATGTTACTGCAGACTAATTAGGAGTCTTTGTTTGTTTACTTACTACTAAAAGACAAGTTGTCTAGTATGTTCACTGTTTTATTTAAGGACTAAATGACAATAATAAACATATGTTTCATGTACACTAACATTTGTTGTTAGTTATTATTTAGAAAAGTAACACAAAGTATGGAAATACAGTTTGGTACCAACATGTCCAGTGCAGTAGCCATCAGAGGGTGGTACACATAAAGGTATGATCCAATAGCCGGTGACAAACCTTCCATGAGGCACAAAAGGAAGGTGATATATTGAAAAGTCAAAAGGAATAAGATGAAAGATTGAAGGTGATATTTTAGGAATAACCTTGGACTGACCTTAGCCTGAGACACGAGCAGGCTAATAAAGCATTTATTTTATACGACTGGCCACATTTTATAGGGTGAGAGGCACACCACACCGCAGGCTGGGCGGTGAGAGGAGAAATTGATGCGGGCCTCCAACAAGGAAGGAGGGTGTCAACACCTTGTATTTTCTCTCCTCTTCCATTTCCTGTCTCGCCTCATTATTGTCACACCACTAATCAGAAGGAGGAAAAAGAAATGGGTAAGTGGTTATTCACCCCTTACACCACACCTTTTACACACATGACTGTACACCACACCTCTTACACACATTACTGCACACCACACCTCTTACACACATGACTGTACACCACACCTCTTACACACAATACTGTACAACACACCTCTTACACACATTACTGCACACCACACCTCTTACACACATGACTGTACACCACACCTCTTACACACAATACTGTACACCACACCTCTTACACACAATACTGTACACCACACCTCTTACACACATGGCTGTACACCACACCTCTTACACACATGACTGTACACCACACCTCTTACACACATTACTGTACACCACACCTCTTACACACATTACTGCACACCACACCTCTTACATACAATACTGTACACCACACCTCTTACACACAATACTGTACACCACACCTCTTACACACATGACTGTACACCACACCTCTTACACACATTACTGCACACCACACCTCTTACACACACTACTGTACACCACACCTCTTACACACAATACTGTACACCACACCTCTTATACACAATACTGTACACCACACCTCTTACATACATTACTGTACACCACACCTCTTACACACATTACTGTACACCACACCTCTTACACACAATACTGTACACCACACCTCTTACACACATGACTGTACACCACACCTCTTACACACATGACTGTACACCACACCTCTTACACACATGACTGCACACCACACCTCTTACACACACTACTGTACACCACACCTCTTACACACAATACTGTACACCACACCTCTTATACACAATACTGTACACCACACCTCTTACATACATGACTGTACACCACACCTCTTACACACATTACTGCACACCACACCTCTTACACACATGGCTGTACACCACACCTCTTACACACATGACTGTACACCACACCTCTTACACACAATACTGTACACCACACCTCTTACACACATGACTGTACACCACACCTCTTACACACATGACTGTACACCACACCTCTTACACACAATACTGTACACCACACCTCTTACACACATGGCTGTACACCACACCTCTTACACACATGACTGTACACCACACCTCTTACACACATTACTGTACACCACACCTCTTACACACATTACTGCACACCACACCTCTTACATACAATACTGTACACCACACCTCTTACACACAATACTGTACACCACACCTCTTACACACATGACTGTACACCACACCTCTTACACACATTACTGCACACCACACCTCTTACACACATGACTGTACACCACACCTCTTACACACAATACTGTACACCACACCTCTTACACACATTACTGCACACCACACCTCTTACACACATGACTGTACACCACACCTCTTACACACATGACTGTACACCACACCTCTTACACACATTACTGCACACCACACCTCTTACACACACTACTGTACACCACACCTCTTACACACAATACTGTACACCACACCTCTTATACACAATACTGTACACCACACCTCTGACATACATGACTGTACACCACACCTCTTACACACACTACTGTACACCACACCTCTTACACACAATACTGTACACCACACCTCTTATACACAGTACTGTACACCACACCTCTTACATACATGACTGTACACCACACCTCTTACACACATGACTGTACACCACACCTCTTACACACATGACTGTACACCACACTTCTTACACACATGACTGTACACCACACCTCTTACACACAATACTGTACACCACACCTCTTACACACATGGCTGTACACCACACCTCTTACACACATGACTGTACACCACACCTCTTACACACATTACTGTACACCACACCTCTTACACACATGACTGTACACCACACCTCTTACACACAATACTGTACACCACACCTCTTACACACATTACTGCACACCACACCTCTTACACACATGACTGTACACCACACCTCTTACAAACATGACTGTACACCACACCTCTTACACACAATACTGTACACCACACCTCTTACACACATGGCTGTACACCACACCTCTTACACACATGACTGTACACCACACCTCTTACACACATTACTGTACACCACACCTCTTACACACATTACTGCACACCACACCTCTTACATACAATACTGTACACCACACCTCTTACACACAATACTGTACACCACACCTCTTACACACATTACTGCACACCATACCTCTTACACACATGACTGTACACCACACCTCTTACACACATGACTGTACACCACACCTCTTACACACAATACTGTACACCACACCTCTTACACACATGGCTGTACACCACACCTCTTACACACATGACTGTACACCACACCTCTTACACACATTACTCTACACCACACCTCTTACACACATTACTGCATACCACACCTCTTACATACAATACTGTACACCACACCTCTTACACACAATACTCTACACCACACCTCTTACACACATTACTGCACACCACACCTCTTACACACATGACTGTACACCACACCTCTTACACACAATACTGTACACCACACCTCTTACACACATTACTGCACACCACACCTCTTACACACATGACTGTACACCACACCTCTTACACACATGACTGTACACCACACCTCTTACACACATTACTGCACACCACACCTCTTACACACACTACTGTACACCACACCTCTTACACACAATACTGTACACCACACCTCTTATACACAATACTGTACACCACACCCCTTACATACATGACTGCACACCACACCTCTTGCACACATGACTGTACACCACACCTCTTACACACAATACTGTACACCACACCTCTTACACACATGACTGTACACCACACCTCTTACACACATGACTGTACACCACACTTCTTACACACATGACTGTACACCACACCTCTTACACACATGACTGTAAACCACACCTCTTACACACATGACTGTACACCACACTTCTTACACACATGACTGTACACCACACCTCTTACACACATGACTGTACACCATTATTACTATGTTGTTACTTCACAGCCAAAACGGTCTGGATGCACCACCTGAATGACCAGAGAAATGAGCTGACTTGATGCCAAATCCAATAATTAAAAGAAAGACGTCTGGCTGCTGTAACGTAAAGTCTCCGCCTTCTTCGCGTCTGGCGGCGACTCAACGCCGTCTGACCACCGCGTAAACAGATTTACTCATTATGAAGACGAGGAAATGATTAGCGGAAGAGCTACGACTAATAAATCTGTCCATGTTTCATTAGCACCCCCGTTTGGAAACATTTCAATTAGCCGCCTCTCATTATGGCGCAGGGGTTGGGCGGGAATACGGGAACACGCAGTAAGGTCGGAGGAGAGAGGAAGCATGGAGTCATTAAGGGAAGTGTGTGTTTACATATGCAAATAGAGTCATGGTGTCACTTACTTGATTAGGTCACGCTCGTAAAATGCCAAATAAATGCGTCTGAATGGATTCTACATTCAGTTTATGGGATGTTTGATCATTGCTGTTGCGACATCTGCTCATTTGCATAAAGCTTGGGTGAAATTGTTTGGCACCTGCGGCAACTAACCAACCCCCCCCCCCCCCCTACTTTAGTTGTGCTCAATTGAAAGCGCTGGCATCCAAGCAAAACATTCAAATCAGTCTATTGTTATTTCACAGCACACCCGTACAGGGCTCGGATTTAACCACGGCAAGTGCCGCCACCGCCCACGCCCTAAAAAATTGACCGACTTTTTACTTCTTTAAAGGCCTACTGAAATGAAATGTTTTTATTGAAACGGGGATAGCAGATCCATTCTATGTGTCATACTTGATCATTTCGCGATATTGCCATATTTTTGCTGAAAGGATTTAGTAGAGAACATCGACGATAAAGTTTGCAACTTTTGGTCGCTGATAAAAAAAAGCCTTGCCTGTACAGGAAGTAGCGTGACGTAGTCAGTTGAAAGGCTCCTCACATTTCCCCATTGTTTACACCAGCAGCTAGAGCGATTCGGACCGAGAAAGCGACGATTACCCCATTAATTTGAGCAAGGATGAAAGATTCGTGGATGAGGAACGTTAGAGTGAAGGACTAGAGTGCAGTGCAGGGTGTATCTTTTTTTTCGCTCTGACCGTAACTTAGGTACAAACTGGCTCATTGGATTCCACACTCTCTCCTTTTTCTATTGTGGATCACGGATTTGTATTTTAAACCACCTCGGATACTATATCCTCTTGAAAATGAGAGTCGAGAACGTGAAGTGGACATTCACAGTGACTTTTATCTCCACGACAGTACATCGACGAAACACTTTAGCTACGGAGCTAACGTGATAGCATCGTGCTTAACTGCATATAGAAACAAAAGAAATAAACCCCTGACTGGAAGGATAGACAGAAGATCAACAATACTATTAAACCATGGACATGTAACTACACGGTTAATGCTTTCCAGCCTGGCGAAGGTTAACAATGCTGTTGCTAACGACGCCATTGAAGCTAACTTAGCAACCGGACCTCACAGAGTTATGCTAAAAATATTAGCCCTCATCTGCTCATCAACACCCGTGCTCACCTGCGTTCCAGCGATCGACGGTACGACGAAGGACTTCACCCGATCACAGATGCGGTCGGCGGCCCGGAGACGGAGGAAGTTAAGGTAAATTCGGCGGCTAGCGCGTCTGCTATCCACCTCAAAGTCCTCCTGGTTGTGTTGCTGCAGTCCGCCGCTAATACACCGATCCCACCTACAGCTTTCTTCTTTGCAGTCTTCATTGTTCATTGAACAAATTGCAAAAGATTCCCCAACACAGATGTCCAGAATACTGTGGAATTTTGAGATGAAAACAGAGTTTTTTGTATAGGATTCAATGTGTCCGCATACTTCCGTTTCAACGATTGACGTCACGCGCATACGTCATCATACATAGACATTTTCAACCGGAAGTTCAGCGGGAAATTTAAAATTGCACTTTATAAGTTAACCCGGTCGTATTGGCATGTGTTGCAATGTTAAGATTTCATCATATATAAACTATCAGACTGCGTGGTCAGTAGTAGTGGCTTTCAGTAGGCCTTTAGTGGACGGGGGATGTAACAATAAACGGTATAACCATAATTCACGATGAAATTCAGTTAGTAATACCATCTGATTTTTTAATTACCGAAAAACGGTCATTTATTGATGTCAGGCGCATGCGCACTAGCATCGTTTGTCTTGATAATCATGGCGGACTAACTACACGGACTTTGCTCCGGAGATTTCCCCCTCGGAGTAAACGGAGCTAAGCGCTTGGTTTAACCTCATTTTCCCTACTCAGTGGCCTAGTGGTTAGAGTGTCCGCCTTGAGATGGGTAGGTTGTGAGTTCAATATGGCAAGTCATACCAAAGACTATAAAAATGGGAGCCATTACCTCCCTGCTTGGCACTCAGCATCAAGGGTTGGAATTGCGGATTAGATCACCAAAAATGAATAAAATAAAATAATGAACACTTTGGCCCAAAATGGCTGACATCAATCGAAAATATTGAATAATGCCGAAAAATGGAAATACAACAAAAACTGCAATTCAGTTTAGAATGTGTACACAATATGGAATAAAACAATATTTACATGAACAAAACAATGTGTTGATGTCACAGCAGGTCAGCAGTCAGGTACCATCATATAATAAACACTAGTAACTAAATTATAGACATCAGTGTCTCATTTTGATGCTAAATTATTAATTTAGCAACAGAGATGAATGCAAACTGAAGTATGTGTCGGGTTTTACGTTTGTTCTTTTGTTTGTTTTTTACGTTAGTCAGCAATGAGCACCTTCTAGCACGCGCTTGAGAGTGATATTGTAAAATAAATGTCTTGTAAATACTTAAATAATACGCCACTCTTGCATTCAGGGTGGACTGAATTGTGCATCAATTACCAATGTGATGCTTAAAAGTGTGCCTAAACAGCAGAATGTTGTATTTCATGTACGCCACTTTATTACTGAGTTGTAATTGCAGGGTTTCCCGCAGCGCTTTGTTGTTAAGGCGGCCGCCTTAACAACAAAGAGCCACCGCCTAAACTAAAGTCTTAAAAAAAAAAATAATAATAATAATTATCTTTTTTTTTTTTTTTTTAATTGCTCGCAGTCCTTGAGGTGAAGGCTAATTTTCTTTTAGCGTAACGTTAGCTCATTTCGCGGTGTGTGCATGCGTGCGTGCGTGCGTGTGTGTTACGGGCAGCAAAGCCCTGTCTGTCTGAGAGAAAGACTAGCATTATTGACCGACAGGTAACAACTAAGTTATTTCACTTTACCTTTTTCTGTGTTGAAGCAGCAAAAAAAGGACATTATGTTAAATGAAGAGTTTCTGTCTCTGATAGTTGATATAATAATGTAAGTGCATCATAAAGCCTACATGAAGTCCATAGTGTTCAGGGATGAATAGTCTCTCCTATTGCTATTGTACTATTTTTTTCAGCTATAGTTACATTAATCATTAGTAATGTAGCAGCCTAGTTTTGAATGGCAGGGTCCCTGCTATCACATGTTGATAAAAGTATAACATTTACATAATAAAAATCAACTACAGGCTTCCCAAATGCTGTAATAAATTAAGCATGATGAGTTGAACATATGTCAGCATGTTGCCCCACTTTTAACTCTTACTGCAAACGCTTATTTACAATAAATCATTCATTTGGCTCAGTCATTTTGTCTTAGTAAGTCAATATTTAGTAAGTAAAAATAATGACATACTTAGCATCTCAGGTAACTAGGACTGTTTTGGGTTTTGTTTTTACTTTACGGAAATATCGAGATATAAATCGTATATTATTCGATATATTATTCTGTACTCATATTATGTATATATTCGTATATATGTTCGATTTTTTATCGCTATATTAGTCTATTTATACCTGCATTGTCCTTTCCATCCTTACACTTTCCATCATTGTAACTGAGCTACTGTGTTGAACAATTTCCCTTGTGGATCATTAAAGTTTGTCTAAGTCTGAGTCTAAGTATGTTGCCATCCAGGATACGGAGCGGAAAACACAACCAAAAAATGTAGGCTAACTAACAAATATTCCGGGGGGAACACTGAATTGTATTTATATTATTGAAGGACAGTATTTATATTGCTATTCTGTTCAACTTGCATGTCATACAATTCTGTAAAAACATAATTAAATTGTTTTTGGATATTATTTTCCTTACTTTAAGTATCGGTTGCACTGTCTGAGCACAGGCACCGTTTCATAAGTAGACATTTGGCACTGGTATTGGACAGTATGTAATATTGGGATTATTTGTCCATCTGTACGATAACTCTTATTTATTGGCCTTTGCCTCCCTGCTACTTTCATGACATACAAACAACTATTCCTCTCATAAACATCTTTCCATCCCACACTGACTTCCTCTTTTCTCTGTCTCTTGTGCCATTAAATGTTTTTAAGAACGACCCCAGGCTGCACAACAGATGCAGTGGAGGTAGAAAAAAAATACAAAAAAAAGAGCTTACCCGCACAAACATTCACTTTAAAGCGATGTGCTAAAACCATCACACTTTTACTACAATGTGTTTGTGATCTCAAAGAGCTTTTCACCTTGGATTGCAAACAATATAATAATGTCTTTATTGCATTATGTTACACAGAATGTACACATAATGGATACACATACTCAGTTTGGCTTCATCAAGTACACAACAAAAAAACAAAAACAACTTTTGATTTGCCAGGAGGCAAAGGACGCGACTCAACAATTCTGATTGGCAGACGTGCGTATCACTCAAATGGCGGTGACGGTGTCATGCGGGGTAGGCCGGTGTGTCATGGGACAAAGAATGATGCCTCACACTCAACTTAAATAGTCTTAAACACCGACAGAAAACAGGTGAGGGGAAAAGTGCTTGAAGGCATGTGTAAAAGCAGTTATGAAAAAACACCAACACAACAGGAAGTGCCACCAAAATAACAGCGCAGGACAGGAACAAGCACAAAACAGAAGACAAACCCAACATAAAGACACCAGCCATGACAGACGGAGGAGAACAAAAAAACCTCTATGCCTCTTGCGGTTATTTATCGTACTTATTAAAAACTCAATGTCGATTAATCGTGCAGGACTACTTCGTGTAGTAGACGCACAATCCTCGTTTACATAAGGCAGTCAAATTGCACTCGCAGTCTTAGTAGATCAGCACGCCCACTAATAGGTGGGTTGCAGTCACGTGACCGAGAGGCACTTCTGGGTTTCATGCCATGGTCTAAGTCCCATTAGACTACTGGTTAGCAAACTGATTGGCTGACTACTGGTTAGCAGACTGATTGGCAGACGTGCGTATCACTCAAATGGCGGTGACGGTGTCATGCGGGGTAGGCCGGTGTGTCATGGGACAAAAAATGATGCCTCACACTCAACTTAAATAGTCTTAAACACCGACAGAAAACAGGTGAGGGGAAAAGTGCTTTAAGGCATGTGTAAAAGCAGTTATGAAAAAACACCAACACAACAGGAAGTGCCACCAAAATAAGAGCGCAGGACAGGAACAAGCACAAAACAGAAGACAAACCCAACATAAAGACACCAGCCATGACAGACGGAGGAGAACAAAAAAACCTCTATGCCTCTTGCGGTTATTTATCGTACTTATTAAAACCTCAATGTCGATTAATCGTGCAGGACTACTTCGTGTAGTAGACGCACAATCCTCGTTTACATAAGGCAGTCAAATTGCACTCGCAGTCTTAGTAGATCAGCACGCCCACTAATAGGAGGGTTGCAGTCACGTGGCCGAGAGGCACTCCTGGGTTTCATGCCATGGTCTAAGTCCCATTAGACTACTGGTTAGCAAACTGATTGGCTGACTACTGGTTAGCAGACTGATTGGCAGACGTGCGTATCACTCAAATGGTGGTGACGGTGTCATGCGGGGTAGGCCGGTGTGTCATGGGACAAAGAATGATGCCTCACACTCAACTTAAATAGTCTTAAACACCGACAGAAAACAGGTGAGGGGAAAAGTGCTTGAAGGCATGTGTAAATCAGTTATGAAAAAAAACACCAACACAACAGGAAGTGCCACCAAAATAAGAGCGCAGGACAGGAACAAGCACAAAACAGAAGACAAACCCAACATAAAGACACCAGCCATGACAGACGGAGGAGAACAAAAAAACCTCTATGCCTCTTGCGGTTATTTATCGTACTTATTAAAACCTCAATGTCGATTAATCGTGCAGGACTACTTCGTGTAGTAGACGCACAATCCTCGTTTACATAAGGCAGTCAAATTGCACTCGCAGTCTTAGTAGATCAGCACGGCCACTAATAGGTGGGTTGCAGTCACGTGACCGAGAGGCACTTCTGGGTTTCATGCCATGGTCTAAGTCCCATTAGACTACTGGTTAGCAAACTGATTGGCTGACTACTGGTTAGCAGACTGATTGGCAGACGTGCGTATCACTCAAATGGCGGTGACGGTGTCATGCGGGGTAGGCCGGTGTGTCATGGGACAAAAAATGATGCCTCACACTCAACTTAAATAGTCGTAAACACCGACAGAAAACAGGTGAGGGGAAAAGTGCTTGAAGGCATGTGTAAATCAGTTATGAAAAAAAACCACCAACACAACAGGAAGTGCCACCAAAATAAGAGCGCAGGACAGGAACAAGCACAAAACAGAAGACAAACCCAACATAAAGACACCAGCTATGACAGACGGAGGAGAACAAAAAAACCTCTATGCCTCTTGCGGTTATTTATCGTACTTATTAAAACCTCAATGTCGATTAATCGTGCAGGACTACTTCGTGTAGTAGACGCACAATCCTCGTTTACATAAGGCAGTCAAATTGCACTCGCAGTCTTAGTAGATCAGCACGCCCACTAATAGGTGGGTTGCAGTCACGTGACATAGAGGCACTTTTGGGTTTCATGCCATGGTCTAAGTCCCATTAGACTACTGGTTAGCAAACTGATTGGCTGACTACTGGTTAGCAGACTGATTGGCAGACGTGCGTATCACTCAAATGGCGGTGACGGTGTCATGCGGGGTAGGCCGGTGCGTCATGGGACAAACAATGATGCCTCACACTCAACTTAAATAGTCCTAATCACTGACAGAAAACAGGTGAGGGGAAAAGTGCTTGAAGGCATGTGTAAAAGCAGTTATGAAAAAACACCAACACAACAGGAAGTGCCACCAAAATAAGAGCGCAGGACAGGAACAAGCACAAAACAGAAGACAAACCCAACATAAAGACACCAGCCATGACAGACCGAGGAGAACAAAAAAACCTCTATGCCTCTTGCGGTTATTTATCGTACTTATTAAAACCTCAATGTCGATTAATCGTGCAGGACTACTTCGTGTAGTAGACGCACAATCCTCGTTTACATAAGGCAGTCAAATTGCACTCGCAGTCTTAGTAGATCAGCACGCCCACTAATAGGTGGGTTGCAGTCACGTGACCGAGAGGCACTTCTGGGTTTCATGCCATGGTCTAAGTCCCATTAGACTACTGGTCAGCAAACTGATTGGCTGACTACTGGTTAGCAGACTGATTGGCAGACGTGCGTATCACTCAAATGGCGGTGACGGTGTCATGCGGGGTAGGCCGGTGCGTCATGGGACAAAGAATGATGCCTCACACTCAACTTAAATAGTCCTAATCACTGACAGAAAACAGGTGAGGGGAAAAGTGCTTGAAGGCATGTGTAAATCAGTTATGAAAAAAACACCAACACAACAGGAAGTGCCACCAAAATAAGAGCGCAGGACAGGAACAAGCACAAAACAGAAGACAAACCCAACATAAAGACACCAGCCATGACAGACGGAGGAGAACAAAAAAACCTCTATGCCTCTTGCGGTTATTTATCGTACTTATTAAAACATCAATGTCGATTAATCGTGCAGGACTACTTCGTGTAGCAGACGCACAATCCTCGTTTACATAAGGCAGTCAAATTGCACTCGCAGTCTTAGTAGATCAGCACGCCCACTAATAGGTGGGTTGCAGTCACGTGACCGAGAGGCACTTCTGGGTTTCATGCCATGGTCTAAGTCCCATTAGACTACTGGTTAGCAGACTGATTGGCAGACGTGCGTATCACTCAAATGGCGGTGACGGTGTCATGCGGGGTAGGCCGGTGCGTCATGGGACAAAGAATGATGCCTCACACTCAACTTAAATAGTCCTAATCACTGACAGAAAACAGGTGAGGGGAAAAGTGCTTGAAGGCATGTGTAAAAGCAGTTATGAAAAAACACCAACACAACAGGAAGTGCCACCAAAATAAGAGCGCAGGACAGGAACAAGCACAAAACAGAAGACAAACCCAACATAAAGACACCAGCCATGACAGACGGAGGAGAACAAAAAAACCTCTATGCCTCTTGCGGTTATTTATCGTACTTATTAAAACCTCAATGTCGATTAATCGTGCAGGACTACTTCGTGTAGTAGACGCACAATCCTCGTTTACATAAGGCAGTCAAATTGCACTCGCAGTCTTAGTAGATCAGCACGCCCACTAATAGGTGGGTTGCAGTCACGTGACCGAGAGGCACTTCTGGGTTTCATGCCATGGTCTAAGTCCCATTAGACTACTGGTTTGCAGACTGATTGGCAGACGTGCGTATCACTCAAATGGCGGTGACGGTGTCATGCGGGGTAGGCCGGTGCGTCATGGGACAAAGAATGATGCCTCACACTCAACTTAAATAGTCCTAATCACTGACAGAAAACAGGTGAGGGGAAAAGTGCTTGAAGGCATGTGTAAAAGCAGTTATGAAAAAACACCAACACAACAGGAAGTGCCACCAAAATAAGAGTGCAGGACAGGAACAAGCACAAAACACAGAAGAACACCAACAAAACCCAACATAAAGACACCAGCCGTGACAGACGAAGGACAACAAAAAAAACCCTATGCCTCTTGCGGTTATTTATCATACTTATTAAAACCTCAATGTCGATTCATTGTGCAGCACTACTTCCTGTTGTAGACGCACAATCCTCGTTTACATAAGGCAGTCAAATTGCACTCGCAGTCTTAGTAGATCAGCACGCGCACTAATAGGTGGGTTGCAGTCACGTGACATAGAGGCACTTTTGGGTTTCATGCCATGGTCTAAGTCCCATTAGACTACTGGTTAGCAGACTGATTGGTGGACGTGCGTATCACTCAAATAGCGGTGATGGTGTCATGCGGTGATGATGTCATGCGGTGATGATGTCATGCGGTGATGGTGTCATGCGGGGTAGGCCTCGCAGTCTTAGTATATCACATGCAACACGCCCACTAATAGGTGGGTTGCAGTCACGTGACCTTGAGGCACTTCTGGGTTTGGGTATGATGGTCTTATTTACCTGCATCAGTGCAGATTTAGTCTTATTTTGAAAGGTTTACAGGCAAATACATAAGTGATCATGAAACAAATACTTAAAATACAGCACTTGTAAAAGTGTAACGATGGTTTGGACATTTGGACCCACACATTTATCGGACTATAAGCCGCTACTTTTTTTTAACCTACGCTTTGTACTCTGCGGTTTATAAAACACTGTGGCTAACTTTTGGACGTTCCCTCACTGACGGCCATAATGCAAATAGTTTAAAAAAAGCAAAAGGTGAAAAGGTGTGTTATTGTTGGTGCTACGGCGCCATCTGCGGGTGCTGCAGTATTCTTCTGTTTAGAGCCTTTGAACCGGAAGTACAAGTGCCGTTTCGTCTTCCAAGTCGTCCACAGCGTTTATACTCGTGTGGATTCTTCACTCATAACGCCAAGCAGGGTTTCGTACGTTTTTACAATATAACTAAAACAATTCTTACATACTGAATCATCCCATGAGTGATGTCTGTAGGAGTGTTTTTATGCATATTTGTACGTGCTATCTTAATGTAATGAAGCTAGCGTCATTAGCATGAGTTAATATGCTAATGTGACCTATTGTCCTTTTTTTACGTTTAGTTCTGCTCTCAAACACGACTAATATAGTACAGAATAAACTGGATTGCATCACAGAGAGTTTCTCAAACAAATCAAATGTTCAAACAATTTACAAAGTGATCTCTGCAGACACGAGCATGAAGGTGATATTGTTTTTCTGGGCGCTACTTTTTTCCTATGCTTTAAACCCTGGGGTTTATAAAACAGTGTGGCTTACTTATGAATTTTTCCATAATGCAAATAGTTAACAAACCTAAAGGAAAAAAGGGTGTGTTATTGTTTGTGCTTTCAGTCCAGTGAGAGATGATTAGTCCAGTGAGAGATGATTAGTCTAGTGAGAGATGATCAGTCCAGTGTGAGATGATTAGTCCTGTGAGAGATGATTAGTCCAGTGAGAGATAATTAGTCCAGTGAGAGATGAGTAGTCCTGTGAGAGATGATTAGTCCAGTGAGAGATGATTAGTCCTGTGAGAGATGATTAGTCCAGTGAGAGATAATTAGTCCAGTGAGAGATGAGTAGTCCTGTGAGAGATGATTAGTCCAGTGAGAGATAATTAGTCCAGTGAGAGATTATCAGTCTAGTGAGAGATGATTAGTCCAGTGAGAGATGATTAGTCCAGTGAGAGATGAGTAGTCCTGTGAGAGATGATCAGACCAGTGAGAGATGATTAGTCCTGTGAGAGATGATTAGTCCTGTGAGAGATGATCAGTCCAGTGAGAGATGATTAGTTATGTGAGAGATGATTAGTCCTGTGAGAGATGATTAGTCCTGTGAGAGATGATTAGTCCAGTGAGAGATAATTAGTACAGTGAGAGATTATCAGTCCAGTGAGAGATGATTAGTCCAGTGAGATGATTAGTCCAGTGAGAGATGAGTAGTCCTGTGAGAGATGATCAAACCAGTGAGAGATGATTAGTCCTGTGAGAGATGAGTAGTCCTGTGAGAGATGATCAGTCCAGTGAGAGATGATTAGTCCTGTGAGAGATGATTAGTCCTGTGAGGGATGATTAGTCCAGTGAGATATGCTTAGTCCAGTAAGAGATAATTAGTCCAGTGAGAGATGAGTAGTCCTGTGAGAGATGATTAGTCCAGTGAGAGATGATTAGTCCAGTGAGAGATGAGTAGTCCTGTGAGAGATGATCAGTCCAGTGAGAGATGATTAGTCCTGTGAGAGATGATTAGTCCTGTGAGGGATGATTAGTCCAGTGAGATATGCTTAGTCCAGTAAGATATAATTAGTCCAGTGAGAGATGAGTAGTCCTGTGAGAGATGATTAGTCCAGTGAGAGATGATTAGTCCTGTGAGAGATGATCAGTCCTGTGAGAGATGATTAGTCCAGTGAGAGATGATCAGTCCTGTCAGAGATGATCAGTCCAGTGAGAGATGATTAGTCCTGTCAGAGATGATCAGTCCAGTGAGAGATGATTAGTCCTGTGAGAGATGATCAGTCCTGTGAGAGATGAATAGTCCAGTGAGAGATGATCAGTCCTGTGAGAGATGATTAGTCCTGTGAGAGATGATTAGTCCTGTGAGAGATGATTAGTCCTGTGGGAGATGATCAGTCCTGTGAGAGATGATTAGTCCTGTGAGAGATGATCAGTCCTGTGAGAGATGATTAGCCCTGTCAGAGATGATCAGTCCAGTGAGAGATGATTAGACCTGTGAGAGATGATTAGTCCTGTGAGAGATAATTAGTCCAGCAAGAGATGATCAGTCCTGTGAGAGATGATTAGTCCAGTGAGAGATAATCAGTCCTGTGAGAGATGATTAGTCCAGTGAGAGATGATTAGTCCTGTGAGAGATGATCAATCCTGTGAGAGATGATTAGTCCTGTCAGAGATGATCAGTCCAGTGAGAGATGATTAGTCCTGTGAGAGATGATTAGTCCTGTGAGAGATAATTAGTCCAGTAAGAGATGATTAGTCCTGTGAGAGATGATTAGTCCAGTGAGATATGATTAGTCCAGTGAGAGATAATTAGTCCAGTGAGAGATGAGTAGTCCTGTGAGAGATGATTAGTCCAGTGAGAGATGATTAGTCCAGTGAGAGATGATTAGTCCAGTGAGAGATGATCAGTCCACTGAGAGATGATTAGTCCTGTGAGAGATGATTAGTCCTGTGAGAGATGATTACTACTGTGAGAGATGATTAGTCCTGTGAGAGATGATCAGTCCTGTGAGAGATGATTAGTCCAGTGAGAGATGTTTAGTCCTGTGAGAGATGATTAGTCCAATGAGAGATGATTAGTCCTGTGAGAGATGATTAGTCCAGTGAGAGATAATTAGTCCAGTGAGAGATGATTAGTCCAGTGAGAGATGATTAGTCCAGTGAGAGATGATTAGTCCATTGAGAGATGAGTAGTCCTGTGAGAGAAGATTAGTCCAGTGAGATATGATTAGTCCAGTGAGAGATGAGTAGTCCTGTGAGAGATGATTAGTCCAGTGAGATATGATTAGTCCAGTGAGAGATGATTACTCCTGTGAGAGATGATTTGTCCAGGGAGATATGATTAGTCCAGTGAGAGATGAGTAGTCCTGTGAGAGATGATTAGTCCAGTGAGATATGATTAGTCCAGTGAGAGATGATTACTCCTGTGAGAGATGATTTGTCCTGTGAGAGATGATCAGTCCTGTGAGAGATGATTAGTCCAGTGAGAGATGATTAGTCCTGTGAGAGATGATTAGTCCAGTGAGAGATAATTAGTCCAGTGAGAGATGATCAGTCCTGTGAGAGATGATTAGTCCAGTGAGAGATGATTAGTCCTGTGAGAGATGATTAGTCCAGTGAGAGATGAGTAGTCCTGTGAGAGATGATCAGACCAGTGAGAGATGATAGAGATGATTAGTCCTGTGAGAGATGATTAGTCCTGTGAGAGATGATCAGTCCAGTGAGAGATGATTAGTCATGTGAGAAATGATCAGTGCTGTGAGAGATGATTAGTCCAGTGAGATATGCTTAGTCCAGTGAGAAATAATTAGTCCAGTGAGAGATGAGTAGTCCTGTGAGAGATGATTAGTCCAGTGAGAGATGATTAGTCCTGTGAGAGATGATTAGTCCAGTGAGATATGCTTAGTCCAGTGAGAAATAATTAGTCCAGTGAGAGATGAGTAGTCCTGTGAGAGATGATTAGTCCAGTGAGAGATGATTAGTCCTGTGAGAGATGATTAGTCCAGTGAAATATGCTTAGTCCAGTGAGAAATAATTAGTCCAGTGAGAGATGAGTAGTCCTGTGAGAGATGATTAGTCCAGTGAGAGATGAGTAGTCCTGTGAGAGATGATTAGTCCAGTGAGAGATGATTAGTCCTGTGAGAGATGATTAGTCCAGTGAGAGATGATTAGTCCAGTGAGAGATGATTAGTCCAGTGAGAGATGATTAGTCCTGTGAGAGATGAGTAGTCCTGTGAGAGATGATTAGTACAGTGACAGATGATTAGTCCACATCATGTGTGGTCCAAGGGCTACTTTTAACGACTTGTTGTACGTCTTACACGCCACCAGCTCATGATATGAACAGACAAGTGTGTGTGTGTGTGTGTGTGTGTGTGTGTGTGTGTGTGTGTCTGTTTGTGTGTGTGTGTGTGTGTGTGTGTGTGTGTGTGTGTGTGTGTGCGTCCTGTGCTGATTCCATCCCTCCTACTCAATAGTGAATAGAGCACTCAACCTGATAAGCAATCACCTGAATCAATACTAATGGTTTTTAGTGTGTGTGTGTGTGTACATGTGTGTGTGTGTGTGTGTGTGTGTGTGTGTGTGTGCACGTGTGTGTGTGTGTTGTTAACATGTAGTTAATCCACTTCCAGCTCCTACAAGATCAACTTTTACTTAGTGCCTTGTTCAAACGTGTCATCCTCTTACACTCTTGTCTCCTTTCCTTCTCATCCTCTCCTCTTTCCCTCCGTCTCTTCACATCTCCCAATCTCCTCCTTCCCTTTCCTCTCAATATTATCATTCGGTTTTATTTTTGCAAAACAAACTAACCAATGATGCACGGATTCCTCTCCTCCATTTTGTCCTCCTGTAAAAAGGAGATAATCCAGTAGTTTTCACCTCCTCCTCCCTTGAGAGGCCAGCTAACCTCCAAAGGCGACTCTGGAGTTGGGCTTAAATGTCAAACTTGGAGGCCCCGCTTGGGAAATCCCTCAGCATGAGACCTAAATATAACAACAAAGGCGGGGTGATGTTCAACCTCATCATGAGAGTCCAAGCAGACCTGCTCAGCATCAACCACACCTTCTTAACCATGACATCATTGCTTTTTTTGTCCTCGCTTGTAAAGGCCAACACATACATACATATATATTAATGTTGTTAAAAAAATTAAAAAAACATGACTCAAAACTTCTATCTCGGAAAACTACTCATTTCCTGCCGTACAAACCAGACCAAAACCAACTCTGTCTTCTGTCATGTCAACAGCACCCGCTCGCTCTCTCTCACCTGCACCAACACACGCACTCATAGCACTAAGCCACTGGTGCGTTTATGGCCACACAAAAATCGGACAACTCAAACACCACACAAAGTTACACTATGACTCCTCAATCATATGTGTGCTTATTCTACTGTCATTTATTATTCATGTTAATTTATGGATAATAATCGTGAAATACTCTTACTAGAGAAAGTTACAGGAATGAAGACTTTATCCCATGCTTACATCTCATTGTGCAACATGTGAAGGTTTAAGGGGAACTAAATGTGATCTCTGAAAGAGGTAAACATTATTTCCAAAGCCGGACCCCCCACCCAGACATACCCTCTAATGCGCAATGACGCTTCCAGGACAATAATTATATAGATCACTTTATTGAGCAAAAGTGTTTATATTCGGCCATAACCACACCAAAAACATGACTAAAAACGTATATCTCGGAAAACTAATCATTTCCTGCTGTACAAACCAGACCAAAACCAACTCTGTCTTCTGTCATGTCAACAGCACCCGCTCGCTCTCTCTCACCTGCACCAACACACGCACTCATAGCACTAAGCCACTGGTGCGTTTATGGCCACACAAAAATCGGACAACTCAAACACCACACAAAGTTACACTATGACTCCTCAATCATATGTGTGCTTATTCTACTGTCATTTATTATTCATGTTAATTTATGGATAATAATCATGAAATACTCTTACTATAGAAAGTTACAGGAATGAAGACTTTATCCCATGCTTACATCTCATTGTGCAACATGTGAAGGTTTAAGGGGAACTAAATGGGATCTCTGAAAGAGGTAAAAATTATTTCCAAAGCCGGACCCCCCACCCAGACATACCCTCTAATGTGCAATGACGCTTCCAGGACAAGAATTATATAGATCACTTTATTGAGCAAAACTGTTTATATTCGGCCATAACCACACCAAAAACATGAGTAAAAACGTATATCTCGGAAAACTAATCATTTCCTGCTGTAAAAACCAGACCAAAACCAACTCTGTCTTCTGTCATGTCAACAGCACCCGCTCGCTCTCTCTCACCTGCACCAACACACGCACTCTTAGCACTAAGCCACTGGTGCGTTTATGGCCACACAAAAATCGGACAACTCAAACACCACACAAAGTTACACTATGACTCCTCAATCATATGTGTGCATATTCTACTGTCATTTATTATTCATGTTAATTTATGGATAATAATCGTGAAATACTCTTACTAGAGAAAGTTACAGGAATGAAGACTTTATCCCATGCTTACATCTCATTGTGCAACATGTGAAGGTTTAAGGGGAACTAAATGTGATCTCTGAAAGAGGTAAAAATTATTTCCAAAGCCGGACCTCCCACCCAGACATACCCTCTAATGTGCAATGACGCTTCCAGGACAAGAATTATATAGATCACTTTATTGAGCAAAACTGTTTATATTCGGCCATAACCACACCAAAAACATAACTAAAAACGTATATCTCGGAAAACTAATCATTTCCTGCCGTACAAACCAGACCAAAACCAACTCTGTCTTCTGTCATGTCAACAGCACCCGCTCGCTCTCTCTCACCTGCACCAACACACGCACTCATAGCACTAAGCCACTGGTGCGTTTATGGCCACACAAAAATCGGACAACTCAAACACCACACAAAGTTACACTATGACTCCTCAATCATATGTGTGCTTATTCTACTGTCATTTATTATTCATGTTAATTTATGGATAATAATCGTGAAATACTCTTACTAGAGAAAGTTACAGGAATGAAGACTTTATCCCATGCTTACATCTCATTGTGCAACATGTGAAGGTTTAAGGGGAACTAAATGTGATCTCTGAAAGAGGTAAAAATTATTTCCAAAGCCGGACCCCCCACCCAGACATACCCTCTAATGTGCAATGACGCTTCCAGGACAAGAATTATATAGATCACTTTATTGAGCAAAACTGTTTATATTCGGCCATAACCACACCAAAAACATGACTAAAAACGTATATCTCGGAAAACTAATCATTTCCTGCTGTACAAACCAGACCAAAACCAACTCTGTCTTCTGTCATGTCAACAGCACCCGCTCGCTCTCTCTCACCTGCACCAACACACGCACTTATAGCGCTAGGCCACTGGTGCGTTTATGGCCACACAAAAATCGGACAACTCAAACACCACACAAAGTTACACTATGACTCCTCAATCATATGTGTGCTTATTCTACTGTCATTTATTATTCATGTTAATTTATGGATAATAATCGTGAAATACTCTTACTAGAGAAAGTTACAGGAATGAAGACTTTATCCCATGCTTACATCTCATTGTGCAACATGTGAAGGTTTAAGGGGAACTAAATGTGATCTCTGAAAGAGGTAAAAATTATTTCCAAAGCCGGACCCCCCACCCAGACATACCCTCTAATGTGCAATGACGCTTCCAGGACAAGAATTATATAGATCACTTTATTGAGCAAAACTGTTTATATTCGGCCATAACCACACCAAAAACATGACTAAAAACGTATATCTCGGAAAACTACTCATTTCCTGCCGTACAAACCAGACCAAAACCAACTCTGTCTCATGTCATGTCAACAGCACCCGCTCGCTCTCTCTCACCTGCACCAACACACGCACTCATAGCACTAAGCCACTGGTGCGTTTATGGCCACACAAAAATCGGACAACTCAAACACCACACAAAGTTACACTATGACTCCTCAATCATATGTGTGCTTATTCTACTGTCATTTATTATTCATGTTAATTTATGGATAATAATCGTGAAATACTCTTACTAGAGAAAGTTACAGGAATGAAGACTTTATCCCATGCTTACATCTCATTGTGCAACATGTGAAGGTTTAAGGGGAACTAAATGTGATCTCTGAAAGAGGTAAAAATTATTTCCAAAGCCGGAACCCCCACCCAGACATACCCTCTAATGTGCAATGACGCTTCCAGGACAATAATTATATAGTTCACTTTATTGAGCAAAACTGTTTATATTCGGCCATAACCACACCAAAAACATGACTAAAAACGTATATCTCGGAAAACTACTCATTTCCTGCCGTACAAACCAGACCAAAACCAACTCTGTCTTCTGTCATGTCAACAGCACCCGCTCGCTCTCTCTCACCTGCACCAACACACGCACTCATAGCACTAAGCCACTGGTGCGTTTATGGCCACACAAAAATCGGACAACTCAAACACCACACAAAGTTACACTATGACTCCTCAATCATATGTGTGCTTATTCTACTGTCATTTATTATTCATGTTAATTTATGGATAATAATCGTGAAATACTCTTACTAGAGAAAGTTACAGGAATGAAGACTTTATCCCATGCTTACATCTCATTGTGCAACATGTGAAGGTTTAAGGGGAACTAAATGTGATCTCTGAAAGAGGTAAAAATTATTTCCAAAGCCGGACCCCCCACCCAGACATACCCTCTAATGTGCAATGACGCTTCCAGGACAAGAATTATATAGATCACTTTATTGAGCAAAACTGTTTATATTCGGCCATAACCACACCAAAAACATGACTAAAAACGTATATCTCGGAAAACTACTCATTTCCTGCCGTACAAACCAGACCAAAACCAACTCTGTCTCATGTCATGTCAACAGCACCCGCTCGCTCTCTCTCACCTGCACCAACACACGCACTCATAGCACTAAGCCACTGGTGCGTTTATGGCCACACAAAAATCGGACAACTCAAACACCACACAAAGTTACACTATGACTCCTCAATCATATGTGTGCTTATTCTACTGTCATTTATTATTCATGTTAATTTATGGATAATAATCGTGAAATACTCTTACTAGAGAAAGTTACAGGAATGAAGACTTTATCCCATGCTTACATCTCATTGTGCAACATGTGAAGGTTTAAGGGGAACTAAATGTGATCTCTGAAAGAGGTAAAAATTATTTCCAAAGCCGGAACCCCCACCCAGACATACCCTCTAATGTGCAATGACGCTTCCAGGACAATAATTATATAGTTCACTTTATTGAGCAAAACTGTTTATATTCGGCCATAACCACACCAAAAACATGACTAAAAACGTATATCTCGGAAAACTACTCATTTCCTGCCGTACAAACCAGACCAAAACCAACTCTGTCTTCTGTCATGTCAACAGCACCCGCTCGCTCTCTCTCACCTGCACCAACACACGCACTCATAGCACTAAGCCACTGGTGCGTTTATGGCCACACAAAAATCGGACAACTCAAACACCACACAAAGTTACACTATGACTCCTCAATCATATGTGTGCTTATTCTACTGTCATTTATTATTCATGTTAATTTATGGATAATAATCGTGAAATACTCTTACTAGAGAAAGTTACAGGAATGAAGACTTTATCCCATGCTTACATCTCATTGTGCAACATGTGAAGGTTTAAGGGGAACTAAATGTGATCTCTGAAAGAGGTAAAAATTATTTCCAAAGCCGGACCCCCCACCCAGACATACCCTCTAATGTGCAATGACGCTTCCAGGACAAGAATTATATAGATCACTTTATTGAGCAAAACTGTTTATATTCGGCCATAACCACACCAAAAACATGACTAAAAACGTATATCTCGGAAAACTACTCATTTCCTGCCGTACAAACCAGACCAAAACCAACTCTGTCTCATGTCATGTCAACAGCACCCGCTCGCTCTCTCTCACCTGCACCAACACACGCACTCATAGCACTAAGCCACTGGTGCGTTTATGGCCACACAAAAATCGGACAACTCAAACACCACACAAAGTTACACTATGACTCCTCAATCATATGTGTGCTTATTCTACTGTCATTTATTATTCATGTTAATTTATGGATAATAATCGTGAAATACTCTTACTAGAGAAAGTTACAGGAATGAAGACTTTATCCCATGCTTACATCTCATTGTGCAACATGTGAAGGTTTAAGGGGAACTAAATGTGATCTCTGAAAGAGGTAAAAATTATTTCCAAAGCCGGAACCCCCACCCAGACATACCCTCTAATGTGCAATGACGCTTCCAGGACAATAATTATATAGTTCACTTTATTGAGCAAAACTGTTTATATTCGGCCATAACCACACCAAAAACATGACTAAAAACGTATATCTCGGAAAACTACTCATTTCCTGCCGTACAAACCAGACCAAAACCAACTCTGTCTTCTGTCATGTCAACAGCACCCGCTCGCTCTCTCTCACCTGCACCAACACACGCACTCATAGCACTAAGCCACTGGTGCGTTTATGGCCACACAAAAATCGGACAACTCAAACACCACACAAAGTTACACTATGACTCCTCAATCATATGTGTGCTTATTCTACTGTCATTTATTATTCATGTTAATTTATGGATAATAATCGTGAAATACTCTTACTAGAGAAAGTTACAGGAATGAAGACTTTATCCCATGCTTACATCTCATTGTGCAACATGTGAAGGTTTAAGGGGAACTAAATGTGATCTCTGAAAGAGGTAAAAATTATTTCCAAAGCCGGACCCCCCACCCAGACATACCCTCTAATGTGCAATGACGCTTCCAGGACAAGAATTATATAGATCACTTTATTGAGCAAAACTGTTTATATTCGGCCATAACCACACCAAAAACATGAATAAAAACGTATATCTCGGAAAACTAATCATTTCCTGCTGTAAAAACCAGACCAAAACCAACTCTGTGTTCTTTCATGTCAACAGCACCCGCTCGCTCGCTCTCACCTGCACCAACACACACACTCATAGCACTAAGCCACTGGTGCATTTGAGCACCTCCAAAGACATGCACCTGGGGATAGGCCCCTCCCACCTCCAAAGACATGCACCTGGGGATAGGCCCCTCCCACCTCCAAAGACATGCACCTGGGGATAGGCCCCTCCCACCTCCAAAGACATGCACCTGGGGATAGGTTGATTGGCAACACTAAATGCTCCTTAGTGTGTGAATGTTGTCTATCTGTGTTGGCCCTGTGATGAGGTGGCGACTTGTCCAGGGTGTACCCCGCCTTCCGCCCGAATGCAGCTGAGATAGGCTCCAGCACCCCCGCCACCCCGAATGGGACAAGCGGTAGAAAATGGATGGATGGACTTTATTGAGCAAAACTGTTTATATTCGGCCATAACCACACCAAAAACATGAGTAAAACACTTCTATCTCTGAAAACTAATAATTTCCTGCCGTACAAACCAGACCAAAACCAACTCTGTCTTCTGTCATATCAACAGCACCCGCTCACCCTCTCTCACCTGCACCAACACACGCACTCATAGCACGTAGCCACTGGTGCGTTTATGGCCACACAAAATCGGACAACTCAAACACCACACAAAGTTACACTATGACTCCTCAACATCTCATTGTGCAACATGTGAAGGTTTAATGTGAACTAAATGCCAAAACCAACTCTGCCTTCTGTCATGTCAACAGCACCCGCTCGCTCTCTCACACGCACTCATAGCACTTAGCCACTGGTGCATTTATGGCCACACAAAAAGTCGTACAACTCAAACACCACACAAAGTTACACTATGACTCCTCAATCATATGTGTGCTTATTCTATTGTCATTTATTATTAATGTTAATTTATGGATATTAATCGTGATATGCTCTTACTAGAGAAAGTTACAGGAATGTACAGGTGGCGACTTGTCAGGGGTGTACGTGCCGTCCGCCCGAATGCAGCTGAGATAGGCTACAGCACCCCCGCGACCCCGAACGGGACACGCAGTAGAAAATGGATGGATGAACTTTATTGAGCAAAACTGTTTATATTCGGCCATAACCACACCAAAAACGTGACTAAAAACTTCTGCCTCGGAAAACGAATCATTTCCTGCCGTACAAATCAGACCAAAACCAACTCTGTCTTCTGTCGTGTCAACAGCACCCGCTCAAACACTACACAAAGTTACACTATGACTCCTCAATCTTATGTGTCCTTATTCTACTATAATTGATCATTAATGTTAATTTTTCGATATTAATTGTGAAATGCTCATACTAGAGAAAGTTACAGGAATGAAGACTTTATCCCATGTTTACATCTCATTGTGCAACATGTGAAGGTTTAAGGGGAACTAAATGTGATCTCTGAAAGGGGTACAAATTATTTCCAAAGCGGAACCCCCCACCCAGACATACCCTCTAATGCGCACTAAAAAAAATAAACACATAATTTATTCTGTATGATTTTGCAATGCAACTCTGTGAGTTACAGTGACAACAAGTGGCCCTAACAGCTAAGACAATGTTCGTCAACGCCTGTCGAGACACTTCGAGGACAGGAGTTATTTTGAGCACTTAATTGAGCAAAACTGTTTATATTCGGCCATAACCACACCAAAAACATGACTAAAAACTTCTATCTCGGAAAACTAATCATTTCCTGCCGTACAAACCAGACCAAAACCAACTCTGTCTTATGTCATGTCAACAGCACCCGCTCAAACACCACACAAAGTTACACTATGACTCCTCAATCATATGTGTGCTTATTCTACTGTCATTTATTAAGAATAATAATAATAATAATACATTTTATTTGGTATAGCACTTTTCAGTGTACTCAAAGACGCTTTACAGGTAAAAATAAATAAAATATAAAACAGTTCAAAGTAACAATATATAATACAAGAAATATAAAAGCAGTACATAGTAAAATACATAATAACACTGGACATTGTTATTATTGTTAATTTATGGATATTAATCGTGAAATGCTCTTACTAGAGAAAGTTACAGGAATGTACACTTTATCTTATGCTTACATCTCATTGTGCAACATGTGAAGGTTTAAGAAGAACTACATGAAAAGGGTACAAATTATGTCCAAAGCGGGACCCCCCACCCAGACAAAGTTACACTATGACTCCTCAACATCTCATTGTGCAACATGTGAAGGTTTAAGGGGAACTAAATGACATACTGTACAATACTAATACAGAGCTTATAAAAAACAAGATGTATGTTGTTATTTTCATTACAAGTGGGCCAAAATCACTAATATTAGAAAATAATGACTCCTGTCATTTGAGTGTTATGAGGAAAGATTTAAATTGGTGGTGTTGCCTGGTGTGATGTTGCTCACACCCATGAACAATTAGAGGGCACGGTTGACCTTACCTTCCGCTGACCACGAAGCACGCCACCAGGAAGATGAGCAGCACGATGCTCCCGGCGATGGACACGGCCACGATGGTGGACTGGTTGGGGTCTCCGACTGCAAAGACGTCTGCGAAGGAGACCACACGGAGGATTTAATAAGAGAGGCTCGGGAGAAAGTGAGCCAGGCAGCTTCTATGGAATGGCCAGCGAGGCTCCTGATGAGAAGCACTTTGTGAGGACGTGAGAGCTTTTCCCACCCGGGCCTCCGCCGCCGTCCAAATGGATATGTTAGCGCTGCGCACACGCCGACTGGCTACGACTTTCTGGACGCTCGCATCGATTTTTTACACCGCACCAATCGAGCTATTAATCAAAACAAATGCCCCATTTATCTGGCTTAGCTGAGCTGTGTGTGTGTGTGTGTGTGTGTGTGTGTGTGTGTGTGTGTGTGTGTGTGTGTGTGTGTGTGTGTGTGTGTGTGTGTGTGTGTGTTAGGAAGCCTAGTAAATTCCTTCAAGATAGCACAGTGAGGCGTTGGTCCTTTGGCATGCATTCTTAAATAATCAATCAATAATAACAATAATAGATTGTATTTGTAAAAAGCACTTTATATTGAGCAAACAACCTCAAAGTGCTACAGTGTATTGAAAAATAATAAAAAGATGAAACAATTAAATAAAAATAAAAACTAGAACAGCCTAATAGCTAGAACTAGTATGCATATATTTAAAAAAGGCTTTTTTAAAAAGAAGGGTTTTTAAGCCTTTTTTAATAGCATCCACAGTCTGTGGTGCCCTCAGGTGGTCAGGGAGAGCGGGGCAGAAAGCCCGGTCCCCCATTGTTCGTAGCTTCGTCCTCGGAGGTTGGAGGAGGTTAGCCTGTCCGGAGCGGAGGTGTCGTGTGGAGGATTTGGGGGTGAGTAGTTCTTTGAGGCATACGAGTGACACTTCAGATTTGAAGTGTCACTCGTATCACCGCCGACATAATCAGGGACACCGATATTGTCCTGCGTCATGCTAATAAATGTATTTTTTTTATTTGTATTAATCAGTCCAACAAAATAATACACAATAATACAATAATTATACCATTCCAATTCCAAAAACCGGCCCAGCAACACCCAGAACAGCAATCAACAGAGCGAATTGAGAGGCAAATGACACAAAACAATCCAAAAGTAGTATCAATATTCATAAGAATTGACATTATCATCACAGCCATTTATTAAAAAAAAATAAAAAAAAAAAATAAAAAATGCTATGGTATGCTAATAACATTTTTCAATAACTGTTTCATCACTTGTGGAGCACCACAAGGATCAGTCCTTGGACCCAGGAATACAGTCAATAAACATCTACAATATCTATCTGTGTAGACAACTAATTTCACAACGTATATACCTGCGACTTATAGTCTGGTGCGGCTTATATATGGACCGATGCATTAAAGTATGGTACATCCTGAATGTCCTGCGTCATGCTAATTACATTTTTATTTTTTTACTATTTTTTTTTATAAATCAACAAAATAATACACAATAATACAATAATAATACAATTCCAATTCCAAAAACCGGCCCAGCAACACCCGGAACAGCAATCAACAGAGCACTTGAGAGGCAAATGACACAAAACAATCCAAAAGTAGTCCAACAAAAATGAATAATTACAACATGGCAGCTCCCGCCATCAGTGTGTGAATGTGTGTGTGAATGTGGAAATAGTGTCAAAGCCCTTTGAGTACCTGGAAGGTAGAAAAGCGCTATACAAGTATAACCCATTTACCAAATATAGACACAAAGCTGTAAAGCAAGGAAGGCACACACTACATACACAAAGCCTAACAAGGCGTTTTTTTCTCTCAAGGAATTCTGAAATAAAATAATGTCTGAAGCCCAGAACACTACACATTTAGAGATAAGGAAAGATTGGCCTGGCCCACTAGGATCCCTCTTTATGTTTGTGAACTTTATAGTCTATACCAGGGGTCACCAACCTTTTTGAAACCAAGAGCTACTTCTTGGGTACTGATTAATGCGAAGGGCTACCATTTTGATACACACTTAAATAAATTGCCAGAAATAGCCAATTTGCTCAATTTACCTTTAACTCTATGTTATTATTAATAATTAATGATATTTACACTTAATTGAACGGTTTAAAAGAGGAGAAAACACGAAAAAAATGACAGTTAAATTTTGAAACATAGTTTATCTTCAATTTCGAATCTTTAAAATTCTAAATTCAACCGAAAAAAAGAAGACAAAAACTTAAAAAAATAATTTATGGAACATCATTAGTAATTTTTCCTGATTAAGATTAATTTTAGAATTTTGATGACATGTTTTAAATAGGTTAAAATCCAATCTACACTTTGTTAGAATATATAACAAATTGGACCAAGCTATATTTCTAACAAAAGACAAATCATTATTTCTTCTAGATTTTCCAGAACAAAAAATTTAAAATAAATTCAAAAGACTTTGATATAAGATTTAAATTTGATTCTACAGATTTTCTAGATTTGCCAGAATAATTTTTTTGAATTTTAATCATAATAAGTTTGAAGAAATATTTCACAAATATTCTTCGTCGAAAAAAAACAGAAGATAAAATGAAGAATTAAATTACAATTTATTTATTATTCTTTACAATAAAAAAAAATACATTTACTTGAACATTGATTTAAATTGTCAGGAAAGAAGAGGAAGGAATTTAAAAGGTAAAAAGGTATATGTGTTTAAAAATCCTAAAATCATTTTTAAGTTTGTATTTTTTCTCTAAATTGGTCTTTCTGAAAGTTATAAGAAGCAAAGTAAAAAAGTCTTTAAAATATTTTCTTGGATTTTCAAATTCTATTTGAGTTTTGTCTCTCTTAGAATTAAAAATGTCGGGCAAAGCGAGACCAGATTGCTAGTAAATAAATACAATTAAAAAAATAGAGGCAGCTCACTGGTAAGTGCTGCTATTTGAGCTATTTTTAGAACAGGCCGGCGGGCTACTCATCTGGTCCTTACGGGCTACCTGGTGCCCGCGGGCACCGCGTTGGTGACCCCTGGTCTATACATTTAGAGTGATGTGAAAGTTAAACACTCTAGAAGTCTAGAATGAGAGTATATAAGAGAATTGACAGAGTGTGTACCTTCAGTGCTGAATGATGAGCAGAGGCAGTTTGGAGTGTTTTCTTTAGCTCGCATTACCATTTTTATGTACTCACTGTCCAGGTGCCATTTGACGCCAGGTATCATGCTAATTAGCTGCCTGAAATAGCCTGCATGTCTTCTAGCACACACGCCGCACTGTCTCTATCAATGTTGTCCTGGCTAGCAGTGCCTCGTTAAAATCCAGCCGCTGTTGCTTGGGAGGTGAAGTGTGTCTCTCTTTACTAGCTTCGTCGAAGCCTGTTGCTTTTGTAGCTGTTTCAGCAGATTTGAATTGCTAGGATAGGATGTTTGATCCAAGACACAACTTACATTTAACTAAATTGTTCTTTTCTTTGTGGTGGACAAAAGAAAAGTAGTGAGAATATCTCCATGTTAAGAAACTCGGCTTCGGCATGTCTTGTTAGTAAACACGGACACGCCCCCTCCCACACACACACACACACACACACGGAGCCTCTTCCTTGTGACACAGGAACATTCAGAAGGACGACACCGCAGCAATAAAACACTCTCAGATCTTCTCAGTTTCTAGCCGATACTACATAAAACAGGGGTGTCCAAACTTTTTCCACTGAGGGCCGCACACGGAAAAATTAAAGCATGTTGGGGCCATTTTGATATTTTTCATTTTCAAACCATAACAAAATAAATTGATTTTTTATTTATTTTACCTTTAGGGGTCCCGGGGACCATAAAGGGTCTAAGTCATTAAAATGTTAAAAATAAGTCAGATTGAAATATGCAATATTTAGTAATTAGAGCCCTAAAAGATCAATAAACTTTGATGTTTTTATATGGCTACTACACAATATATGCAATATTTACCACATAAAACGTTTTAAAGTAAAATATATGAAGTAATTGGAGCCCTGAAAATAATTCATTATAACATGGATTTTTTGTCATTATTTTTTTTTTTTTGAGCAATGGCAAAAAAATAAAAATAAAGAAAGACAAAAGAAAAAAAAACAGCCTGCATGGCAGCTTTTGTGTCAACATTGCAACTTTTTCTCGTTAAATTTCACCTCATTCCACTTTTTTTTAATCTTCTTTTTTATTTTTACAATAGTATTTCCAGAATGTGTGGCGGGCCGCTAAACAATTAGCTGCGGGCCGCACTTTGGACACCCCTGACATAGAAAATAACGTAAAATAACGCAGCAACGCATCATGTAGTAACGGTAACTGAGTTACT
Organism: Entelurus aequoreus; assembly: GCF_033978785.1. NCBI lineage: Eukaryota > Metazoa > Chordata > Actinopteri > Syngnathiformes > Syngnathidae > Entelurus > Entelurus aequoreus. The sequence goes on from NC_084746.1 coordinate 9,124,766, forward strand.
GAATATAAAAAATAACACGTTATATTACTATTTACCGCCGAAAGTAACGGCGTTACAGTAACTCGTTTTTAACGCGTTAGTCCCAACACTGCATTTAAGAGACGCAGTCCTCTGCGCACCAGCTTAGTAGATCAGTTTTGCGTGTGCTATCAAGTTTGCACGCGTTTTGAAAAACGCAAACGTTTGAATTTAGTAGATCAGTGGGTAGTGTAGGTGTATCTACAAACCCTGTTTCCATATGAGTTGGGAAATTGCGTTAGATGTAAATATAAACGGAATACAATGATTTGCAAATCCTTTTCAAGCCATATTCAGTTGAATGCACTACAAAGACAACATATTTGATGTTCAAACTGATAAACTTTAGTTTTTTTTTGCAAATAATAATTCACTTAGAATTTCATGGCTGCAACACGTGCCAAAGTAGTTGGGAAAGGGCATGTTCACCACTGTGTTACATGGCCTTTCCTTTTAACAACACTCAGTAAAGGTTTGGGAACTGAGGAGACACATTTTTGAAGCTTCTCAGGTGGAATTCTTTCCCATTCTTGCTTGATGTACAGCTTAAGTTGTTCAACAGTCCGCGGGTCTCCCTTGTGCTATTTTAGGCTTCATAATGCCAAACAAATTTTCAATGTCTGGACTACAGGCAGGCCAGTCTAGTACCTGCACTCTTTTACTATGAAGCCACGTTGATGTAACACATGGCTTGGCATTGTCTTGCTGAAATAAGCAGGGGCGTCCATGGTAACGTTGCTTGGATGGCAACATATGTTGCTCCAAAAGCTGTATCTACCTTTCAGCATTAATGGTGCCTTCACAGATGTGTAAGTTACCCATGTCTTGGGCACTAATACACCCCCATACCATCACACATGCTGCCTTTTACACTTTGCCCCTATAACAATCCGGATGGTTCTTTTCCTCTTTGGTCCGGAGGACACGACGTCCACAGTTTCCAAAAGCAATTTGAAATGTGGACTCGTCAGACCACAGAACACTTTTCCACTTTGTATCAGTCCATCTTAGATGAGCTCAGGCCCAGCGAAGCGGACGGCGTTTCTGGGTGTTGTTGATAAACGGTTTTCGCCTTGCATAGGAGAGTTTTAACTTGCCCTTACAGATGTAGCGACCAGCTGTAGTTACTGACAGTGGGTTTCTGAAGTGTTCCTGAGCCCATGTGGTGATATCCTTTACACACTGATGTGGCTTGTTGATGCAGTACAGCCTGAGGGATGGAAGGTCACAGGCTTAGCTGCTTACGTGCAGTGATTTCTCCAGATTCTCTGAACCCTTTGATGATATTACGGAGCGTAGATGGTGAAATCCTTAAATTCCTTGCAATAACTGGTTGAGAAAGATTTTTCTCAAACTGTTCAACAATTTGCTCACGCATTTGTTGACAAAGTGGTGACCCTCGCCCCATCCTTGTTTGTGAATGAATGAGCATTTCATGGAATCTACTTTTATACCCAATCATGGCACCCACCTGTTCCCAATTTGCCTGCACACCTGTGGGATGTTCCAAATAAGTGTTTGATGAGCATTCCTCAACTTTATCAGTATTTATTGCCACCTTTCCCAACTTCTTTGTCACGTGTTGCTGCCATCAAATTCTAAAGTTAATGATTATTTGCAAAAAAAAAAAAATGTTTATCAGTTTGAACATCAAATATGTTGTCTTTGTAGCATATTCAACTGAATATGGCTTGAAAATGATTTGCAAATCATCGTATTCCGTTTATATTTACATCTAACACCATTTCCCAACTCATATGGGAACGGGGTTTGTAATAAAGTCACCCTTATTTAAATGCAGTGACGTGGTGAATAAGTGTGATAGTATTTCCCAGTGCATGTTGTAGTGCAGGCCCATAAAGCATACTTATTGATCAGTAGGCTAAAGTCTTGAAGCGTACACTGCATGCTGCACACCACATCCATACCGTACACACCGCTGTACGTTCAATGACTTATTGGCCTCTCTGTCTGAGGATCAATGTGCACTTTGACAAGCACATTATGGGGCCTCCACGGCAAGAACACACACATTATCTTGGCCATGATGACAACACAAGTGACAGAGAGACAAACGTGTTGTTTTTTCTTTAAAGGGGAACTGCACTTTTTTTTTTTTATGTTGTCTATCATTCACAATCTTTATGAGGGAAAATAAGACAAAAGTAATTGTTTTTTCCCCCGCTTCCTAACATAAAGCAATGCAGCTAATTTTAGCAATCAATTCTACCTCTAAAAATACATTCAAAAAGCGTCAGCAATACTTCATTTACGTTGTGTAACATGTATAATAACAAACTGTAGCAACATTGTTATTGTAAGAGCTAACACCGAGGAACTACTTTTTCTAGCGTACTAACACATCGGCGTGCTACGGTATTAGCCGTAAAAGCTAACTACGGAAAGAGATAAGCTAACACAACACAGGTTTGAGAGTGTAACACACCACACTGTGATAGAACACCAATCTGTACGGAGTGAAAAACATCAACAATCATATTACAGTATCTCTAAAGTATTATTTCATGTTTTGTTTGTACAGAGCTTGTACACAGCTTGCTTCTATAAGCAGCATTTCATCTTCTGTATATTCAGCTTCAAAAAGGTAAGGTTGTGAATCCTTATTGTCGGACGTGCGCTGCTATGGAAACAGAAATAAATGCGCTAAAGAATTAGTTCCGGCATTGATTAAAATGACCAATATACTTTAAATATTGTACATATTACATATTGTTTTGAAGGTGTCTGTTACTACATTATATATATATATATATACTTGCAGTGTGTATATTGTACATATTACATATTGTTTTGAAGGTGTCTGTTACTACAATATATATATACTTGCAGTGTGTATATTGTACATATTACATATTGTTATGAAGGTGTCTGTTACTACATTATATATATACTTGCAGTGTGTATATTGTACATATTACATATTGTTATGAAGGTGTCTGTTACTACATTATATATATACTTGCAGTGTGTATATTGTACATATTACATATTGTTATGAAAGTGTCTGTTACTACATTATATATATACTTGCAGTGTGTATACTGTACATATTACATATTGTTTTGAAGGTGTCTGTTACTACATTATATATATACTTGCAGTGTGTATATTGTACATATTACATATTGTTATGAAGGTGTCTGTTACTACATTATATATATACTTGCAGTGTGTATATTGTACATATTACATATTGTTTTGAAGGTGTCTGTTACTACATTATATATATACTTGCAGTGTGTATATAGTACATATTACATATTGTTATGAAGGTGTCTTTTACTACATTATATATATACTTGCAGTGTGTATATTGTACATATTACATATTGTTATGAAGGTGTCTGTTACTACATTATATATATATATATATATATATATATATATATATATATATACTTGCAGTGTGTATATTGTAAATATTACATATTGTTATGAAGGTGTCTGTTACTACATTATATATATACTTGCAGTGTGTATATTGTACATATTACATATTGTTATGAAGGTGTCTGTTACTACATTATATATATACTTGCAGTGTGTATATTGTACATATTACATATTGTTTTGAAGGTGTCTGTTACTACATTATATATATATATATATATATATATATATATATATATATATATATATATATATATATATATATATATATATATATATATATATATATATACTTGCAGTGTGTATATTGTACATATTACATATTGTTATGAAGGTGTCTGTTACTACATTATACATATATATACTTGCAGTGTGTATATTGTACATATTACATATTGTTATGAAGGTGTCTGTTACTACATTATATATATATACTTGCAGTGTGTATATTGTACATATTACATATTGTTATGAAGGTGTCTGTTACTACATTATATATATACTTGCAGTGTGTATATTGTACATATTACATATTGTTTTGAAGGTGTCTGTTACTACATTATATATATACTTGCAGTGTGTATATAGTACATATTACATATTGTTATGAAGGTGTCTGTTACTACATTATATATATACTTGCAGTGTGTATATTGTACATATTACATATTGTTATGAAGGTGTCTGTTACTACATGATATATATATACTTGCAGTGTGTATATTGTACATATTACATATTGTTATGAAGGTGTCTGTTACTACATGATATATATACTTGCAGTGTGTATATTGTACATATTACATATTGTTATGAAGGTGTCTGTTACTACATTATATATATACTTGCAGTGTGTATATTGTACATATTACACATTGTTATGAAGGTGTCTGTTACTACATGATATATATACTTGCATTGTGTATATAAAACGTTGTCTTAAAGACTTTGAAGGCTACAACATTGATTCTCATTAACCTCATCTTGCAAGCGTTTTTTTAAATCATATTTAATCTAATACAAAAATAAAATGTGTGTGTTCTTGTCTCTCATAAAGATTTTGAACGATAGGCAACATACCCCAAAAAAGGTGCAGTTCTCCTTTAAAAGAGATGAAGATGAAGAAAGACACAAATTGGATTTCTTGGCTGCAAATGGAATACATCTTCTTGGATGCGCTGATGACAACAGAAGTGAAGAAGCCATTTAGATGAAAAGTGAGCTATCTAAGAACCATCCTGGGGATTGATTTTAAACTCCAGCGGGGACAAATCACCACGTGGAGATACCATCTCTACTTTATCTTTGTCCTCCTCGCACGCCCGCTCTCAGGGTTTGAATCCGCTTTAAACACGCTGCGCACCCGTGACTCACCCGTGCCGGGGACTCCTGTTTACCTTCATGGCTGGTCTCCAGTTCGATCTCGCCGCCGTAGGTGCCGTACCCGCCGTCCGTCTTGGCTCTCACCCTGAACACGTAGGTGGTGCCTGGTTTGAGGCCGTCCACCGTCATCATGTTGGAGCGGGTCTTCAAGACGGTGTAGTTCTGCTCCCGCTGGTTCTGAAGTGGGAACAACGTGTTGTCGTTACGGCACAGTGTCCACTCCGGTCCTGCAGGTGGCAGTAATGCGTATACCAAACACAGCTCGCTGGGCAGTTCCTGACGAGCTGCAGCCAGCCACCATGGCCCCTCACTCCCTCCCCTCTGTTGCAAGTCTGGAGATGTATGTTGTAATATGTATATGTGCTTTGCTATGGAGGTTTTTTTCCTCTCCAGACTGGAGCCCAGTCTAGATTGTATTGTTTCTCATCCTCCCCCAGCGTTTACCTTTTTTACATTTTCACAGGGCGCCATCAGCGTTCCTGTTCTGTAACCTTGTACACTGTTTGTTTGTCTCATCTTGAACGGGTTTGTGCTGAAAACAAAGTTGTGTTGTACTTGTGCAATGGCAATAAAGACCTACCTACCTACCTACTAATTTGGGCAGGGATAGTTCCTAAAACCGTACTTTTATCTGGATCTGTGTGACCCCTGTGATTCAGTCCCTGGTTTCTCGGCCTGGGACCCAAACCTGGGTCATCGGCATTAGAGGCAAGCGTGTTTGCTACTGAGCTAAAGGTAACCTGGTCTTGAGGTCACCAGGGAGCGAGGTTTACTGGAGTATACCCTTAAATCTGCACCAATATTTAATGGGTATCAACCCTTTATGGCACGGTGGTACCTCAACTTAAGAGTGCCCCAACTTACACTATATTGCCAAAAGTATTTCGCCACCCATCCAAATGATGAGAATCAGGAGACTGTTTCTAGAAACATTTGTGAAAGAATGGGCCTCTTTCAGTGATTTCCAGCATGGAACTGTCATAGGATGCCACCTGTGCAACAAATCCAGTCGTGAAATGTCCTTGCTCTAAATATTCCAAAGTCAACGTTATTATAAGAAAAGTGAAGAGTTTGGGAACAACAGCAACTCAGCCACCAAGCGGTAGGCCACGTAAACTGACAGAGAGGTCAGCAACTTTCTGCACAGTCAGTTGCTACACAGCTCCAAACTTCATGTCACCTTCCAATTAGCCCACGTACAGTACGCAGAGAGCTTCATGGAATGGGTTTCCATGGCCGAGCAGCTGCACCTAAACCATACATCACCAAGTCCAATGCAAAGTGTGGGATGCAGTGGTGTAAAGGACATCACCACTGGACTCTAGAGCAGTGGAGACGCCTTCTCTGGACTGCTGAATCACACTTTTCCATCTGGCAATCTGATGCACCAGTCTGGGTTTGGAGGTTGCCAGGAGAACGCTACATTTCAGACTGCATTGTGCAGAGTGTGAAATTTGGTGGAGGAGGAATTATGGTATGGGGTTGGTTTTTCAGGAGTTGGGCTTGGCCCCTTAGTTCCAGTGAAAGGAACTTTGAATTCTCAATTCCATGCTCCCAACCTTGTGGGAACAGTTTGGAGCGGGCCCTTTCCTCTACCAACATGACTGTGCACCAGTGCACAAAGCAAGGTCCATAAAGACATGGATGACAGAGTCTGGTGTGGATGAACTTGACTGGCCTGCACAGAGTCCTGACCTGAATCCGATAGAACACCTTTGGGATGAATTAGAACGGAGACTGAGAGCCAGGCCTTCTCCACCAACATCAGTGTGTGACCTCACCAATGCGCTTTTGGAAGAATGGCGGATGATTGCTACAAAGACACTCCGCAACCTTGTGGACGGCCTTCCCAGAAGAGTTGAAGCTGTAATAGCTGCAAAAGGTCATATTGAACCCTATGGGTTAGGAATGGGATGGCACTTCAAGTTCATATGTGAGTCAAGGCAGGTGGCCAAATACTTTTGGCAATATAGTGTAGCTTCGTCACGGAACCAATTATTCTTATATGTTCTACAACCAAAAAGAGAAGCGGGAAGTCTGGGTTTCTCTGCTGAGGCGTGTGGATAAGCAGAAGAAGATGGATAGTTACTAGCATGGCGTCTTTAAATGTGAGAGTTGTAGGATGAATGAAGGTTGACTGCGGAGAGGCGGCTCGTACGCTAATGAAAGACACGCTACAGCGTGGATTAAGACTATTTGGCCGCTCGCGCCCGCCATCACGCCGCTCAGACTTCATTTCATCACCTTGAGCGTGTCTCGCGTCCAACAGATGTGCGAGTAATTGGCATGTTGTGAGCGGCGGGGGATTTTGTCTGACATGCCCTCTGGCTACAACACACCAGTAGTGAGGAGGCTGCTTTAGTCTCTGCACTTCTCCACGGCAACCAGCAGGAGGCGCTCGTCGTCTCGTCCGGGGGTCGGCAACACCCCCGGCTCTTTAGCGCCGCCCTAATGGCTGCTTCACTGATGACAGTATTTGGCAAACGCCGTTTTAGAATAGAATAGAATAGAATAGAAAGTATTTTTTTGATCCCTGGGGGAAATTCAGCCCCACAGTTCGCTCACAATAAACAATAAACACTTAGGTATTTTTTCATGTTAATAATATAAATACAGTCTATTATACAGCATTATTCACATGTGAATAATATAAATACAGTATATTATACAGCATTATTCACGTGTGAATAATATAAATACAGTCTATTATAAGGCATTATTCACATGTGAATAATATAAATACAGTCTATTATACAGCATTATTCACATGTGAATAATGTAAATACAGTCTATTAAAAAGCATTATTCACATGTGGATAATATAAATACAGTCTATTATACAGCATTATTCACATGTGAATAATATAAATACAGTCTATTATACGGCATTATTCACATGTGAATAACATAAATACAGTCTATTATACGGCATTATTCACATGTGAATAACATAAATACAGTCTATTATACAGAATTATTCACATGTGAATAATATAAATACAGTCTATTATACGGCATTATTCACATGTGAATAACATAAATACAGTCTATTACACGGCATTATTCACATGTGAATAACATAAATACAGTCTATTATACAGAATTATTCACATGTGAATAATATAAATACAGTCTATTATACGGAATTATTCACATGTGAATAACATAAATACAGTCCATTATACAGAATTATTCACATGTGAATAATATAAATACAGTCTATTATACAGCATTATTCACATGTAAATAATATAAATACAGTCTATTATACGGCATTATTCACATGTGAATAATATACATACAATCTATTATACAGCATTATTCACATGTGAATAATATAAATACAGTCTACTATACAACATTATTCACATGTGAATAATATAATACAGTCTATTATACGGAATTATTCACATGTGAATAATATAAATACAGTCTATTATACGGCATTATTCACATGTGAATAATATAAATACAGTCTATTATACAGCATTATTCACATGTAAATAATATAAATACAGTCTATTATACGGAATTATTTACATGTGAATAATATAAATACAGTCTATTATATGGCATTATTCACATGTCAATAATATAAATACAGTCTATTATACGGCATTATTCACATGTGAATAATATAAATACAGTCTATTATACAGCATTATTCACATGTAAATAATATAAATACGGTCTATTATACAGCATTATTCACATGTGAATAATATAAATACAGTCTATTATACAGCATTATTCACATGTGAATAATATAAATATAGTCTATTATACAGAAATATTCACATGTGAATAATATAAATACAGTCTATTATACAGCATTATTCACATGTGAATAATATAAATACAGTCTGTTATACAGCATTATTCACATGTGAATAATATAAATACAGTCTATTATACAGCATTATTCACATGTGAATAATATAAATACAGTCTATTATACAGCATTATTTACACAGTCACATTTTGTCCAACTAATTTCAGCGGTTCTTGAACTCACCGTAGTTTGTTTACATGCACAACTTTCTCAGATGTTGCCACAGAAAGACGTGTTTTATGCCACTCTTTATTTGTCTCATTTTGTCCACCAAACGTTTTATGCTGTGCGTGAATGCACAAAGGTGAGCTTTGTTGATGTTATTGACTTGTTGGAGTGTTAATCACGCATATTTGGTCACTGCATGACTGCAAGCTAATCCATGCTAACATGCTGTTTAGGCTAGCTGCATTATTTTTGCAGTATTTTTCGATTATTAGGCGCACTGCCGATGAGCGAGTCTAGTCAGGTCTATTTTCATACAAAAGACGCACCAGATTATAAGGCGCATCAAAGGGTTCATATCATGATTATTTTCTACATTTAAAAGACTTCCTTGTGGTCTACATAACATGTAATGGTGGTTCTTTGCTGAAAATGTTGCATAGATGATGTTTTACTGTTTTAATGACATTCAGACTTTACTTCAATCAATAACGGAGCAGCATCTCCTCATCCGTGCCTCACTAGTGCAACAACAACGCCTGAAATGTGTCCCGTGAAAAACCGTCTGACAGGAACTCTCTAATAACTAAAGTTCCTTGGGTGAATAATGTAAACTCACTACACCGGTATGTTTTAGTACTTCCATAGCGAGTAAGAACTTTACACTACTTTATATTAGAAATGGCAACAGCGGAGGATACATTATCCTTAACAAGAAAATAGAGAAAAAGAAGAAACTTATAGACTACGGGGTCGGCACGGACTACAATGGCGGACGCATGCACATTTTCAGGACTTATGCAGATCCCAAATACACATCAGCAGGTACCAGAAGGTAAGAAAAGTTAGTTTTGCATAATTTTGTGAAACAAAACGCCAGATAATTTTGTGGTCCTTATACACACACCATAATAATACTGTATGTTGAAGCACAGTACGTCTGACTATGGTAAAGGTAATGCGCCGACAACCCATCAAACGGTGCGGCTTCATAGCTTACCAAAGTCGTACTTAAACATTTTGACAGATTTTTAATGTTCTATATTCTCATTGGAACATTTAACGTTCTGATGCCTTGCAGTCTACTCATATCTCTTGTGTGTGACTGCCATCTACTGGTCACACTTATCATTACGCCATGTGCCAAATAAAAATAGCTCCGAGGTCGGTAAGCACAGCCAGAGTTATTCTTTATCATAGGCTTTCAAACATTCTCTCTCTCTCACCTTCTCGTAGTAGATGACCTCGTACTCCACAATGGCCCCTTTGGGTCTCTGCGGACCCTGCCAGGCCAAGGTCACGCTGTCCTTGCTGCGCCTCTCCTTCAACACCACGCTCACTGCAGGGGGAGTTGCAAAGACTTAGGAGAAGATACCGAAGAAGAAGGTAAAGAAGAGACACGGTATCAGATGGATACCTACTGTGCCATTACATTTTTTTTTAACATGCACACCATCTTAATTATGCAAATGATTGTGTTTGCAAGGTGTTTTATATAAGTGGAATTAAGTTATTCTCGGCTCTATGTGTGATGATTATTAATGCAAGTCGTAAACCTTGTGACTTCCAAGGGAGCCTTCCCACATCGGGGCGCATGCTGAGTGCTGCAAGTATACACGCTTATATATGAATGTATACGTGTGTGTGTGTGTGTGTGTGCGTGTGTGTGTGTGCGCGCGGATGAGAGCGGCATGTGTGGAGTTCCTAATGAGGTTAACAGCCTCTTACATGCCTATTAGTCATCAGCAGCCTGTCATAGGCGCGCCTGCTGCACACACTTTCCTCACATCCACACATGCAATTACAAAGCAGCAATAAGAAAAGTGTCATGGAAGGTGTCGGACCACCGGGAGGTCCAAAACAGCTTTGTTGAGTGTTGAGGTCGGTTTTAAACCCGGTGAAATGACTCCTTCTCGACATAATTTTAAAAAATTAAAAATAAATAAATACATTCCTCGCCTGTAAGTTGCAGTATAGTTGATGTGTTTGTAAACAAAAGTGAGAAAATGAATGTGGATCACAAGCCAGCAACATGACAGCACTCTCTTCTCCTATTGGCTGCCTGAATACAATGATTTGCAAATCCTTTTCCACTTATATTCAATTGAACAGACTGCAAAGACAAGATATTTCATGTTCACACTCAGAAACGTTGTTGTTTTTTTTGCAAATAGTCATGAACTTAGAATTTAATGGCAGCAACACATTGCAAACGAGGCATTTTTACCAGTGTGTTACATGGCCTTTCCTTTTAACAACACTCAGTAAAGGTTTGGGAACTGAGGAGACACATTTTTGAAGTGGAATTATCTCCCATTATTGCTTGATGTACAGCTTAAGTCAGGGGTGGGCAATTAATTTTTACCGGGGGCCGCATGAGCAACCCGAGCACTGCTGGAGGGCCACATCGACAATATTTCAATTAAATTTTGCTCAATATTATTTTTGATGTATACCGTAAGATAAATAATAATAATAATTAATAATAATAGTAATACTTCAACAAAGTGTATGTAACAGCATTCCATGACTAATATAAATAAATTAACATTAATAATAAATGACAGTAAAATAAGCACACGTATGACTGAGGAGTCATAGTGTAACTTTGTGTGATGTTTGAGTTGTCCGACTTTTTGTGTGGCCATAAACGCACCAGTGGCTTAGTGCTATGCGTGTTGGTGACAGATGACAAGTTGGTTTTGGCCTGGTTTGTACGGCAGAAAATGACTAGTTTTTCGAGATAGAAGTGTTTTACTTATGTTTTTGGTGTGGTTATGGCCGAATACAAACAGTTTTGCTCAATAAAGTGATCGATATAATTCCTGGCCTCGAAGCATCTCGATAGACGTTACAATAATTGAACGGTGTTCAATTGAACGGTGTTGACGAACACCGTTAGGGCCGCTTGTTGTCACTGTCACTCAAAGTTGCATTGCAAAATTACATAGAATAAATATGTTTATTTTGTTTAGAATTCAGATGGGATTTGATATGGTGCGCGGCATATATTTGCTGCGCGCAGCAGACGCTTGAGCAGTGCGCAATTGCGCAGGCACGCACCTTAGACGGAACGTTGCTTGGCAGTCCATGTCTTGTTGGAAACACGCCATTCTTCATCAACTTTTCTCTTTTTAGCGTCTCGGGTGTAAACCGTGCATCACTTGTCGCTGCATGTGCACCTTCACTCGCAGGTTACACACTGACACACGCCCATAAATAATAATTTTCAAAATAAAAGCAGCACAGTTGTATTGCGCGCAGGACATAGATGTTTTTTCAACTTTATTTTGTAATTGCAGTTGTTCACATTCACTCACAATCACGCATACGTCCACACGGAAGTAATACAAATAACGATTTTCAAAACAAAAGCAGCACCGTTGTATTGCACACTCGACATAGATACTTTTTAAAATTTATTTTGTAATTTATAATTGGCCTCACGCGGGCCGGACAGGGACGCACAAAGGGCCGGATGCGGCCCACGGGCCGCATAATGCCCAGGTCTGGCTTAAGTTGTTCAACAGTCTCCCTTCTCATATTTTAGCCTTCATATTTTCAATGGGAGACAGGTCTAGACTACAGGTCTGCGAGGTTTGTTCCCCCGGGATGCAAACGGACTATTCCGGACAAGGCGTGCAGGTAGGAACATATTTATGAATCTTCTCAAAACTCAAAGTACTACAAAAAAACGGAAAACAAGATGAAGGCACAACGCGCTGATCGCACTTGGAGCTAAACTAACACTTAGCATAAACTATGACAAGGAAAACTTACTAGCTGTGGCAAGAACAAACAAAAACGTACGTATACAAGGCATGAAGTCAACACTTAGCATAAACTTGGAATCAGACATGAACCGAACAATGACGCCAGGCCGACTGACTGGCAAAGGCAGGCTTAAATAGTGTCTCTTGGTTAGAACCGTGTGAGCGTCCCGAACACCAGCGGCAGGTGAAAATCATACGCAGCCATGGCAACCAAAACAAACAAGAGTGCACAAAAAACAGGAACAATGGAGTCAAACTAACAGAACCTAACCAAAACATGATCCGGAGCACGGATCATGACAAGTCTAGTACCCGCACTCTTTTACTACGAAGCCATGCTGTTGCAACACGTGGCTTGGCATTGTCTTGCTGAAATAAGCAGGGGCGTCCATTAAAACCATGGTTTTTTTTTATGTCAAAAATGCAAAAATGCGTAATATTATTTTCCCAAATTAGTTTTCAAAATGGAATATTTGATGTGAATGAATTGAAACCCTAAATAATTAAAAAAAAAAACAGAAAAACATTGCTTTTGATTCATTATTATTTGAATTTGAATTATTTGAACAATAACACTCATAAAAGTGTTAAAAATAAGTCATATATCAGTGTGTATTATTTTTACTTCAACACTTAAATCTCTGGATGACCTTCAGATCTATTTGTGGGTTGTAAGTTGTACACCTTCTGCCTCAATGCAGCTGAGATAGGCTCCGCGACCCCAAAAGGGACAAGCGGTAGAAAATGGATGGCTGGAAGTTGTTATTCTTTTTTGAGCAGTGATGGTTTTAAAGTAGGATGGCAGCTCTGTGTTATTAGTGTTCATTTTCTCATAATAAGATGTTCTCATTACATTGTTTGCTCTTTCATTCCAATTGTACTCTTTTTCTTTGTAATAGTCATTTTAGAATGGCCCCCGGGGGCCACACTTTGGACACCCCTTGCCTAAAACAACGCAAGCATAGGGCATTGTCCTTTGAGAAAGGCCCCAGGAGGCCTTGACGACAGACTTGGAGCCTCGCATATTGAATGAGCCGGTAGGTGAATACAACTTTTGCATAGATTCACCCGGCCACAACAATGGGTGCACATCCGATCGATTCAGACTCTGCATAAAAACACCTGATTCGGGCAGCATTTATGTCACACTGTAGGAGCCTCAAAGACGTGTTTGTACACACTAACCTGTCTGTGATGTCGTGATGTTGAGCACCGCCGTTCCTTTGGGGGTGGGGCTTAAGTCCGACACGCCATTCTGGCTCTGGATGAGGAAGCTGTAATTGGAGTCGGGCTGCAGGTCGGTGACGATGACCACGGCCGAGGAGAGGCCAAACTGTCGAGGCACAAAGTGGACGCTGCTGCCGCACGGCACGCACTGTTTGCCCTCGTCCGAGCACTTCCTGCAGTGCAGACTGTAGGTGATGTCACCGCGCCCGCCGCTGTCCCGGGGGGGCGACCACTCCAGGGTGACGCAGGTCTCGTTCACGGTGGAGATCGGGTTCTCCGGAGCAGACGGAGGTCCTGAGTGGAGAAGGGGAGACATTTGGAAAATAGTTCAGAAATTATTTTTATATTTTATATTTTTAAATTTAGTTAATACAAAAAAATATAAACATTTTATTTTTTAGGTTTGATTTAAAAAAATGTTTTTTTTATCTTAAAAATATTTTGTATTTATTTAATAATTTATAATAGTGATTATACTAATTCAAAGTAAAATCTGCATAGCAGACCACATAAATGCATGGAAAGTGAAGGTATGACGTCATAGGTCAGTGCCTTGCTCAAGGGCCGAAAGCAGTAGCTCTTTATTTTCCTGTGTTTGGTAACTTTTCCTGTCCAGGGACCTCATTAATCCTGAACCCTGAATCCTGAATCCTGTCCAAGGGCCTCATGTACAGAAAAGTCCATTTGCAAGTAAAAATTCAAATGGAGCGGCACCTCTTCTTTACATCGCAACTTGACATTTACCACCAAGTAGCAATACGATTGAGCTCGGCACGCGCTGGCCAATCAGAATTCAGTAGGAGGTGCCTGTGTCTCCAGGAACTGAACATACACTGACTTTAAAAAATAAAAAAAATGGTGGTGTCAGGAAGATAATTTGTGTCATTCACAACAAAATGTGTTCGTACTCAGCCAGACTGGCGTTTATGGTAAGATGACCTCATTTGGATAAACTCCATGTAGCAGTAGAAAATGGACGAATGGATTGGTTTGAAATCTTTTAAATTTAACATGCCGTGAAAAATACGGAAGAATTTGACTCTTGTTTGAATACTCAATGTATTATTACAACATAGGAGAACGTCTTGTAGACGTAGTAGTGACAAAAAGGCTGATTGTTCCTGACATCACGTGGACAAAGATAAGACCTTCTGGAGGAAAGTTCTGTGGTCAGATGAAACAAATATAGAGCTGTTTGGCCACAATACCCAGCAATATGTTTGGAGGCCTTCAATCCCAGGAACACCATTCCTACCGTCAAGCATGGTGGTGGTAGTATTATGCTCTGGGCCTTTTTTGCTGCCAATGGAACTGCTGCTTTAAATGGGACGATGAAAAAGGAGGATTAGCTCCAAATTGTTCAGGACAAGCTAAAATCATCAGCCCGGAGGTTGGGTCTTGTTGGGTGTTCCAACAGGACAATGACCCCAAACACACCTCAAAAGTGGTGAATGAATGGCTAAATCAGGCTAGAATGAAGGCCTTCCCAAAGTCCTGACTTAAAGGTGTGGACAATGCTGAAGAAACAAGTCCATGTCAGAAAAGCAACACATTTAGCTGAACTGCACCAATTTTGTGGTCAAGTGGTCAAGCAGAAGCTTGTGGATGGCTACCAAAAGCGCCTTATTGCAGTGAAACTTGCCAAGGGACATGCAAGCAAACTCTACGTTTGCATGGACTTGGCCTACGCCAGGCGAGCTAGTGGATGTCAGGCCTCACCTTTTCTCCTCCAAACATATTGCTGGGTATTGTGGTCAATTTTAGTTTCATCTGACCACAGAACTTTCCTCCAGAAGGTCTTATCTTTGTCCATGTGATGTCCGATGAAACAAAAATAGAGCTGTTTGGCCACAATACCCATCAATATGCTTGGAGGAGAAAAGGTGAGGCCTTTAATCCCAGGAATACTATGCCTACCTCCAAGCATGGTGGTGGTAGTATTATGCTCTGGGACTGTTTTACTCAGAGAGTAAATGGGACAATGAAAAAGGAGGATTAGCTCTAAATTCTTCAGGACAAGCTAAAATCATCAGCCCGGAGGTTGGGTCTTGTTGGGTGTTCCAACAGGACAATGACCCCAAACACACCTCAAAAGTGGTGAAGGAATGGCTAAATCAGGCTAGAATGAAGGCCTTCCCAAAGTCCTGACTTAAAGGTGTGGACAATGCTGAAGAAACAAGTCCATGTCAGAAAAGCAACACATTTAGCTGAGCTGCACCAATTTTGTGGTCAAGTGGTCAAGCAGAAGCTTGTGGATGGCTACCAAAAGCGCCTTATTGCAGGTAAAATTGCCAAGGGACATGTAAGCAAACTCTACGTTTGCATGGACTTGGCCTACACCAGGCGAGCTAGTGGATGTCAGGCCTCACCTTTTCTCCTCCAAACGTATTGCTGGGTATTGTGGTCAATTTTAGTTTCATCTGACCACAGAACTTTCCTCCAGAAGGTCTTATCTTTGTCCATGTGATGTCCGATGAAACAAAAACAGAGCTGTTTGGCCACAATACCCATCAATATGCTTGGAGGAGAAAAGGTGAGGCCTTTAATCCCAGGAACACTATGCCTACCTCCAAGCATGGTGGTGGTAGTATTATGCTCTGGGACTGTTTTGCTGCCAATGGAACTGCTGCTTTAAATGGGACAATGAAAAAGGAGGATTAGCTCCAAATTGTTCAGGACAAGTTAAAATCATCAGCCCGGAGGTTGGGTCTTGTTGGGTGTTCCAACAGGACAATGACCCCAAACACACCTCAAAAGTGGTGAAGGAATGGCTAAATCAGGCTAGAATGAAGGCCTTCCCAAAGTCCTGACTTAAAGGTGTGGACAATGCTGAAGAAACAAGTCCATGTCAGAAAAGCAACACATTTAGATGAACTGCAGCAATTTTGTGGTCAAGTGGTCAAGCAGAAGCTTGTGGATGGCTACCAAAAGCGCCTTATTGCAGTGAAACTTGCCAAGGGACATGTAAGCAAACTCTATGTTTGCATGGACTTGGCCTACACCAGGCGAGCTAGTGGATGTCAGGCCTCACCTTTTCTCCTCCAAACGTATTGCTGGGTATTGTGGTCAATTTTAGTTTCATCTGACCACAGAACTTTCCTCCAGAAGGTCTTATCTTTGTCCATGTGATGTCCGATGAAACAAAAATGGAGCTGTTTGGCCACAATACCCATCAATATGTTTGGAGGAGAAAAGGTGAGGCCTTTAATCCCAGGAACACTATGCCTACCTCCAAGCATGGTGGTGGTAGTATTATGCTCTGGGACTGTTTTACTCAGAGAGTAAATGGGACAATGAATTCTTCAGGACAAGCTAAAATCATCAGCCCGGAGGTTGGGTCTTGGGCGCAGTTGGGTGTTCCAACAGGACAATGACCCCCAAACACACCTCAAGAAAATAATCCAGTAATTATAGTTAACTTTTGTACGTACTATCCCCAAACAATATGTTCATTTATGAAAGTCAGGCCTTCAGTTCATGCGTGACTTTGGGAAGGTCTTGGTGGGTTGTGGGTGGAAGCAGGCAGCAGTAAGTCGCTACTTTGAAATGATTAGTTGGAGCTTCCACAAAGAAGCAAGTTGGCTGCTGCTTGCACGGAGGCTTGGTGCCACACTCCACAATAAATAATCATAATGTCCTCCATGTGTAGCCAGCGCCATCGGGGCTTGAACCCGACTGGGAGTCGAGAGCGCTCTAGCCCAAAACGTCTGCTCATTGTCCAGCACGACTCAAAGGCGTCTGGGAGTCAATTTCCCACGAGTCATCGCTTCTTATGATTTACAGCCCTTAAAGGGGAACAACACTTCTTTAGGAATGTTGCCTATCACACACAATCTTTATGAGAGACAAGAACAAACTACTTTTTTCTTTTTAAGGATTTTAAAGATGATAAAAAACACTTCAAAGATGCAGCTAATGAGAAACACTGTTGTAGCCTTCGAAGTCTCTAGAACAGGGGTCACCAACCTTTTTGAAACCAAGGGCTACTTCTTGGGTACTGATTACTGCGAAGGGCTACCAGTTAGATACACACTTAAATAAATTGCCAGAAGTAGCCAATTTGCTCAATTTACCTTTAACTCTGTTATTATTAATAATTAATGATATTTATCTTTGTGGAAACACTGATCATCTTAATGATTTCTCACAATAAATATATATAGAAACAGATAAATATCAATATGCAACACTTTATTTTTATATTTTCTCTAAGTGCACATTTTTCAAATTGAACATTTTCAAATGATCACTTCTAAGACAGTCTTGTGAAATCACAATATCCCATTTTAACTAACTAGCCACTAACATTTTTTTTTAACAAATCATGAATTACTTTGCACCATGTTTGTACAAATAATAACTCATGTAAAATACAAAAGTAAACTCTCAAATTTTTAAATCATGTCACACTTTGAACTGGACACCAAATCTGTTATCTGTTTCTTTGTCAGTTAGTGGGAAGCCTGGCATTGCATGCTGTTAACTAGTGTGTTGTACTCTGGTGTGTAACTTGACACTGCAACTCTGAGTGAGTCTTGCAGATGTGCATCAGTGAGGCGTGTTCTGTGTTTGTTCTTGATGAAGTTCATGTCAGAAAAGGCTGATTCACAAAGATAAGATTTTTCCTCATTGTTTGCGGAACCTTCTTAATCTTTTGGACATATTTTCACAGCAATCTGGCCTTAAGCTTAATTATGATAAATGTAAAATGTTAAGGATCGGAAATCTAAAGGGAACGTCCTTTCGAATGGAATGCAAAGTGCCTGTTTTGTGGACAGATGGACCAGTTAACATACTTGCTGTTGTTGTCCCAGAAAATCTGGAAGATCTAGGCTCAGTAAATTATGATAATCGACTAAGAAAGCTGGACAAAATTATGCAATTATGGAAAGGGAAATCTCTAACCTTGTATGGTAAAATGTCTATTGCCAACTCGTTAATTATTCCTCAATTTATTTATTTGTTTTTGTCATTACCAGCTCCATCACAAAACTTTTTTAAGATTTACGAGCGGAGGGTCTTCGATTTTGTCTGGAACGGCAAACCAGAAAAGATTAAAAGAAAGGTTTTGTACAAAGAGTATGAATATGGGGGCCTGAAACTTCTCAACCTTGAAGCTATGTGTCTGTCTTTAAAAGCATCAATTGTTCCAAAGATGTATTTAAACATTGAGTGGTACACAAATGTCCTGTTGGACAAAAAACATGTACTGTATCAAAAGAAATTGTATTCTTTTTTACAAGTGATCCCCTCCCAGAGAGTCTGCTGGGAAACATGGCGGGGTTCATAAAGGAAACAATCCACTCATAGTGGTGTTTTCAATTTTATGTGCCAGAAAAAAGAGACGATATTTTGCAGCAGTTAATATGGATGAACTCTAATATTGTAATAGATGGAAAGCCTTTCTTTTGGAAAAATATGTTTGAAAGAGGAATCATTTTTGTCAATGATATTATCAATGAGAATGGTAAAATTATGAAGTATGATGAATTTAGAGCTATGTATGGTGATGCTTGCTCAAGCTTTTCATTTTATCAACTAACTGGAGTAATTGGGAAAAGATGGAAACAAATAATTAATTATGGAACTACTAAATTATTAGTTTGTAAACCTCTAATAAGAAATTCTAGTTGGCAAAAAGGAACTAAAATAAATAGAAAAATATATAATTTTTATTTAATAAAGAAATCTTTGAAGGCTGCCTCATACAACACAAATGGAAAATGGGAGGACTTTTTTGACTGCCCGTTGCCATGGGATGCCATATTCAAAGTAATCTATAAAACCACTATCGATGTGCAAAATCGTTATTTTAAAATTAAAATGATTTATAAATTCTTACCCACAGGGAAAATGTTAAAATTATGGAATATGACAGAGTCAGATGATTGCCGATTTTGTTGTCAGGAGCCTGAATCCACCCTGCATTTGTTTTGGTATTGTCATATTGTGTCTTTGTTTTGGGTGGAAGTTGAAAAAATGTGTTTAAGGATTGGTTTGTTTATGAAGCTTAATGTGGTTTCTGTTATTTTAGGAGAGTTCATTGACAATCATGATTTAGTCAATTTAATTATAGTACTCGGTAAAATTTTTATTTTTAAGGCCAAAAACAGATATTCACTTAGTATTACTTTCTTTAAAACATTTATTCAGTATTTTCTAACTTTAGAAAGTTACATGGTTGAAAACGATAATGATGCCAAAAAACATTTAAAAAAAGATGAGAAGTCCTCAAAGGCTTATTTTGAAAGTATAATTATGTTTATAGATTATATGATATCTGTTGTTGTGTTCCCTAATTTGAGTGACCTGGACATAATCTGGACTGTACATAAATGCTTATTTTGAAAATGTAATTTTGTTTATAAATTATATGCAATCTGTTGTGTTCCCTAATTTTTTTCTGTGTACATGAATGAAGGTGTGTGTTGCTGAGTCCGACTTGGACATTATCTGGACTGGGCCTGGTTTAAAAAAACCTTTGAACAAATCTAATTTCATTGACAACCTGGTCTGTTGAAGATAAGGCCCTTTTTTAAAAAATAAAATAAAATAAGATAAATAAATAAAAAACATTTGCTTGGATAAAAAAGAAAGTAAAACAATATAAAAATAATTACATAAAAAATAGTAATTAATGAAAATGTTAGTGGACCAGCAGCCTATACAATCATGTGTGCTTCAGGGACTGTGTCCCTTGCAGATGTGTTGTCTATGTTGTGGGAACCAGAATATTGGTAGCAGAAAGAAATAACCCCATTTTGTGTGAGTGGGTGTGGATGAGTGTGCATGGGGGAGGTTGTTTGGGTTGATGCACTGATTGAAAGTGTATCTTGTGTTTTTTCTATGTAGATTTAATTTAAAAAAAAAAAAAAAAAAAAAAAAAAAAATTTTTTTTTTTAAAAAAAAAATTTTTTTTTTTTTTTTTTTTTAGAACAGGCCCGCGGGCGACTCATCTGGTCCTTACGGGCGACCTGGTGCCCGCGGGCACCGCGTTGGTGACCCCTGCTCTAGAACAACTTTAAAAACCTTCGTCAACGTTTTATATACACACTGCAAGTATATATATAATTTAGTAACAGACACCTTCATAACAATATGTAATATGTACAATATACACACTGCAAGTATATATATAATGTAGTAACAGACACCTTTATAACAATATGTAATATGTACAATATACACACTGCAAGTATATATATAAAGTAGTAACAGACACCTTCATAAGAATATGTAATATGTACAATATATAATGTAGCAACAGACACCTTCATAACAATATGTAATATGTACAATATACACACTGCAAGTATATATATAATGTAGTAACGGACACCTTCATAACAACATGTAATATGTACAATATACACACTGCAAGTATATATATAATGTAGTAACAGACACCTTCATAACAATATGTAATATGTACAATATACACACTGCAAGTATATATATAATGTAGTAACAGACACCTTCATAACAATATGTAATATGTACAATAATAACACTGCAAGTATATATATAATGTAGTAACAGACACCTTCATAACAATATGTAACATGTACAATATACACACTGCAAGTATATATATAATGTAGTAACAGACACCTTCATAACAATATGTAATATGTACAATATACACACTGCAAGTATATATATAATGTAGTAACAGACACCTTCATAACAATATGTAATATGTACAATATACACACTGCAAGTATATATATAATGTAGTAGCAGACACCTTCATAACAATATGTAATATGTACAATATACACACTGCAAGTATATATATAATGTAGTAGCAGACACCTTCATAACAATATGTAATATGTACAATATACACACTGCAAGTATATATCTAATGTAGTAGCAGACACCTTCATAACAATATGTAATATGTACAATATACACACTGCAAGTATATATATAATGTAGTAGCAGACACCTTCATAATAATATGTAATATGTACAATATACACACTGCAAGTATATATATAATGTAGTAACAGACACCTTCATAACAAAATGTAATATGTACAATATACACACTGCAAGTATATATATAATGTAGTAACAGACACCTTCATAACAATTTGTAATATGTACAATATACACACTGCAAGTATATATATAATGTAGTAGCAGACACCTTCATAACAATATGTAATATGTACAATATACACACTGCAAGTATATGTATAATGTAGTAGCAGACACCTTCATAACAATATGTAATATGTACAATATACACACTGCAAGTATATATATAATGTAGTAACAGACACCTTCATAACAATATGTAATATGTACAATATACACACTGCAAGTATATATATAATGTAGTAACGGACACCTTCATAACAACATGTAATATGTACAATATACACACTGCAAGTATATATATAATGTAGTAGCAGACACCTTCATAACAATATGTAATATGTACAATATACACACTGCAAGTATATATATAATGTAGTAACAGACACCTTCATAACAATATGTAATATGTACAATATACACACTGCAAGTATATATATAATGTAGCAACAGACACCTTCATAACAATATGTACAATATACACACTGCAAGTATATATATAATGTAGTAACGGACACCTTCATAACAACATGTAATATGTACAATATACACACTGCAAGTATATATATAATGTAGTAGCAGACACCTTCATAACAATATGTAATATGTACAATATACACACTGCAAGTATATATATAATGTAGTAACAGACACCTTCATAACAATATGTAATGTGTACAATATACACACTGCAAGTATGTATATAATGTAGTAACAGACACTTTCATAACAATATGTAATATGTACAATATACACGCTGCAAGTATATATATAATGTAGTAACAGACACCTTCATAACAATATGTAATATGTACAATATACACACTGCAAGTATATATATAATGTAGTAACAGACACCGTCATAACAATATGTAATATGTACAATATACACACTGCAAGTATATATATATAATGTAGTAACAGACACCTTCATAACAATATGTAATATGTACAATATACACACTGTAAGTATATATATAATGTAGTAACAGACACTTTCATAACAATATGTAATATGCACAATATTTACCGTATTTTCATCATTTAATTTCAATCATTTCCGGGACTGATTTATTCCCTGCAATGATTTATGTCACCGTAGCAACACACGTCTGACTTCCTGCAACAAATGTGTTCCTACATCCGGAATCAAACACGAGTGTGTTTTGTAATCATGGCAGACTTGGTAACAAACAACAAATTTGACTATTTTTGGAAAAATTAAAATACACAGCCTTATTTATTTTAAGCTGAATATACTGAGGATGCAGTGCTGCTTATAGAAGCGAGCACAAAGGAAGAGTGAGACCTTGGAGCAGACAGAAGGGGATGGAAGCGATTTTGACGCTATGAATATGGAACTTGGAGACAAGCTATTTCAACATAAATGGAGTGCTTACCCAAAATCAACAGTAAACATCCCGGGCCAGCTGGACTAAACAGACACGTGTCCATGGAGTGAGTCACTTTAATATCGATCATGATATTGAAGTGATGTCATGTGTGTTAGTACAACTAAAGTACGTACACTGTCTGGCTAGCTGTGTACAAACACATTTCAAATGTGATTATTTGGAACACTGTCAGAGTCCTGATCACTTTAAGGAGTTTACACCGTATGAGAGCATGTAACATGTAACATGTGAAGGCCAAGTCTTCTGTGCTGCACACCAAGGCAAAGACTGCGAGGGCGAAGAGACAAAGATGTCTGATGCATGGCCGGCTGTGACCACGAGGCGCATCGGCAGCGTTGGCGGCAGAACAAATCTACGCTGTGTTTATTTCAAAAGGGCCTGGAAGCCGAGTTAGGAATGGTGTCCAGACGCTGGGAAGGCACACATACATCTTCTGAGGCCGAGCGGGGCCTTGAAAAGCCTGTGGACTCAAAGCTAAATAAGAAGGCGCAAGCACCTGCTGCAGGTCCCACTAACACCTTGATGGACGACCCTGCGAGTCCACTGCGGTTTGGAAGCAACAACACCCGAACTGTGCACTCACTGGACACAGCATTAGGGACGCCTGCACTCCTACAATTGAACATAATTTATAGTTGAACCTAAACAAATTGTTCAAAGAGGAAGTGACCTTATTTGGAATTTTGTTCACAATCATTATGAGAGACAAGAACACAAGTATATATATCATGTAGTAACAGACACCTTCATAACAATATGTAATATGTACAATATACACACTGCAAGTATATATATATATATAATGTCGTAACAAACACCTTCATAACAATATGTAATATGTACAATATACACACTGCAAGTATATATATAATGTAGTAACAGACACCTTCATAACAATATGTAATATATACAATATACACACTGCAAGTATATATATAATGTAATAACAGACACCTTCATAACAATATGTAATATGTACAATATACACACTGCAAGTATATACATAATGTAGTACCAGACACCTTCATAACAATATGTAATATGTACAATATACACACTGCAAGTATATATATAATGTAGTAACAGACACCTTCATAACAATATGTAATATGTACATTATGCACACTGCAAGTATATACATAATGTAGTAACAGACACCTTCATAACAATATGTAATATGTACATTATGCACACTGCAAGTATATATATATAATGTAGTAACAGACACCTTCATAACAATATGTAATATGTACAATATACACACTGCAAGTATATATATACTGTAGTAACAGACACCTTCATAACAATATGTAATATGTACAATATACACACTGCAAGTATATGTATAATGTAGTAACAGACACCTTCATAACAATATGTAATATGTACAATATACACACTGCAAGTATATATATAATGTAGTAACAGACACCTTCATAACAATATGTAATATGTACATTATGCACACTGCAAGTATATATATAATGTAGTAACAGACACCTTCATAACAATATGTAATATGTACAATATACACACTGCAAGTATATATATCATGTAGTAACAGACACTTTCATAACAATATGTACTATGTACAATATACACACTGCAAGTATATATATACTGTAGTAACAGACACCTTCATAACAATATGTAATATGTACAATATACACACTGCAAGTATATATATAATGTAGTAACAGACACCTTCATAACAATATGTAATATGTACAATATACACACTGCAAGTATATATATAATGTAGTAACAGACACCTTCATAACAATATGTAATATGTACAATATACACACTGCAAGTATATATATCATGTAGTAACAGACACTTTCAAAACAATATGTAATATGTACAATATACACACTGCAAGTATATATACAATGTAGTAACAGACACTTTCATAACAATATGTAATATGTACAATATACACACTGCAAGTATATATATAATGTAGTAACGGACACCTTCATAACAATATGTAATACGTACAATATACACACTGCAAGTATATATATCATGTAGGAACAGACACCTTCATAACAATATGTAATATGTACAATATACACACTGCAAGTATATATATAATGTAGTAATATACACTTTCATAACAATATGTAATATGTACAATATACACACTGCAAGTATATATATAATGTAGTAATAGACACCTTCATAACAATATGTCATATGTACAATATACACACTGCAAGTATATATATAATGTACTGTATGTTTGCGCTATGGCACCATCTTTTGGAGGAGTTTGCTCACTGCTTATGCTGCAGGTTAAAAAAGCTACACATTTCCTGGTTTTTAAAGCTTTGAACCGGAAGTAGAAGTGCCGCTTTGCCTTCGAATCGTCCATAGCGTTTCTACTCGTATGCATTCTTCATTCATCACTCCAAGCAACGTTTGTAAGTTTTACAATATATCTAAAACTATCTATACTTTCTAAACGCTCCCATGTGTGACGTCTGTAGGAGCGTTTTCATGCATATATGTACGTGCTATCGTTGTTAGCATGAGCTAACATGCTAACACATCTGCGAGTGTCCGTGTTAGTATTATTAACTTACAAGGCCTTTTTTTCTGTATTGTTTCACTTTCACTAATTCCTTAGTAAATTCACCAAAACGTCAGTGTGGAGTTATTGAGTCTGTTTAGCTGATCGGACAGCTAGCTAGTGCGTCCATGACCATGACTTCTGTTTTGTATGATCAGCCGTTTTACTGCCTTGTCACAGCCACAGTAGGTAAATAAACATTTATAAAATATTTCAGTGCAAATAATTCATTTCACAACATATTTATCTGCAGCTTACAGTCCGGTGTGGCTAATATATGGAAACTTTTTTTTTTCTAAAATTGTTCCTTGCTATAAAACATTTGGCAGTTCTGCAATCTATCGTCAAAGTATCGCATCTGAAGCCACGAATGTTGATGGGGACATCCCGAAAACATTGTTACGATAACATATCATCCATAGCTTGCGCTCCTGAATGTAAACAAATGGGTGGATAGCGACTCTAACGATACCAAGTACAAGAGCCGTGTATAGTTGATACTACAATAATCACATTGATATTTGTTTTTAATTTTTTTTAATTGGTTTTAAATTAAGGAAATAACCGGAAACAGGATAACTTTAATTATGACTAATGTATGACCCTGGAACTACTTGATACTGGATCGATACCAAAATGTGTGGTATCACCTGAAACTTATGTAAAGTTAAAGTAGCAATGATTGTCACACACACACACACACTAGGTGTGGCAAAATTATTCTCTGCATTTGACCCACTGGGAGGTGAGGGGAGCAGTGAGCAGCAGCAGTGGCCGCGCCCGGGAATCATCTTTGGTGATTAAAGTATCTATTTATAAATGTTTATCTTTAAGAATGTGGTTGTTTTTATTGCGATTCCTCATCCTAAACTGAGCCTAGCTTGGGCACTGGGCCCCCGAGGGCCCCGCTGGCACAGTTCCTGATTAGCCTCCCCAACGGTGAGGCTCTCGGGGGCCATGCTGGGGTAATTCAAGCCGTCTGTAACGAACCTGCAAGCACAAGGCTCAGACTTACCCTGCTCAGTCCGTCTTATCTCCTCAGTCTCGGTCAACTGTCCGTCATCATCACCATCGGAAATGATCTTGTCCCCCCCGCCTTAAGTATCATCCCGCCCGCCTCCACATGACTTATGTCGCCACCTTTTCTCCTCATTTCATCCTTTTGCCCTCCCGTGTTCCCATTTAGAGGACTTGAAAGAGGCATTAGTCACTTCCAGCTGATAACACCTGTCACGTCTCACCTGCTACGACGATTAACGAGTGTAATCTAGTAGAACCTGATAATGTGAGCGCGCGCCCGGGGGTGTTTAGGTGTGCTCCTCTTCGTCTCTCCAAGTCTTTGTCATGGTGTCATCGTCCTCCCCGCCCACACTTCCTCGTGTCTATCTCAATCCTTCTCCTCGCGTGCCGATTCCCGCCTTCTCCTTCTCGCCTTCCTGCCCTTCGGTAAGAGTCAAATCCAACCGGCAATGTATGTGTGTGTGTGTGTGTGTGTGTGTGTGTGTGTGTGTGTGTGTGTGTTTCTAGCTTCCATATGAGGAGGTGTGAACAAGTGAGGACATAAACCATGGTCCCATTGCATCTAATAGAGAGCCAAATACTAGAGTCCGTGAACATTGCTCCAAAGTCAGGATTTTTTGTTGTTGATTTAATGTGCATAGAAAAGTAAACATTGACAGGTGCAAAGGCAGCAATATATGATCAAACAAGATGGCAGCTAAAGAAGGACTTCCCTATTCATCCCCGCCAGGTGAACAGCTGATTTTACCACTTCCTGTGCGGACGTAAGACAACCCATATGTGAGCATAGGATGAACAAATACACTACAGTACGGTCTTGAGACATCAACAAAGAAAAGTAGCTTCTATATGAGGAGGTGTGAACAAGTTAGTACCGAAATCATGGTCCCGATACGGAAAACTATTGCATCTAATAGAGAGCAAATACTAGAGTCCGTGAACATTGCTCCAAAGTCAGGATTTTTTTGTTGATTTAATGTGCATTCAAAAGTAAACATTGACAGGTGCAAAGGCTGCAATATATGATCAAACAAGATGGCAGCTAAAGAAGGACTTCCCTATTCATCCCCGCCAGGTGAACAGCTGATTTTACCACTTCCTGTGCTGACGTAAGACAACCCATAGGTGAGCATAGGATGAACAAATACACTACAGTACGGTCTTGAGACATCAACAAGGAAAATTACCTTCTATATGAGGAGGTGTGAACAACTTAGGACATAAATCATGGTCCCAATACGGAAAACTATTGCATCTAATAGAGAGCCAAATACCAGAGTCTGTGAACATTGCTCCAAAGTCAGGATTTTTTTGTTGATTTAATGTGTAAAAGTAAACATTGACAGGTGCAAAGGCTGCAATATATGATCAAACAAGATGGCAGCCAAAGAAGGACTTCCCTATTCATTCCCGCCAGGTGAACAGCTGATTTTACCACTTCCTGTGCTGACGTAAGACAACCCATATGTGACCATAGGATGAACAAATACACTACAGTACGGTCTTGAGACATCAACAAGAAAAATTACCTTCTATATGAGAAGATGTGAACAACTTAGGACATAAATCATGGTCCCAATACGGAAAACTATTGCATCTAATAGAGAGCCAAATACTAGAGTCCGTGAACATTGCTCCAAAGTCAAGATTTTTTTGTTGATTTAATGTGCATTCAAAAGTAAACATTGACAGGTGCAAAGGCTGCAATATATGATCAAACAAGATGGCAGCTAAAGAAGGACTTCCCTATTCATCCCCGCCAGGTGAACAGCTGATTTTACCACTTCCTGTGCGGACGTAAGACAACCCATATGTGAGCATAGGATGAACAAATACACTACAGTACGGTCTTGAGACATCACCAAAGAAAAGTAGCTTCTATATGAGGAGGTGTGAACAAGTTAGTACCGAAATCATGGTCCCGATACGGAAATCTATTGCATCTAATAGAGAGCAAATACTAGAGTCCGTGAACATTGCTCCAAAGTCAGGATTTTTTTTTGTTGATTTAATGTGCATAGAAAAGTAAACATTGACAGGTGCAAAGGCATCAATATATGATCAAACAAGATGGCAGCTAAAGAAGGACTTCCCTATTCATCCCCGCCAGGTGAACAGCTGATTTTACCACTTCCTGTGCTGACGTAAGACAACCCATATGTGACCATAGGATGAACAAATACACTACAGTACGGTCTTGAGACATCAACAAGAAAAATTACCTTCTATATGAGAAGGTGTGAACAACTTAGGACATAAATCATGGTCCCAATACGGAAAACCATTGCATCTAATAGAGAGCCAAATACCAGAGTCCGTGAACATTGCTCCAAAGTCAGGATTTTTTTGTTGATTTAATGTGCATTCAAAAGTAAACATTGACAGGTGCAAAGGCTGCAATATATGATCAAACAAGACGGCAGCTAAAGAAGGACTTCCCTATTCATCCCCGCCAGGTGAACAGCTGATTTTACCACTTCCGGTGCTGACGTAAGACAACCCATATGTGAGCATAGGATGAACAAATACACTACAGTACGGTATTGAGACATCAACAAGGAAATCTACCTTCTATATGAGGAGGTGTGAACAACTTAGGACATAAATCATGGTCCCAATACGGAAAAACTATTGCATCTAATAGAGAGCCAAATACTAGAGTCCGTGAACATTGCTCCAAAGTCAGGATTTTTTTTGTTGATTTAATGTGCATAGAAAAGTAAACATTGACAGGTGCAAAGGCAGCAATATATGATCAAACAAGATGGCAGCTAAAGAAGGACTTCCCTATTCATCCCCGCCAGGTGAACAGCTGATTTTACCACTTCCTTTGCTGACGTAAGACAACCCATATGTGAGCATAGGATGAACGAATACACTACAGTACGGTCTTGAGACATCAACAAGGAAAATTACCTTCTATATGAGGAGGTGTGAACAACTTAGGACATAAATCATGGTCCCAATATGGAAAAACTATTGCATCTAATAGAGAGCCAAATACCAGAGTCCGTGAACATTGCTCCAAAGTCAGGATTTTTTTTTGTTGATTTAATGTGCATAAAAAAGTAAACATTGACAGGTGCAAAGGCAGCAATATATGATCAAACAAGATGGCAGCTAAAGAAGGACTTCCCTATTCATCCCCGCCAGGTGAACAGCTGATTTGACCACTTCCGGTGCTGACGTAAGACAACCCATATGTGAGCATAGGATGAACAAATACACTACAGTACGGTCTTGAGACATCAACAAGGAAAATTACCTTCTATATGAGAAGGTGTGAACAACTTAGGACATAAATCATGGTCCCAATACGGAAAAACTATTGCATCTAATAGAGAGCCAAATACCAGAGTCCATGAACATTGCTCCAAAGTCAGGATTTTTTTTGTTGATTTAATGTGCATAGAAAAGTAAACATTGACAGGTGCAAAGGCTGCAATATATGATCAAACAAGATGGCAGCTAAAGAAGGACTTCCCTATTCATCCCCGCCAGGTGAACAGCTGATTTTACCACTTCCTGTGCTGACGTAAGACAACCCATATGTGAAATTAGGATGAACAAATACACTACAGTACGGTCTTGAGACATCAACAAGGAAAATTACCTTCTATATGAGGAGGTGTGAACAACTTAGGACATAAATCATGGTCCCAATACGGAAAACTATTGCATCTAATAGAGAGCCAAATACTAGAGTCCGTGAACATTGCTCCAAAGTCAGGATTTTTTTTTGTTGATTTAATGTGCATAGAAAAGTAAACATTGACAGGTGCAAAGGCAGCAATATATGATCAAACAAGACGGCAGCTAAAGAAGGACTTCCCTATTCATCCCCGCCAGGTGAACAGCTGATTTTACCACTTCCTGTGCGGACGTAAGACAACCCATATGTGAGCATAGGATGAACAAATACACTACAGTACTAAGACTATAGTGGCCATTAACAGTTAGCTTCTACAGCTGGGTTGCCCAAAGTGCGGCACAGGGGCCATCTGTGGTCCCTGACTCCTTTGTCATCGGCCTTAAGCACACGTTGAGATCTCATTTGCACCCCTGGTGGTGACATCTATCAAAATGAGGGTGGTCCCAAAAAGGTTTTAAAAGTGCTCCCCCTCTGGCCAACATATGAAATAACAAGTGCGTGTAAGAAATTAAAATAGGCCCCCGTTGGCCAAAATTAATTAAAAAAAATGAAATAAATATGTATATAGAGACATACTGTAATAACTTGAATTAATAATGAAGATTAAAAAACAATTACAAAGAAACCATTCAACAAAAATGAATACATTAACTAAAATCAGTCTTTTTCTCACAATGTGTCGACTTCTTTCTTGTAAAATTGGGAACAATTTCTCATATTCTTTCTGTTGCTGTAATAATGCAAAATGTTATGACTTTTTAATGCAAAATTATTACTTTTTAATGCAAAATGGTGACATTTGTCATATAAAATTCTGACTTGTATCACAATGTTGCCATATCTGTTGTTGTCCTTGTAAAATAGTGAATATTTTTTTAGTAAATTAAGACTTTGGTCATAATTTGGCCAATTAAAATTCAGATTATTATTATAATATTGCCAACATTTTAATGTGTTCTTATAAAATTGTAACTTTTGCGGAGTAAAATTACGACTCTTTTCAAAGAATTGCCAACATTTTAAGCGTTTTCTTGTAAAATTGCGACTGTTATTGGGTAAAATTCCAACTTTTATCATAATATTGCACAAATGTTCAGTTTTTATTGTAAAATGTTGATTTGCGTTGAGTAAAATTACGACTTTTTCTGGTGAAATTGTGACCTCTTTGTGAAATTCCAACTCATTTTTGACAACAAACTTTTTTATATTTGCATAGTATGTATATGTTATTAATGTTGTAAATACACTTATTTATATATCTAGAAAGGCTGGTCCTAAAGACGGAGGCATGTTTCTCAGGTCTCAAGAAGGTAACAAATACAAGTGTGTGTGTGTGTGTGTGTGTGTGTGTGTGTGTGTGTGTGTGTGTGTGTGTGTGTGTGTGTGTGTGTGTGTGTGTGTGCGCGCGCGTGTGTGTCTGTGTGTCACGTGTTCTCAGTGACCTACCAGGACTCACTTAACACCAGTGTTCCGAAAATTACCTTTAAAAAGTAATTAATTATAGTTACTCGTTACTTTAACAAAAAAGTAATTGCATTACTAGCGGAAGTACTCTTTAATAAATGTAATTAGTTACTAGGGAAAGTAACTTATACATCACTTAAAAGAAAAATAAACTTTAAATATCTGGTATTTGCATTTAAGATATGTTAAATATAAGCGCACAGTGTGTGGAGTCTGTGCTTTTAAAAGGCGGGGCCTGTTGCCTAGTGACGTGTGATGTCATCAAGGGTTTTTACGGAGATGTGTTTGTTAGCTTTAGCCGTCACTTTATTGGCTCTGACGCCAGCTCTTTTGGATCTTTCTACCAGATTGTGTTACCTCTGCTTAATAAAGAGATTGATATGCTTCCATGGCTGCCATATCTTCTTGTCAACAAACGGGGTATTGTTTGGATGGCAAGTTTGTCACTCCAATCATTGACTTGTTGTTCAATATTCCAAAGGTGTACGTGTGTGTATGTTGTTGTCTGCTGTGTCACACCTTCCTCTTTGATATCAACTTCATTTCAATGCGATACTGCTTGTTGCTTTCACCGGTAAAAAGATATTTCCTGCATTGAACTTGCTGCACTTATGACACTGTCTTGGTTGTCGACATAATTCGATACTTTTCTAAATAAAGGGGACCACAAAAAATGGCATTATTGTCTTTATTGTAACAACAAATGTTAGTGTACATGAAACATATGTTTATTATTGTCATTTAATGCTTAAATAAAATAGTGAACATACTAGACAACTTGTCTTTTAGTAGTAAGTAAACAAACAAAGACTCCTAATTAGTCTGCTGTAACATATTGTGTCATTTATACACCTATTATTTTGTACACATTATGAGGGACAAACTGTAAAAAATGGATTATTAATCTACTTGTTCATTTATTGTTAATATCTGCTTATTTTCTGTTTGAACATGTTCTATCTACACTTCTGTTCAAATGTAATAATCACTTATTCTTCTCTTCTTTGATACTTGACTCTAGTTTTGGATGATACCACACATTTAGGTATCGATCCGATACCAAGTGGTTGCAGGATCATACAATAAAATATAATACCTAATAAACCAATAATAATATGGTTAAAAAATACTGATGTAAAGGGTAGGTGTCACCCTGTTTTCTGTTTTAACATGTTCTATCTACACTTCTGTTCAAATGTAATAATCACTTATTCTTCTCTTCTTTGATACTTGACATTAGTTGTGGATGATACCACACATTTAGGTATGGATGTGATACCAAGTAGTTACAGGATCATACATTGGTCATATTCAAAGTCCTCATGTGTCCAGGGATGCATTTACTGACTTTATAAACATAATATGAATTTTTAAAAAAAAGAAAACAGATTTTGATGCCAAAAAATATTGATGTAATCATAGTAGTATTGAATAGATATCATTACAGTGGATGTCAGGTGTAGATCCACCCATGACGTTTGTTTACATTGGGATGGCGGTGAGCTATTGTATCCTCCTACAGTGTGTAGTGAAGCATGTTTAGCTATTCTTCGTCCTCCAGTGATAATGCTACTTGTAAGAAACTGACTTCATTTCTTGCCATGGAGGCCAGGATTAGTGATTTAGAAGTAGCTAGCCATGTCTCAAAGCAGCTCTTCCTGAGGTTGTTTCAGTGTTATAACTTCACCTTTATCTTGACTTTTTACACCAAAATGCGTCCATTCTCCCTTTTCTGTCTACACACTGTGTCTGCTTGTAAGTACTCTGTGTGTGTGCACTGCCGAACATGCTCCGCTGCTCCTAAAACCAGCAATGTCATGACGTGACGACGCACCGTCATGTCTAGCTTTTTAGAGGCAGTATAGTACAGAATGTGATCGATTAATATTGCGGTACTTTACCAGTACCGGTAAGTACTAGTAAGTGATTAATTCAATTGCTGGTCACAAGTAAAAGTATCATAATTACAAAGAGTGTTTAAGAGGCGTGCATGTGTGCAGTGTTACAGAAAGATCAAATTAGAAAGCGTGGGTGTGCTTTAAATCCCTGCAAGAACACATCGCACACTAATTAACTGGAATGTAATGGGATAGTTTGTGCAGCATGCTATGAAATTAACTCCCAGGGTCGTTGTTGTTGTTGTTGTTTGTGGCCGAGCAGGGCCGGCCCGTGGCATAGGCCGTATAGGCAAATGCTAAGGGCGCCGTCCATCAGGGGGCGCCACGCCAGTGCCACAAATGTTGGAGAAAAAAAAAAAGAAAAAAAGTTGGTACTATTATTTCTAAATACAAAAAAATAATCCCACATTAATTAAAATGCAAAGTAAAGCCTATTTAATAGAAATATTATTTGTCACAACATACCCCCGCACGGTGCGCCCCCTCCCTTCCCGTATCTCTTACCACATCAAAAAATCAACACAAGATGTCAAAACGGCCAAAACTGTCAGGTGCCCAGGGAAGAAAAAAGAGAAAAAGACAGAGGTAGCAGGTAGGTAACGTTAGCCTACATCAGGGGTCGGCAACCCAAAATGTTGAAAGAGCCATATTGGACCAAAAATACAAAAACAAATCTGTCTGGAGCCGCAAAAAAATAAAAGCCATATTACATGTGTCCTGAGATATACATTTAATTAAGAGGACTTAAAGGAAACTAAATGACCTCAAATATAGCTACAAATGAGGCATAATGATGTAATATGTACATATCGCTAGCCTAAATAGCATGTTAGCATCGATTAGCTTGCAGTCATGCAGTGACCAAATATGTCTGATTAGCACTCCACACAAGTCAACAACATCAACAAAACTCACCTTTGTGCACTCACGCACAACGTTAAAAGTGTGGTGGACAAAATGAGACAGAAAAAGAAGTGGCATAAAACACGTCCTAGAAAGTGGGAGAAAGTTATACATGTAAACAAACCATACGGTGAGTTCAAGGACCGCCAAAATTAGTAGGACAAAACGGCGCTCGCCAAATACTCAAATCAGTGAAGCATGTTTAATATAAACAGTGTGATTTATAACAATTAGGGAGGTTTGTGTCATGTTTGTCCTCCTACAGAAACCATACTAAAACAAAAAAATAGATTTTTTTCCTCTCATCTTTTTCCATTCTTCGTACATTTTTGAAAAATCTCCAGAGAGCCACTAGGGCGGCGCTAAAGAGCCGCGGGTTGCCGACCCCTGGCCTACATGAAATTATTTGTCTGTTACAGAATGTGATAGTAACCTGGCTTTTTAGCATTAAGCTAATGTTACATGATTCGGCAATCGCTAATGAATAAATAGCTAGTTCTGTTTTAACGTCGGGTTAATATTGTGGAGGGGGCTAAATTGTCATGGAAAATAATAATGTAACGATAGGTAATTACAGTACTCCCACCTTACATTCCTCAGGGACATTTGCATAAGCAGGTGTTTTTTGTTTACATTGTTATTGCCTTCTGGTTAGCTAATGTTTGCCCTGCAGGTAATAGTCACTTTTCCACCCCTTTATATATTAGGTATAGTTGTAAGTGTAGTTGTTAAAGTGCACATCATTAATGTTAATTAAGCACTATCACATGAGAGGCACCTAAAATATTGCCTAGGGCGCCAGATTGGTTAGGGCCAGGCCTGTGGCCGAGCGTCACTCACGTGTGCAGGCCATGGAGCGTGGGTCGCTGTCTGCGCGGTGGAAGCCTCTCTCACAGTCGCACTGGGTGGCCTGCTCCTGCAGGGAGGAGCTGCGCAGAGGACACTTGCTGCAGTAGGCGTCGCTCGCCGAGGCCTTGTAGGTTCCTGGTCTGCAAGCTGGAGGACAAGACCACATCAGCCACCTTTAAACCCAATATACCCTATTGTGCAGGGAATAAGCAAGTACTTTTTTCCCTACGCTTTGAACCCTGCGGTTTAAAAAAATGTACGGATTTTTCGTGGCTGACGACCATAATGTTTTGTATTTAATAGCAAGTTTTCATCAAATAGAGACACTGGTGTGTCATTGTTTGGGCCAGGGGTCACCAACCTTTTTGAGAGCAAGAGCTACTTCTTGGGTAGTGATTAATGCGAAGGGCTACCAGTTTGATACACACTTAAATAAATTGCCGGAAATAGCCAATTTGCTCAATGTACCTTTAACTCTATGTTATTATTAATAATTAATGATATTTACACTTAATTGAACGGTTTAAAAGAGGAGAAAACATGAAAAAAATGACAATGAAATTTTGAAACATAGTTTGTCATCAATTTCGACTCTTTAAAATTCAAAATTCAACCGAAAAAAAGAAGACGAAAACTAGCTAATTTGAATCTTTTTGAAAAAATTTGAAAAAAAGAATTTATGGAACATCATTAGTAATTTTTCCTGATTAAGATTAATTTTAGAATTTTGATGACATGTTTTAAATAGGTTAAAATCCAATCTACACTTTATAGAATATATAACAAATTGGACCAAGCTATATTTCTAACCAAGACAAATCATTATTTCTTCTAGATTTTCCAGAACAAAATTTTTTAAAAGCAATTCAAAAGACTTTGAAATAAGATTTAAATTTAATTCTACAGATTTTCTAGATTTGCCAGAAATTTTTATGTATAATATTTCACAAATATTCTTTGTCGAAAAAACAGAAGCTAAAATTAAGAATTAAATTAAAATTGATTTATTATTCTTTACAATAAAAAAAATGAAAAATTACTTGAACATTGATTTAAATTGTCAGGAAAGAAGAGGAAGGAATTTAAAAGGAAAAAGGTATATGTGTTTAAAAATCCTAAAATCATTTTTAAGGTTGTATTTTTCCTCTAAAATTGTCTTTCTGAAAGTTATAAGAAGCAAAGTAAAAAAATTTATGAATTTATTTAAACAAGTGAAGACCAAGTCTTTAAAATATTTTCTTGGATTTTCAAATTCTATTTGAGTTTCATCTCTCTTAGATTTAAAAATGTCAGGCAAAGCGAGACCAGCTTGCTAGTAAATAAATACAATTTAAAAAATAGAGGCAGCTCACTGGTAAGTGCTGCTATTTGAGCTATTTTTAGAACAGGCCAGCGGGCTACTCATCTGGTCCTTACAGGCTACCTGGTGCCCGCGGGCACCGCGTTGGTGACCCCTGGTTTGGGCTATGGCCAAATCCCTTCACTGGCTTCCTGTTCCACTCAGGCTTGAATACAAAGTCTCCCTACTAACCCACCAGTGCCTCCATGGAAATGCCCCCCCTCTACCTCAAAGAACTGCTCACCCCCAAATCCTCCACACGACACCTCCGCTATGGACAGACTAACCTCCTCCAGCCTCGGAGGACAAAGCTACGAACTATGGGAGATCGGGCTTTCTGCTCCGCCGCTCCCAGTCTGTGGAACGCTCTCCCTGACCCCCTGAGGGCACCACAGACTGTGGATGCTTTTAAAAAAGGCTTAAAAACCTTTCTTTTTAAAAAAGCCTTTTATTTTTTAGATATATGCATACTAGTTCCAGCTATTAGGCTGTTCTAGTTTTTATTTTTATTTATTTGTATTATCTTTTAATTTTTAAAATTTTTTAATACACTGTAGCACTTGTTTACTCAATGTAAAGTGCTTTCTACAAATAACATCTATTATTATAATTATTGTGGCGCCATCTTTTGGACGAGTTCGCTCACTGCAGGTGCTGCTGGTTGAAAGCATACTTCCTGTTTCGCGTCTTGAACCGGAAGTACAGTATATACCGTTTCATTTATATTGTTTTTGCTGAAAAGGATTCTTGCAGTGTGTATATTGTACATTATTACATATTGTTATGAAGGTGTCTGTTACTACATTATATATATACTTGCAGTGTGTATATTGTACATATTACATATTGTTATGAAGGTGTCTGTTATTACATTATATATATACTTGCAGTGTGTATATTGCACATATTACATATTGTTATGAAGGTGTCTGTTACTACATTATATATATACTTGCAGTGTGTATATTGTACATATTACATATTGTTATGAAGGTGTCTGTTACGACATTATATATATACTTGCAGTGTGTATATTGTACATATTACATATTGTTATGAAGGTGCCTGTTACTACATTATATATATATATACTTGCAGTGTGTATATTGTACATATTACATATTGTTATGAAGGTGTTTGTTACTACATTATATATATACTTGCAGTGTGTATATTGTACATATTACATATTGTTATGAAGGTGTCTGTTACTACATTATATATATATACTTGCAGTGTGTATATTGTACATATTACATATTGTTATGAAGGTGTCTGTTACTACATTATATATATATATATATATATATATATACTTGCAGTGTGTATATTGTACATATTACATATTGTTATGAAGGTGTCTGTTACTACATTATATATATACTTGCAGTGTGTATATTGTACATATTACATATTGTTATGAAGGTGTCTGTTACTACATTATATATATATACTTGCAGTGTGTATATTGTACATATTACATATTGTTATGAAGGTGTCTGTTACTACATTATATATATACTTGCAGTGTGTATATTGTACATATTACATATTGTTATGAAGGTGTTTGTTACTACATTATATATATACTTGCAGTGTGTATATAAAATGTTGTGAAGTTGCTTTAGAGACTTTTAAAGCTACAAGGGTGATAGCCACATTTTTCATGTGTTGTTTATCTTCTTTAAAAAACATATGTGTTGTGAAAAATAGTCAAAATTCCAAAAAAAGTGCATTTCCCCTTCAAAGAAGAAAGTAATATCAACTAATGAGTATTTAATATGAATAGTAACAGTCTTCCATTGTGTCCCGACCTAAGACATTCAATCAAGTCTCCCCAGACAGAAACCAGGACAGGGGCTCGGTGGTTAGAACTAATAGAATACTAACGAGGGTGATTCCGTCCTAACGACTGTTGTTGTGCTGGCAGAGGTCTGGCTCCATTGTGTCCTAACAGCTGTGGTTCTGCACCACC
The DNA here is from genome assembly GCF_033978785.1 of Entelurus aequoreus. NCBI lineage: Eukaryota > Metazoa > Chordata > Actinopteri > Syngnathiformes > Syngnathidae > Entelurus > Entelurus aequoreus. The sequence goes on from NC_084746.1 coordinate 9,163,771, forward strand.
ATAGAGCCTAGCCAGCCTTGTCTGGGCAGGCATCCACTTTCAGACCATACATTCTTCCGATCCCGCACCGTCCTCTCAGACTACAGAGCTGTCCTATCTCAGTCTGTGAGCATGAAGTGATGATGACCTTCAAGACAATACAATGACCTCCACCTTTTTATTCCGCTATACGGGACAATTGATGGCATACATTATTAACCTATTATCTAGTAGTGTCCTGAAAAAACTTACTTACAATATTGGAGCCTTAAGTATTGGCCGATACCAATATCAATCTGGTGCGATATCAGCACAAATCATACATGCAGAGAGCAATGGTATGTATGAAAAACACAAACCTATTCATTAGTAACCGTCTGGAATGGACTAGTGCTGTCTTAAAGTGGAGTGGTAATTGTTTTGTTTGTTAGTCGACACCTTGTGGCCACAAGAACTCATGAAGTTTGAATGATCCAGACACGATGGTGAGTAAACACTTTCTAATACTTCTGCCTTGAAGGCCTGTAATTATGTGATACTTGTATAAATTAAAAACTATCATGTTCGATAACAACAACAACAACAATAGAGCAACATCAGCAAATAGGATATGTACAAATATGATGGTAAAAGTGATAGCCAAGAAGCAGTTAGCGAAATACCAAATACCAATAGAAATATCACTATTGATAATGAACAATACCAATAATTTACCTCTATTATCATCAATACAGTTGTTCAAATGCAACAATACATATACATAATGATAACTAGAGATACAAAAGACAGCAAATACATGGAGGGGAAGAAAGAGAAGCAACCTATATTAACCTTGTAGATTGTTATAGTAATTATAGGTTAAGCTTTGTCAGTGTGCCATGTGTTATACCCAGTTTACCCTAGGGCAACAACGTTAATATATGTTTGATGAAACCTGATTATGTGCATGAGTGTATGTATGTATATGTACTTGTATATGTACAGTATGTGTATATGTGTGTTTGTACAGTGAATGTATATGTACATGTTTGTGTATATGTATGTTTGTACAGTGAATGTACAGTATATGTACATGTATGTGTATATGTATGTTTGTACAGTGAATGTACAGTATATGTACATGTATGTGTATATGTATATTTGTACAGTGAATGTATATGTACAGTATGTGTATATGTATGTTTGTACAGTGAATGTATATGTACAGTATGTGTATAGGTATGTTTGTACAGTGAATGTATATGTGCATGTATGTGTATATGTATGTTTGTACAGTGAATGTATATGTACATGTATGTGTATATGTATGTTTGTACAGTGAATGTATATGTACATGTATATGTATGTTTGTACAGTGAATGCATATGTACAGTATGTGATATGTATGTTTGTACAGTGAATGTATATGTACATGTATGTGTATATGTATGTTTGTACAGTGAATGTGTATGTACATGTATGTGTATATGTATGTTTGTACAGTGAATGTACAGTATATGTACATGTATCTGTATATGTATGTTTGTACAGTGAATGTACAGTATATGTACATGTATGTGTATATGTATGTTTGTACAGTGAATGTACGTATGTCTAGCTTAGGCGCTATCGTGTACTTAGCTGTTGTGTAACTGCTAGCTCGTAGTAGCCTGTGGACGTCGTAAATGATTTTACGGAAATGCCAGAGCAACCTCGTGCTTACTGGAGGACATTTGGATGGTAATTAGCTGTCTGGCTTTGCACAAGAATGGCTTGTATTGAAACACTTGTATCGGATATTTTAGATGCAAGCCGATACCGTCCGATACCTCTTTTTTTTGCTAATATGCTAATAAATGTTAGCGTTTTCTTTAAGTTCAACTTACTGTAGTTTTCTAGATATATCTCTGGCCACTTTAGCATTACATAGTTTGAACAGTAACACTGTGTTTGAATACAGGAAAATACAACACTGTACTTTAATCAAGTGATTCTTTGGTGTACCACTAGATGGGTCCCTACCACAGCTGTGGATGATTGTGTTTACTTGTAGCCATGACTAGCAATCCACAAACTGAGAAGCAGACGCGACCTGACACCCCAACCAGTGTCGTGGTATCAAACTGATGATCTCACGTGTGTGCTGTGCAGCACCCGTGGCAAAGAACAGGAAAACAAGGGTGTGATGTAATGCATGGTGCCATCGGGTCCACACGAGATCCTGTGGGGGATAACCACAGGCGGGGTGGTACACTACCAACTGTCACTCCTCTCTGATAAACATTGACTCTGTGGGCTGTTGGAGAACACCAACACACCTGGTACATGTTGGAGAACACCAACACACCTGGTCACATGTTGGAGAAGACCAACACACCTGGTCACATGTTGGAGAAGACCAACACACCTGGTCACATGTTGGAGAAGACCAACACACCTGGTCACATGTTGGAGAAGACCAACACACCTGGTCACATGTTGGAGAAGACCAACACACATGGTCACATGTTGGAGAAGACCAACACACCTGGTCACATGTTGGAGAAGACCAACACACCTGGTCACATGTTGGAGAACACCAACACACCTGGTACATGTTGGAGAAGACCAACACACCTGGTCACATGTTGGAGAAGACCAACACACCTGGTCACATGTTGGAGAACACCAACACACCTGGTACATGTTGGAGAAGACCAACACACCTGGTCACATGTTGGAGAAGACCAACACACCTGGTCACATGTTGGAGAAGACCAACACACCTGGTCACATGTTGGAGAACACCAACACACCTGGTCACATGTTGGAGAAGACCAACACACCTGGTCACATGTTGGAGAACACCAACACACCTGGTGCATGTTGGAGAAGACCAACACACCTGGTCACATGTTGGAGAAGACCAACACACCTGGTCACATGTTGGAGAACACCAACACACCTGGTCACATGTTGGAGAAGACCAACACACCTGGTCACATGTTGGAGAAGACCAACACACCTGGTCACATGTTGGAGAAGACCAACACACCTGGTCACATGTTGGAGAAGACCAACACACCTGGTCACATGTTGGAGAAGACCAACACACCTGGTCACATGTTGGAGAACACCAACACACCTGGTCACATGTTGGAGAACACCAACACACCTGGTCACATGTTGGAGAAGACCAACACACCTGGTCACATGTTGGAGAACACCAACACACCTGGTCACATGTTGGAGAAGACCAACACACCTGGTCACATGTTGGAGAAGACCAACACACCTGGTCACATGTTGGAGAAGACCAACACACCTGGTCACATGTTGGAGAAGACCAACACACCTGGTCACATGTTGGAGAAGACCAACACACCTGGTCACATGTTGGAGAAGACCAACACACCTGGTCACATGTTGGAGAAGACCAACACACCTGGTCACATGTTGGAGAAGACCAACACACCTGGTCACATGTTGGAGAAGACCAACACACCTGGTCACATGTTGGAGAACACCAACACACCTGGTCACATGTTGGAGAAGACCAACACACCTGGTCACATGTTGGAGAACACCAACACACCTGGTACATGTTGGAGAAGACCAACACACCTGGTCACATGTTGGAGAAGACCAACACACCTGGTCACATGTTGGAGAAGACCAACACACCTGGTCACATGTTGGATAACACCAACACACTTGGTACATGTTGGAGAAGACCAACACACCTGGTCACATGTTGGAGAAGACCAACACACCTGGTCACATGTTGGAGAAGACCAACACACCTGGTCACATGTTGGAGAACACCAACACACCTGGTCACATGTTGGAGAAGACCAACACACCTGGTCACATGTTGGAGAAGACCAACACACCTGGTCACATGTTAGAGAACACCAACACACCTGGTCACATGTTGGAGAACACCAACACACCTGGTCACATGTTGGAGAAGACCAACACACCTAGTCACATGTTGGAGAAGACCAACACACCTGGTCACATGTTAGAGAACACCAACACACCTGGTCACATGTTGGAGAACACCAACACACCTGGTCACATGTTGGAGAAGACCAACACACCTGGTCACATGTTGGAGAAGACCAACACACCTGGTCACATGTTGGAGAAGACCAACACACCTGGTCACATGTTGGAGAAGACCAACACACCTGGTCACATGTTGGAGAACACCAACACACCTGGTACATGTTGGAGAAGACCAACACACCTGGTCACATGTTGGAGAAGACCAACACACCTGGTCACATGTTGGAGAAGACCAACACACCTGGTCACATGTTGGAGAAGACCAACACACCTGGTCACATGTTGGAGAACACCAACACACCTGGTCACATGTTGGAGAAGACCAACACACCTGGTGCATGTTGGAGAAGACCAACACACCTGGTCACATGTTGGAGAAGACCAACACACCTGGTCACATGTTGGAGAAGACCAACACACCTGGTCACATGTTGGAGAACACCAACACACCTGCTCACATGTTGGAGAACACCAACACACCTGGTCACATGTTGGAGAAGACCAACACACCTGGTCACATGTTGGAGAACACCAACACACCTGGTCACATGTTGGAGAAGACCAACACACCTGGTCACATGTTGGAGAAGACCAACACACCTGGTCACATGTTGGAGAAGACCAACACACCTGGTCACATGTTGGAGAAGACCAACACACCTGGTCACATGTTGGAGAAGACCAACACACCTGGTCACATGTTGGAGAAGACCAACACACCTGGTCACATGTTGGAGAAGACCAACACACCTGGTCACATGTTGGAGAACACCAACACACCTGGTACATGTTGGAGAACACCAACACACCTGGTACATGTTGGAGAAGACCAACACACCTGGTCACATGTTGGAGAAGACCAACACACCTGGTCACATGTTGGAGAACACCAACACACCTGGTCACATGTTGGAGAAGACCAACACACCTGGTCACATGTTGGAGAAGACCAACACACCTGCTCACATGTTGGAGAAGACCAACACACCTGGTCACATGTTGGAGAAGACCAACACACCTGCTCACATGTTGGAGAAGACCAACACACCTGGTCACATGTTGGAGAAGACCAACACACCTGGTCACATGTTGGAGAACACCAACACACTTGGTCACATGTTGGAGAAGACCAACACACCTGCTCACATGTTGGAGAAGACCAACACACCTGGTCACATGTTGGAGAAGACCAACACACCTGCTCACATGTTGGAGAAGACCAACACACCTGGTCACATGTTGGAGAAGATCAACACACCTGCTCACATGTTGGAGAAGACCAACACACCTGGTCACATGTTGGAGAAGACCAACACACCTGGTCACATGTTGGAGAAGACCAACACACCTGGTCACATGTTGGAGAAGATCAACACACATGGTACATGTTGGAGAAGACCAACACACCTGGTCACATGTTGGAGAAGACCAACACACCTGGTCACATGTTGGAGAACACCAACACACCTGGTACATGTTGGAGAACACCAACACACCTGGTACATGTTGGAGAAGACCAACACACCTGGTCACATGTTGGAGAAGACCAACACACCTGGTCACATGTTGGAGAACACCAACACACCTGGTCACATGTTGGAGAAGACCAACACACCTGGTCACATGTTGGAGAAGACCAACACACCTGCTCACATGTTGGAGAAGACCAACACACCTGGTCACATGTTGGAGAAGACCAACACACCTGGTCACATGTTGGAGAAGACCAACACACCTGCTCACATGTTGGAGAAGACCAACACACCTGGTCACATGTTGGAGAAGACCAACACACCTGGTAACATGTTGGAGAACACCAACACACCTGGTCACATGTTGGAGAAGACCAACACACCTGCTCACATGTTGGAGAAGACCAACACACCTGGTCACATGTTGGAGAAGACCAACACACCTGGTGACATGTTGGAGAAGACCAACACACCTGGTCACATGTTGGAGAAGACCAACACACCTGGTTACATGTTGGAGAAGACCAACACACCTGATCACATGTTGGAGAAGACCAACACACCTGGTCACATGTTGGAGAAGACCAACACACCTGCTCACATGTTGGAGAAGACCAACACACCTGGTCACATGTTGGAGAAGACCAACACACCTGGTCACATGTTGGAGAACACCAACACACTTGGTCACATGTTGGAGAAGACCAACACACCTGGTCACATGTTGGAGAAGACCAACACACCTGCTCACATGTTGGAGAAGACCAACACACCCGGTCACATGTTGGAGAAGACCAACACACCTGGTCACATGTTGGAGAAGACCAACACACCTGGTCACATGTTGGAAAAGACCAACACACCTGGTGCATGTTGGAGAAGACCAACACACCTGGTCACATGTTGGAGAAGACCAACACACCTGGTCACATGTTGGAGAAGACCAACACACCTGGTCACATGTTGGAGAAGACCAACACACCTGCTCACATGTTGGAGAAGACCAACACACCTGGTCACATGTTGGAGAACACCAACACACCTGGTCAAATGTTGGAGAAGACCAACACACCTGCTCACATGTTGGAGAAGACCAACACACCTGGTCAAATGTTGGAGAAGACCAACACACCTGGTCACATGTTGGAGAAGACCAACACACCTGGTACATGTTGGAGAAGACCAACACACCTGGTCACATGTTGGAGAAGACCAACACACCCGGTCACATGTTGGAGAACACCAACACACCTGGTACATGTTGGAGAAGACCAACACACCTGGTCACATGTTGGAGAACACCAACACACCTGGTCACATGTTGGAGAAGACCAACACACCTGGTCACATGTTGGAGAAGAGCAACACACCTGGTCACATGTTGGAGAACACCAACACACCTGGTCACATGTTGGAGAAGACCAACACACCTGGTCACATGTTGGAGAAGACCAACACACCTGGTCACATGTTGGAGAACACCAACACACCTGGTCACATGTTGGAGAAGACCAACACACCTGGTCACATGTTGGAGAAGAGCAACACACCTGGTCACATGTTGGAGAACACCAACACACCTGGTCACATGTTGGAGAAGACCAACACACCTGGTCACATGTTGGAGAAGACCAACACACCTGGTCACATGTTGGAGAAGACCAACACACCTGGTCACATGTTGGAGAACACCAACACACCTGGTACATGTTGGAGAAGACCAACACACCTGGTCACATGTTGGAGAAGACCAACACACCTGGTCACATGTTGGAGAAGACCAACACACCTGGTCACATGTTGGATAACACCAACACACTTGGTACATGTTGGAGAAGACCAACACACCTGGTCACATGTTGGAGAAGACCAACACACCTGGTCACATGTTGGAGAAGACCAACACACCTGGTCACATGTTGGAGAACACCAACACACCTGGTCACATGTTGGAGAAGACCAACACACCTGGTCACATGTTGGAGAAGACCAACACACCTGGTCACATGTTGGAGAAGACCAACACACCTGGTCACATGTTGGAGAAGACCAACACACCTGGTCACATGTTGGAGAAGACCAACACACCTGGTGCATGTTGGAGAAGACCAACACACCTGGTCACATGTTGGAGAAGACCAACACACCTGGTCACATGTTGGAGAAGACCAACACACCTGGTCACATGTTGGAGAAGACCAACACACCTGCTCACATGTTGGAGAAGACCAACACACCTGGTCAAATGTTGGAGAAGACCAACACACCTGCTCACATGTTGGAGAAGACCAACACACCTGGTCAAATGTTGGAGAAGACCAACACACCTGCTCACATGTTGGAGAAGACCAACACACCTGGTCACATGTTGGAGAAGACCAACACACCTGGTCACATGTTGGAGAAGACCAACACACCTGGTCACATGTTGGAGAAGACCAACACACCTGGTCACATGTTGGAGAAGACCAACACACCTGGTACATGTTGGAGAAGACCAACACACCTGGTCACATGTTGGAGAAGACCAACACACCTGGTCACATGTTGGAGAACACCAACACACCTGGTCACATGTTGGAGAAGACCAACACACCTGGTCACATGTTGGAGAACACCAACACACCTGGTCACATGTTGGAGAAGACCAACACACCTGGTCACATGTTGGAGAACACCAACACACCTGGTACATGTTGGAGAAGACCAACACACCTGGTCACATGTTGGAGAAGACCAACACACCTGGTCACATGTTGGAGAAGACCAACACACCTGGTCACATGTTGGATAACACCAACACACTTGGTACATGTTGGAGAAGACCAACACACCTGGTCACATGTTGGAGAAGACCAACACACCTGGTCACATGTTGGAGAAGACCAACACACCTGGTCACATGTTGGAGAACACCAACACACCTGGTCACATGTTGGAGAAGACCAACACACCTGGTCACATGTTGGAGAAGACCAACACACCTGGTCACATGTTGGAGAAGACCAACACACCTGGTCACATGTTGGAGAAGACCAACACACCTGGTCACATGTTGGAGAAGACCAACACACCTGGTCACATGTTGGAGAAGACCAACACACCTGGTCACATGTTGGAGAAGACCAACACACCTGGTCACATGTTGGAGAAGACCAACACACCTGGTCACATGTTGGAGAAGACCAACACACCTGGTCACATGTTGGAGAACACCAACACACCTGGTCACATGTTGGAGAAGACCAACACACCTGGTCACATGTTGGAGAACACCAACACACCTGGTACATGTTGGAGAAGACCAACACACCTGGTCACATGTTGGAGAAGACCAACACACCTGGTCACATGTTGGAGAAGACCAACACACCTGGTCACATGTTGGATAACACCAACACACTTGGTACATGTTGGAGAAGACCAACACACCTGGTCACATGTTGGAGAAGACCAACACACCTGGTCACATGTTGGAGAAGACCAACACACCTGGTCACATGTTGGAGAACACCAACACACCTGGTCACATGTTGGAGAAGACCAACACACCTGGTCACATGTTGGAGAACACCAACACACCTGGTCACATGTTGGAGAAGACCAACACACCTGGTCACATGTTGGAGAAGACCAACACACCTGGTCACATGTTGGAGAAGACCAACACACCTGGTCACATGTTGGAGAAGACCAACACACCTGGTCACATGTTGGAGAACACCAACACACCTGGTCACATGTTGGAGAACACCAACACACCTGGTCACATGTTGGAGAAGACCAACACACCTGGTCACATGTTGGAGAACACCAACACACCTGGTCACATGTTGGAGAAGACCAACACACCTGGTCACATGTTGGAGAAGACCAACACACCTGGTCACATGTTGGAGAAGACCAACACACCTGGTCACATGTTGGAGAAGACCAACACACCTGGTCACATGTTGGAGAAGACCAACACACCTGGTCACATGTTGGAGAAGACCAACACACCTGGTCACATGTTGGAGAAGACCAACACACCTGGTCACATGTTGGAGAAGACCAACACACCTGGTCACATGTTGGAGAAGACCAACACACCTGGTCACATGTTGGAGAACACCAACACACCTGGTCACATGTTGGAGAAGACCAACACACCTGGTCACATGTTGGAGAACACCAACACACCTGGTACATGTTGGAGAAGACCAACACACCTGGTCACATGTTGGAGAAGACCAACACACCTGGTCACATGTTGGAGAAGACCAACACACCTGGTCACATGTTGGATAACACCAACACACTTGGTACATGTTGGAGAAGACCAACACACCTGGTCACATGTTGGAGAAGACCAACACACCTGGTCACATGTTGGAGAAGACCAACACACCTGGTCACATGTTGGAGAACACCAACACACCTGGTCACATGTTGGAGAAGACCAACACACCTGGTCACATGTTGGAGAAGACCAACACACCTGGTCACATGTTGGAGAAGACCAACACACCTGGTCACATGTTGGAGAAGACCAACACACCTGGTCACATGTTGGAGAAGACCAACACACCTGGTCACATGTTGGAGAAGACCAACACACCTGCTCAGTTATTTCCCATATTTCTACGCAATAAGTCAGATATGTAACACTAGTGAGCAGTAGACAATATGAAGTCATTTTTGGTCTAGTACATATTTTGCTTTATTCATTATTGACGTGTTTCTTGCTACTTTATGTTGTATATTTTTTACATGAGTTCATTTAATCATCTATTATTGTCATAACGTTTTTTTTTTTCGCAACTTACTGCGAGGTTTGTTCTCCCAGGACGCAAACGGGACTATTCCGGACAGGACTTGAAGGTAGGAACATATTTATTAATGAATTAATCCTACACAGGACAAAAGACAGGAACTAAAACAAAATAAAAGTGTGCCGATTGCACGAGAGGCTAAGGAACATAAAACTTAACGCAGGAAACATACGCTAACACTTAGCCTGAACTATGGACATAGAACAAACAAGATTTACTGTGGCATGAAACAAATAACTAGCAACAAACTTGGAATAGGACATGGAACGAGCAGCATGAACTAAGCATGAAAAGAGCAATGACGCCAGGACGACTGACTGGCAAAGACTGGCTTAAATAATAGTCCCTTGATTAGAGCAGGTGTCATGGTAACTAAACAAACAAGGGAGTGCAAACAGGAACTAAAAGAGTCCAAAACTAACAAAAAATAACAAAAACATAATCCAGACCACAGATCATGACAATTATTACACCCAGAAATGTGTTTTCTTTCACCCCTTCAATGTCTACTCCGTCTGTTTGTATTTGTGTTTGACTTTCTCTTCTGCTGTTACCAAATATTATTATTTTAGTTTGACTTAGATTCAAAGATAGTCTGTTTTGGTCAAACCATCTTTTTAATTTGTTATCATTAGTATTATCTTCTGTCTGTTCTCTCCTGAACAAAACACAGATGTATCATCTGCAAATAAAACTAACTTTAAACTTTTGTAACTTTACCATTGTCATTTATATAAAGATCGAACATATTTGGTCCCAGTATAGATCCCTGGGGTACACCTGTTACGGCGGGGTCGCATGTTGTTGCGAGGTTTGTTCTCCCAGGATGCAAACGGACGACTCCGGACAGGACTTGCAGGTAGGAACATGATTTAATCGTAAATTAACACTCAAACAGGTACAAAACGGAAAAAAAACCGACGGAACAAGGTGCCGATCACACCTGAAGCTAAGGCTACTACTTAGCACAGACTAGAGATCACTAGCAGGGGCTAGGAGACAAGCAAAACTTACGTGACAATAGCGTGACGCAAACAAAGAAGCCAGACCGACTGACTGGCAAAGGCAGGCTTAAATAATGTCTCTGATTACAAACAGGTGCGTGTCCCGAACACAAGAGGCAGGTGAAACTAATACGTAGCCATGGTAACAAACTCATAGGTGCATAAACAGGAACTAAAGGAGTCCAAAACTAACAGAAAACACAAGTGACTCGAAAAACTTAAACAGACTATGATCCGGGCAGCAGATCATAACAACACCACATGCTATATTTAGCGTCGTAGACGTGTGTTTGCTACCTATTGCTTCCTGTTGGTTAAGTAGCTTCCTGTCCAGTTTAAGACAGACCCTGTGATGCCATACCTTTCTCGTTTTTTGATGAAAATATTGTGATGAATTGAGTCAAATGCTTGAGTTAGATCCATAAACACACAATATCAGTCACTACGTGGGCTTGTAAAACTGGGAATACAATGGTGTACTTTGGATCCAAGGCAGTGGAATGAAATATGACTTTGTCCTTTAGGTAATGAACATGTATTTATTCATGCATGCATAGTCCGGGATTTAAATCCTCACAATTTATATGAAGATTAAACATATTTGGTCCCAGTATAGATCCCTGGGGTACACCCCAGGCTATATTTAGCGCCGTAAACGTGTGTTTGCTACCTGTTGGTTCCTGTTGGTTAAGTAACTTCTTTAAGACCAACCCTCTGATGCCATACCTTTCTAGTTTTTGATGAAAATATTGGGATGAATTGAGTTAAAGGCTTGAATTAGATCCATAAACACACAATATTAAAAATAAAATGAGGTACTTTGGATCCAAGGCAGTGGACTGAAATCCGACTTTGTCCTTTAGGTAATGAACATGTATTTATTCATGCATGCATAGTCCCGGTATTCAAATCCTCACAATTTAAATGAAGATTAAACATATTTGGTCCCAGTATAGATCCCTGGGGTACACCCCAGGCTATATTTAGCGCCGTAAACGTGTGTTTGCTACCTGTTGGTTCCTGTTGGTTAAGTAACTTCTTTAAGACCAACCCTCTGATGCCATACCTTTCTAGTTTTTTGATGAAAATATTGTGATGAATTGAGTCAAATGCTTGAGTTAGATCCATAAACACACAATATTAGTCACTACATGGGCTTGTAAAACTGGGAATAAAATGGTGTACTTTGGATCCAAGACAGTGGACTGAAATCCGAATTTGTCCTTTAGGTAATGAACATGTTTATTCATGCATGCATAGTCCCGGTATTCAAATCCTCACAATTTATATGAAGATTAAACATATTTGGTCCCAGTATAGATCCCTGGGGTACAACCCAGGCTATATTTAGCGCCGTAAACGTGTGTTTGCTACCTGTTGGTTCCTGTTGGTTAAGTAACTTCTTTAAGACCAACCCTCTGATGCCATACCTTACTAGTTTTTGATGAAAATATTGTGATGAATTGAGTCAAATGCTTGAGTTAGATCCATAAACACACAATATTAGTCACTACATGGGCTTGTAAAACTGGGAATAAAATGGTGTACTTTGGATCCAAGACAGTGGACTGAAATCCGAATTTGTCCTTTAGGTAATGAACATGTTTATTCATGCATGCATAGTCCCGGTATTCAAATCCTCACAATTTATATGAAGATTAAACATATTTGGTTCCAGTATAGATCCCTGGGGTACACCCCAGGCTATATTTAGCGCTGTAGACATGTGTTTGCTACCTATTGCTTCCTGTTGGTTAAGTAACTTTTTTAAGACCAACCCTCTGATGCCATACCTTTCTAGTTTTTGATGAAAATATTGTGATGAATTGAGTCAAATGCTTGAGTTAGATCCATACACACACAATATCAGTCACTACGTGGGCTTGTAAAACTGGGAATACAATGGTGTACTTTGGATCCAAGGCAGTGGAATGAAATCTGACTTTGTCCTTTAGGTAATGAACATGTATTTATTCATGCATGCATAGTCCCGGTATTCAAATCCTCACAATTTATATGAAGATTAAACATATTTGGTCCCAGTATAGATCCCTGGGGTACACCCCAGGCTATATTTAGCGCCATAAACGTGTGTTTGCTACCTGTTGGTTCCTGTTGGTTAAGTAACTTCTTTAAGACCAACCCTCTGATGCCATACCTTTCTAGTTTTTGATGAACATATTGTGATGAATTGAGTTAAAGGCTTGAGTTAGATCCATAAAGACACAATATTAAAAATAAAATGGGGTACTTTGGATCCAAGGCAGTGGACTGAAATCCGACTTTGTCCTTTAGGTAATGAACATGTATTTATTCATGCACGCATAGTCCCGGTATTCAAATCCTCACAATTTATATGAAGATTAAACATATTTGGTCCCAGTATAGATCCCTGGGGTACACCCCAGGCTATATTTAGCGCTGTAGACATGTGTTTGCTACCTATTGCTTCCTGTTGGTTAAGTAACTTTTTTAAAACCAACCCTCTGTTGCCATACCTTTCTAGTTTTTGATGAAAATATTGCGATGAATTGAGTCAAATGCTTGAGTTAGATCCATAAACACACAATATTAGTCACTACATGGGCTTGTAAAACTGGGAATACAATTGTGTACTTCGGATCCAAGGCAGTGGACTGAAATCCGACTTTTTCCTTTAGGTAATGAACATGTATTTATTCATGCATGCATAGTCCCGGTATTCAAATCCTCACAATTTATATGAAGATTAAACATATTTGGTCCCAGTATAGATCCCTGGGGTACACCCCAGGCTATATTTAGCGCCGTAAACGTGTGTTTGCTACCTGTTGGTTCCTGTTGGTTAAGTAACTTCTTTAAGACCAACCCTCTGATGCCATACCTTTCTAGTTTTTTGATGAAAATATTGTGATGAATTGAGTCAAATGCTTGAGTTAGATCCATAAACACACAATATTAGTCACTACATGGGCTTGTAAAACTGGGAATAAAATGGTGTACTTTGGATCCAAGACAGTGGACTGAAATCCGAATTTGTCCTTTAGGTAATGAACATGTTTATTCATGCATGCATAGTCCCGGTATTCAAATCCTCACAATTTATATGAAGATTAAACATATTTGGTCCCAGTATAGATCCCTGGGGTACACCCCAGGCTATATTTAGCGCTGTAGACATGTGTTTGCTACCTATTGCTTCCTGTTGGTTAAGTAACTTTTTTAACACCAACCCTCTGATGCCATACCTTTCTAGTTTTTGATGAAAATATTGTGATGAATTGAGTTAAAGGCTTGAGTTAGATCCATACACACACAATATCAGTCACTACGTGGGCTTGTAAAACTTGGAATACAATTGTGTACTTCGGATCCAAGGCAGTGGACTGAAATCCGACTTTGTCCTTTAGGTAATGAACATGTATTTATTCATGCATGCATAGTCCCGGTATTCAAATCATCACAATTTATATGAAGATTAAACATATTTGGTCCCAGTATAGATCCCTGGGGTACACCCCAGGCTATATTTAGCGCTGTAGACATGTGTTTGCTACCTATTGCTTCCTGTTGGTTAAGTAACTTTTTTAAGACCAACCCTCTGATGCCATACCTTTCTAGTTTTTGATGAAAATATTGTGATGAATTGAGTCAAATGCTTGCGTTAGATCCATAAACACACAATATTAAAAATAAAATGGGGTACTTTGGATCCAAGGCAGTGGACTGAAATCCGACTTTGTCCTTTAGGTAATGAACATGTATTTATTCATGCATGCATAGTCCCGGTATTCAAATCCTCACAAGCCTGGTCAGCGTCCATTCGCCAAAGCCCCCCGTTTAATGAAAAATAAGGCTGCCTGAGACCCGCCCCTGCCAGCGTGCTCCTGCATATTTGTCCGCCGATGCCACAGAATCCACCTGGCTGCTGATTGCATGTTGGTGTGGCTCATGGTGCGTTATGCATGTTGGTGTGGCTCGTTGTGCGTTAAGCAGGCTGCGAATGTGCACGTCCGAGCGTGTGTGTGCGCACGCTGATTGCTCGCGCCTGCGGTGAAGGTCACGGATTTAATCAAGGTACAATCCACTCGTCCAGAGGAAAGCTGTAAATGAGCTCGCACTTACACACTTACACACATGCACGCATGCGCGGGGAGTAGTTAACCTGCAGAGAGAGCGATGGAAAGGTGTCCTAAAAGCCGTGTGGTTCCTCAAAAAGCGCAGGTAAGTTCCTCCACCTGGATGCTGCACTCGCTGCCGTGCTGATATTTTTAGGCAAAACATTCATCTTACTGAGGAGAGATGTCCCAGAGGACCCGCAAGAAGAGCGTTGCTGCTGGTGAATACAAACAAAAAGCCAGGAAAGGATGACTCTCCCAGGAAAGGACTTCCTGACCTCTTGCAAGGTGATGGCTGTCCAGGATGTGGTGGTCCTGCACTTTTTTTCTTGGCGTCCAAACAACTGCCTGATCAAAGTTGACGTGGAGAAGTGAATCATTTCACTGCACTTTTTTTTGTCCCTCACATCTTCTCCCCCCTCTCCCATCCACGTTCCCCCCATGGGACATCCCAACCTGACGTGACTCCCCCATGATTAATGGCTGGCGGCAGATAAGAGGAGACAGTCGCACTAGAGACTGGCAGTTAGGCGGAGGAAACTATGTCGAGGAACTTTGAGGAAGAGACAAATTTGCATGATCCTCCATGGAGCAAAGAGGATATAGAGGACACCTACACCGCCTGCTAATAATCACACTCTACTTGTTCTGCTTCTTTGGTACCAACAATGTGTGAAGCCAAGTAAGACTGCACATTTATGGAATAAAATTTTTATTTTTTTCACATGCACACCATGTTTTAAAAAAAAAAACAAAAAAAAAAACTTTTTTTGGTGTTAGTATCATTATTATTGGACTATTTCAGAGGTCACCAATCCTTAACTAAGTGTTATAATGAATACAACACATGATGTAAGTGTCTATATTAGCCTACTGTCAAAATGACTTTAAAAGTCTTATATAAGTGTTATAATGAAGACAACACATGATGCAAGTGTCTATATCAGCCTACTGTCAAAATGACTTTAAAAGTCTTATATAAGTGTTATAATGAAGACAACACATGATGTAAGTGTCTATATTAGCCTACTGTCAAAATGACTTTAAAAGTCTTATATAAGTGTTATAATGAAGACAACACATGATGTAAGTGTTTATATTAGCCTACTATCAACATGACTTTAAAAGTCTTATATAAGTGTTATAATGAAGACAACACATGATGTAAGTGTCTGTATTAGCTATATTAGCCTACTATCAAAATGACTTTAAAAGTCTTATATAAGTGTTATAATGAAGACAACACATGATGTAAGTGTTTATATTAGCCTACTATCAAAATGACTTTAAAAGTCTTATATAAGTGTTATAATGAAGACAACACATGATGTAAGTGTTTATATTAGCCTACTATCAAAATGACTTTAAAAGTCTTTTATAAGTGTTATAATGAAGACAACACATGATGCAAGTGTCTATATTAGCCTACTGTCAAAATGACTTTAAAAGTCTTATATAAGTGTTATAATGAAGACAACACATGATGCAAGTGTCTATATTAGCCTACTGTCAAAATGACTTTAAAAGTCTTATATAAGTGTTATAATGAAGACAACACATGATGCAAGTGTCTATATCTGCCTACTGTCAAAATGACTTTAAAAGTCTTATATAAGTGTTATAATGAAGACAACACATGATGCAAGTGTCTATATCAGCCTACTGTCAAAATGACTTTAAAAGTCTTATATAAGTGTTATAATGAAGACAACACATGATGTAAGTGTCTATATTAGCCTACTGTCAAAATGACTTTAAAAGTCTTATATAAGTGTTACAATGAAGACAACACATGATGTAAGTGTCTATATTAGCCTACTATCAAAATGACTTTAAAAGTCTTATATAAGTGTTATAATGAAGACAACACATGATGTAAGTGTTTATATTAGCCTACTATCAACATGACTTTAAAAGTCTTATATAAGTGTTATAATGAAGACAACACATGATGTAAGTGTCTGTATTAGCTATATTAGCCTACTATCAAAATGACTTTAAAAGTCTTATATAAGTGTTATAATGAAGACAACACATGATGTAAGTGTTTATATTAGCCTACTATCAAAATGACTTTAAAAGTCTTATATAAGTGTTATAATGAAGACAACACATGATGTAAGTGTTTATATTAGCCTACTATCAAAATGACTTTAAAAGTCTTATATAAGTGTTATAATGAAGACAACACATGATGCAAGTGTCTATATTAGCCTACTGTCAAAATGACTTTAAAAGTCTTATATAAGTGTTATAATGAAGACAACACATGATGCAAGTGTCTATATCAGCCTACTGTCAAAATGACTTTAAAAGTCTTATATAAGTGTTATAATGAAGACAACACATGATGTAAGTGTCTATATTAGCCTACTGTCAAAATGACTTTAAAAGTCTTATATAAGTGTTATAATGAAGACAACACATGATGCAAGTGTCTATATTAGCCTACTGTCAAAATGACTTTAAAAGTCTTATATAAGTGTTATAATGAAGACAACACATGATGCAAGTGTCTATATCAGCCTACTGTCAAAATGACTTTAAAAGTCTTATATAAGTGTTATAATGAAGACAACACATGATGCAAGTGTCTATATCAGCCTACTGTCAAAATGACTTTAAAAGTCTTATATAAGTGTTATAATGAAGACAACACATGATGTAAGTGTCTATATTAGCCTACTGTCAAAATGACTTTAAAAGTCTTATATAAGTGTTATAATGAAGACAACACATGATGCAAGTGTCTATATTAGCCTACTGTCAAAATGACTTTAAAAGTCTTATATAAGTGTTATAATGAAGACAACACATGATGCAAGTGTCTATATCAGCCTACTGTCAAAATGACTTTAAAAGTCTTATATAAGTGTTATAATGAAGACAACACATGATGTAAGTGTCTATATTAGCCTACTGTCAAAATGACTTTAAAAGTGTTATAAAAGTGTTATAATGAAGACAACACATGATGCAAGTGTCTATATCAGCCTACTGTCAAAATTACTTTAAAAGTCTTATATAAGTGTTATAATGAAGACAACACATGATGTAAGTGTCTATATTAGCCTACTATCAAAATGACTTTAAAAGTCTTATATAAGTGTTATAATGAAGACAACACATGATGCAAGTGTCTATATTAGCCTACTATCAAAATGACTTTAAAAGTCTTATATAAGTGTTATAATGAAGACAACACATGGTGTAAGTGTCTATATTAGCCTACTATCAAAATGACTCTAAATATCTTATATATGTGTTAAAATGAAGACAACACTGTCAGGGTTGTCCCTGACAGTTTGATCAAGTTTTAGTTTTCCTCTGCGTTTGTCTTAGTTTCCTGTCTTTAGTTCCTGTCAGCACTCTTATTTTGGTTATTTCCTGATTGTCTCCCTGAGTGCTTTTTCCCCTCAGCTGTGGCTGATTGGCACCTGGCCACACCTGGTGTCAGTCAGCCAGCTGCTATTTAAACCTGCCCTGCCCTCCAGTCACGGCTGGATTATTGTCATTAAGACTTGTAGCTCCTACCTGTTACTTGTCTCTGTTCCTGTATGCCGTGGACTGCTTTCAGTCTTTTTGTTCCTAGCTCCTGTTTGCTGGATCCTGTTTCCCGTTTTCCAGTTTGGCGTTCCTGGTTTGTGTCTTTTCTTAATTTTTACTTTTGGACATTAAATAATGTTTTCTTGTACCAAGCCTGCCGCCATCTCTGCATCTTGGGGTTCGTCACCAACAAACTCTGACAATAACCTTACCATACATTAGGGCAGGGGTGTCCAAACTTTTTCCACTGAGCGCCGCAGACTGAAAAATCAAAGCTAGCAGGGGCCATTTTGATATTTTTTATTTTAGAAACCAATACAATATATGTATAAAAAATATACATTTAGGCCTCCACTCAGGCTTGATCCCGGGTACCCCAGAGGGTTTTGGTCAAAAAAATATAAAAAATGTGTCATTATTCAGTATTATTATTTTTATTATTATTCAAGTTTTAAATCTCTAGATCAACATTAGGTCTATCTGTCAATATAACGTTTTTAAAGATTTAAGTTGTATGCTCTTGTTGTCAAAGAAAACACTGTTTTTTTATGGAAAAAACACAAAATATGCAATATTTTCCCCCAATAAAATTTTTAGGTGGAATATTTGACATTATATAATAATTGGAGCCTTAAAAAGGTCAAAAACTCATAACACCATTGATTTTTATTCATTATTATTTTTTGAGCAATGACACTTAAAAACAAATCACACTAACAATATTGGGGATCCAAAAGGGTCCTACTCATTAAAGTGTTAAAAAATAAATTACAATTTTTTTTTTACTGTTTACTTTTAACACAATAATCTCAATAATCTCAATTTCAGATCTATCCGCCAATTATACATTTTATTGTTGATGTTTTTTGTTTTTTCGTTTGAGGCCCTTCTTTAAAAAAAACAGCTCAGTTTTTTATATGGCAAACACAAAATTTGCAACATTTTCCCCAAAAAACATCTCAAAGTGGAATATTTGTGACGTAATTGGAGCCTTGAATAGGTCACTAATTCATAATGACATTGATTTTGATTCATTATTATTTTTTAAAGAAAGAAACAGCCTGCATGGCAGCTTTGTGTTATTAGAGTAAACATTGCAACATTTTCTTGTTACATTTCACCTGTTTGCTCTTTTATACCATTTTTTATGTTTCTAATTTTTTCCAATCGTATTTTTAAAATGTGCCGTGGGGCCGTTAAAAAATGACCTGCGGGCCGCAAATGGCCCCCGGGCCGCACTTTGGACACCCCTGCATTAGGGGAATAACTGAACCAACACAGCTGGTCATGAAAAAACACAAAATAAACACAACATTTAAACCTTACACAAAAAGAAGGACAGTTACTTGTACATCCAAAAGACAAAATAGAACAAGACAAGATATGCAATGTCATCTAGGAAATCCCAAGTCAATTATGCAAGAAATCCTACATGGGAGAAACAGGGCGGACATTCAACACAGGAAGAAAGAACATCGGACAGAATGTGAAAAGATTTACAAGAAGCCTAAAGCAAAAATCCTAACAGGAAATCTTCAAATCAGCCTAATCAGATCATTGCAAGATAAATAACCACATCATGGACCCGGACAACGGCAAAATCATCGGCCAGAAAGTAACAAATTTAAACGGTGATCAAACCATGGGAGCGTTCCAGGGAAACCATCAATCGAGATGAGGGAGCATACCTGGGACTCCCTCCTCCATTAACCATCAAGCGGTGAGGGGGAGGAGCCAACCAGGTAGACTTGACAGGTGTGCCTGGTCGGCCACGCCTATGAGAACAGCTGCTAGGCAACACGTCACACTTCTGAAGAAGACTGCGGAGGACAGTCCAAACATGTCAGGTAAAAGTTCCATCTAATATACCAAAAATATGGTCTGATTACAAGAACATTTGAAAAAGTATATAAATAAGAAGACATGTTGTTAGAAAATTAAATTTTTACAAATAATTCGTTTTCGCATTTTGGAAAATGGTCTCGCTCCGCCTGCTTCCAATGAAGTCCCAATCCTGGTGCACATTATTTTGAGTGTAAACTCTGGTCCGAGTCCAGGAAGTTGTGAGTTGAAATCCCCCAGACTTGAGGCCATGGTGTGGTAGTCTATCCTTCACACAGGCATGTACTGGAAGCGGCAGCCACACCTGTGGTTTACGCTTCCAAGGCCAGGCTTATTAGCGGCTAATTAGGTTGTCCTTCCCATGTGACACGCTATTGTGCCAGTAAACCTTCGCTGATTTACTTCTTCTTCTGGGTTTTTTTTTTCCTGAGGGTGTGTGTGTGCGGATGCCACGGCGTGAGCTTGTTCCTTGCGAAGACAAAGAATGGCCTCAGATCCAGTGTCTCATTAAATATGTATCTGGTCACGGGAGAGACTCTGTATTTATGCCAATCGATAGCTCTTAGATTTGATGTAGGGGAGCTACTCACACAAACGTCCCGCCTCTCTGTCTCCACGGGGCTGATCACAAAATATAAAACAATAATAGAAATGCCGTATTATCCAGACTATAAGCTGCTACATTTCCCCTACGTTTGAACCCCGCGGCTTATAAAACGGTGCGTCTAGTTTAGAGATTTGTGTTGACTAACAACCATTATGTTTCGTATTCAACAAACATTTTTCGTAAAACACCCACAAAGACACTGCAAAGTTGCGTTATTGTTTGTGCTCCGGTGCCATCTTTTTGAAAAGTTTGCTCAGTGCAAGTGCTGCGGGTTGAAAAACGTCCTGTTTTGTGCCTTGAACCGGAAGTATATCCTGTTTCGTCCACTATTGGTGTATGACCTTTCTGCTCGTTTGGATTCTTCAGTCATCGATCCAAGCGACGTTTGTAAGTTTTACAATATAACTAAAACAATTCATACTTACGTAAACCATCCCATGTGTGCTATCGTAATGTAATCAAGCTAAACATTGAAGAGTTGTGCCCTAACCCCATGACACCTTTTACAGTGTGTAGTTTGAGTGAGGTCATGTGACTGCCAGGCTCCGTTTGATTGGTGGAATGGAGTCAAAGGATGGACGAAGTTTCTCTAACAATCTAGATGAATGGGTTTTTGCAAGCAGTAATCAATAGATCGTGAATACATGCAATAATTAATGTATAAATGTAGTGTTTCTTCTTCACAAAAGTATGTTGCATTAAAACCACTGCGACAATTCATCCAAAACGTTACTTAAGTAAATGTAATAGAGTAAATGTAGCGCATCAATTTTTATGAGCTCCTTCTTCTGCAGTATATTTGACTAGTATTTATTTTTGTAATCAGCCTGACCTAAGCCTTGATTATAATATTTGCGACTAAAACACATAGTTTCATCTCATTCTTAAGTAAAGGAAAACTTGACAGATTTAAGATCATATTTAAGTGAGTAGTGATATATAATTAAATTATTATTCACATGTGAATAATGCTGTATAATAGACTGTATTTATATTATTCACATGTTAATAATGCGGTATAATAGACTGTATTTATATTATTTGCATGTGAATAATGCTGTATAATAGACTGTACTTATGTCATTCACATGTGAATAATGCTGTATAATAGACTGTATTTATATTATTCACAAGTGTTTATTGTTTATTGTGAGCAAACTGTGGTGCTGAATTTCCCCCAGGTATCAATAAAGTACTTTCTTTTCTATTCTATTCCCTTTCTAAAGGTGTGTCAAAAGTTTTTTGGTTTTTTTGAGGGTCACACTGCAGTTATGGCTGCTCTGCGAGGGCCACTTTTTACAGTGAATATATATGAATTTTAATGTGATTATTATTACACAATTCCGTATGCATTTAATTACACACACACATATATATATATATATATATATATATATATATATATATATATATATATATATATATATATATATATATATATATATATATATATATATATATTTAAAGTAGAAATTGATGGATAATGTACTTGCTTTTGAAATCATAAGTCAGGGGAACAAATATTTTATTCTGGTTTGACAAAAACAGACTATCTTTAAATCTCAGTAAAACTAAAATAGCTCAATTTGCTAAGAATAGGAGAGAAAGTCAAACAGAAATACAAATAAGAGTAGACGTTGAACGAGTAAAAGCGGATGTAAACAAGACGCACGCCATTGTCTGGAGCGTTGTCAGCATGTCTGTGATGTGGACGTAACCAGATATACCCGTGGATAGCAATCCAGGCTCCGTTTGATTGGTGGAATGGAGTCAAAGGATGGAAGAAGTCTCTCTAACGAGCCAGGTGAATGTGTTTTTTACAAGATTACAATGATTCATGTATAAATGTAGCGTTTCTTCTCCACAAATGTATGTTGCATTAAAACCACTGTGACAATTCATCCAAAAAGTTACTTAAGTAAATGTAACAGAGTAAATATAGCGAAATTAACACAAACCTTCTGGCGATTAGCGCGCTAGCTTGCATCGCCAAAACATGAGCGGTATCACTAGTAGTCTGTGATTTATTGAAATGCAGTTATAAATTGCAGTTTTCCTCTCATTTTAATTTGAAAAGGTAATAATAAACATGGTGAGTTAATAATAATACCTTTAATGGCGATGGATGGATGGGTTACATCCCCAACATCCATCCATTCATGCATCCATTTTGTACCGCTTCTACTGCCCGCATCCCCAACATGTTGTCACCTTAACATGTCTCCGTTCCACCAAGTCAATGTGAACTCAAGTTTGTTACGGACAAACCGGGTCAGTTTGTCCTTTTCTGTCGAGGAAAGGTTATTTTGTCATGGTTTTTAACGCCTAACCCTACGCTAGCAGGTCTTCCCTAGTCAGTTTGAGTTTGAGTTTGAGTTTATTTCGAACATGCAAGCATACAACATGATGCATCACAATTTCCAGTTTCTCTTTTCAACATGTTCGAAAAGGAGTAGGAAGAAGCAGAGCTTATTTAATCCTACCCCTTTTCTTTACATAACAGTTGCAAAACTTTTTGTTCACTTCCTGTTCACAATTTATTCACAATATACTCCATAAGTAATCACAACAAAAATAAATAAATACATAATAGTAAGAATTTAATAATAGTAATTGGTGAAGTAAGTCATATTTCATATGATGAGATAAGTAAGATTACTTTAAGAATGAATGAATGGATGGATGAAATAAATTGACAATGTTTGTCATGGTTCTTCTTCTTTGTACTTTGTAAACACTTTAAGTTTGAAGAGTTTCTTGAAGTGTATCATATTAGTACATTGTTTGATTGCTTTGCTTAATCCATTCCATCATTTAATTCCACATACTGATATACTGAAGGTCTTAAGTGTTGTACGTGCAAACACATGTTTTAAATTACGTTTTTCTCTAAGATTATATTTCTCCTCTTTTGTTGAGAAGAATTGTTGTATATTCTTGGGTAGCAGGTTATAGTTTGCTTTGTGCATAATTTTAGCTGTTTGCAAATTCACTATGTCGTGGAATTTCAGTATTTTTGATTCAATAAATAAAGGGTTTGTATGTTCCCTATATCCAACATTATGTATTATTCTAACTGATCTTTTTTGTAACACCGTTAATGAATGAAGTGTACTTTTGTAATTATTTCCCCATATTTCTACACAGTAGCTCAGATATGGTAACAGTAGTGAGCAGTAGAGAATATGAAGGGATTTTTGGTCTAGAACATGTTTTGCTTTATTCATTATTGACGTGTTTCTTGCAACTTTATGTTGTATATTTTTTACGTGAGATTTCCAGTTCAATTTATCATCAGTCATTATACCTAGAAATTTGGTTTCATTTCCTCTTTCAATTTCTATTCCGTCTATTTGTATTTGTGTTTGACTTTCTCTTCGACTGTTACCAAATAGCAATATTTTAGTTTTACTAAGATTCAACGATAGTCTGTTTTTGTCAAACCATCTTTTTAATTTGTTAATTTCTTCTGATATTATTTGTATTATCTCCTCTGTGTTCTCTCCTGAACAAAACGCTGTTGTATCATCCGCAAATAATACTAACTTTAAATATTTTGTAACTTTACAAATGTCATTTATATAGAAATTGAATAATTTAGGTCCTAGTATTGATCCCTGAGGTACACCACAGGATATATTTAGCGTTGTAGACGTGTGTTCGCCTAGCTTCACGTATTGTTTCCTGTTCGTTAGATAGCTTCTTATCCAGTTTAAGACTAACCCTCTGATGCCATATCGTTCTAGTTTTTTGATTAAAATATTGTGATTAATCGTGTCAAATGCTTTAGTTAGATCCATAAAAACCGCTGCCGCACATTTTTTACTATCTATTGCATTGGTAATTTCTTCTGTAATTTCAATTAAAGCCATTGAAGTTGAAACATTAGCTCTGTATCCATATTGGTTCTCTTCGAGTATTCTATTTTTATTTATGAAACTTTCTAATCTGTTATTGAACAGTTTTTCAATGATTTTAGAACATTGTGGAAGTAGAGAAACAGGTCTATAATTTGTAAATTGATGTTTGTCTCCAGTCTTATAAATTGGTGCAACTTTAGCTATTTTCATTTTGTTTGGAAATGTACCTGTTTGAAATGATAGGTTACTAATATACATAGTCAGTGAGGTGGAACAAAGTCCTGGTAGCACACAGACCGAGCTACCGTCTTGTCAGGAGGTGGAACAAAAACTCATTTTTTCAGCTGTAAATTGGGACTAGAATCAGAATCAGAATCAGAATAGTTTTTATTGCCATTGTTTGAGAAGTAGGAATTTGACTTGGTGCAATGGTGCAACATAAAACACAGGATAGAATAACATAAGCTGTAACTGAGCTCTCAGATCTTGTTATTGTTAATGTGCCTGATGGCCGAGGGGAAAAAAACTCCCCTAAAAAATAATAATAATACCTTTAATGGCGACCCCAGAAGGGAAAAGCGGTAAAAATGGATGGATGGATGGGTTACAACCCCAACACGTTGCCACCTTAGCATGTCTCCTTTCCACCAATTCAGCGTGAACTGGTCGATTTTGTTACCGACAAACCGGGTCAGTTTGTCCTTTTCTGTCGAGGAAAGGTTATTTTGTCACGGTTTTTAACGCCTAACCCTAATGACGTCTACGCTAGCAGGTCTTCCCTAGTCAGTGAGGTGGAACAAAGTCCTGGTAACACACAGATCGAGCTACCGTCTTGTCAGGAGGTGGAACAAAAAACTCATTTTTTCAGCTGTAAATTGGGACTAGAATCAGAATCAGAATCAGAATAGTTTTTATTGCCATTGTTTGAGAAGTAGGAAATTGACTTGGTGCAACATAGAACACATAAAACACAGGATAGAATAACTTGATCTGTAACTGAGCTCTCAGATCTTGTTATTGTTCATGTGCCTGATGGCCGAGGGGAAAAAAACTCCCCTAAAAAAACGTAAAAGTAAGATTCCAGGAGAGTGCATTTGACAAATCTCCAGAAAGGCAATTTCTAAGGAAGTGCAAAGCTGCTGTGTGCCAGGGGACATCTGGAGGTGCTTTCCAACATTGTTGTGAACGTGCCAGCCATATTAGCTGCAAAAAAAGGTGATGAAATGTCACTTTTTTTTTCTGCTTGTTCTGCTGCTCTCCAGCTAATATTGCTTTTTGCTTGATAAATGACTGCAAAGTTATTAACTTCCTGTCAGGTGCCCTCCCCGCGACGCACTTTTGGAGTTGACGTTATTAGTTTTTGTGTGGATGGGGAACGGAAATGTTGCTTCAAATCAGCCGTTTTAATTATTTTCTTTTCAATATCATTCGCAGTTATTCATATTTGTTGCTGCTTTAATGGAAACCACCAGACCAATATTGAATGGATACGTGGCTAATTATTAACACAGTCTATTGGCGAACAACAGCATTTAATATGCGGGGAAAATCTAATTAGTAGTAACAGTGAAGGACTGCAAAACATTGGTTTTCTCCAAATGTATTCAAGTGTTGCTGCTCAAAAATATAGCAGTCCTTGTGACCGTTTGTGTGTTGTTTGTCCTGTATTTAGTGTTTGGCCGCGCCTCATGCTCTTATTTTTGTTCCACTTCCTGTTTTGCTTTTGTCACTACTGTTTTCTGTTAATCTGTTATTGACTAATATTATTTTGATGTTTTGTGGAGTGGTGCATCAAAGTAGGCGAGGCGAGGAGTCAGTCTCAACTCAAAAAAAACAACATTTCATCTTTACTTGACACATCAAAAGAGCCTTATATTGGTCATATACAATGGACAAGTGGTAGAAAAATGGATGGATGGATGGATTGATATATTTTAAAAATAGCATTAATTATTTTCTCCAAAGTTAATCAAGTTAAATTATGATCCTTCTTAGTACATTTAAATGTCTGCATGAAATTGGCTTTGGGATATAATTTTTTGGGGTACCAATTATAGGGAATTTAAGGTGCTTCCTTTGGCAACTTTCCCAGTATGTTGAAGCACACAAATGTATTTAGCCTAAATTGATATATATAATACTAGTTTCAAAGTTCATCAGCCCCTAATAATAAAAAAATAATAGCTCTAGTATTTGTCATAGTACTAAAAATAACTTTTTATTAAGCATTACCCAAAATAATGAGGTACAAAAGCTTTGCTTATGAAGTTGTAGTTTATTTGGCGAGTACCTCGAAAAACTTGTATTGCATTGAATTAAAATAACTTTAACCGGTGCTTGACCCCCACAAAACAGCCCCATTTTAGCATGTAAAATGCTTTAAAAAAAAACTTTTAGATAAGAATTAAAAAAAAAAAAACCCACAATAAGAACTATAGTAGTTTTATAAAGTAATGTCATGATAATGTACAACATTTTCAGAGCAGAGTGGACTTCTATGGTATCTCCTTCCAGCAGCTTCTCTTTATTTTCATGAATAAATGTCCGCCGTTTATAATATTTGAACATCCTTGGCTGGCGTTAGACTGGTTTTTCTTCAGTACGGTGCAGACTAGCAGTAGCTGCTATTCCATTAGCCCTAAACATGCACAAAACCTAAATATCGCAATAAGAAACTGGTAAGGGAAAAACACATATTTCGAAAAACGTCTTAAATATTGCTAAACATAACAGCTCTTGTATTTGTCATAGTACTGAAAATAATACGTTTTATTAGCAATATCCAAGATAAAGAGGTACAAAAGCTTTGCTTATGAAGTTGTACCTTGATATGGTTCAGTGATGCAGCGAGTACCTCGAAAAACTTGTATTGCATTGACTTAAAATAACTTTAACTGGTGCTTGTCCCCCACTAAACAGCCCAATTTTAACATGCCAAATTCCTTAAAAAAACGAATAATTTCTTTTAGATAAGAACCAATAACAAATATGGTAGTTTTATGGAGTAATGTAATGATAATGTACAACATGTTCACAGCAGAGTGGACTTCTATGGTATCTCCTTCCAGCAGCTTCTCTTTATTTTCATGAATAAATGTACGCCTTCAATATTATTTTAACATCCTAGGCTGGCATTAGACTGGTTTTTCTTCAGTACGGTGCAGACTAGCAGTAGCTGCTACTCCATTAGCCCTAAACATGCACAAAATCTAAACATCGCAATAAGAAACTTGTAATGGAAAAACACGTATTTTGAAAAACGTCTTAAATATTGCTAAAAATAACAGCTCTTGTATTTGTCACAGTACTGAAAATAATAAGTTTTATTAGCATTATCCAAAATAAAGAGATACAAAAGCTTTGCTTATGAAGTTGTACCTCGATATATGACTTTAATTGGTTCAGTGACGCAGCGAGTACCTCGAAAAACTTGTATTGCATTGACTTAAAATAACTTTAATCAGTGCTTGTCCCCCACAAAACAGCCCAATTTTAGCATGTAAAATGCCTTGAAAAAACTTTAAGATAAGAAATATTTTTTGAAAAAAAACCCACAATAAGAAATATAGTAGTTTTATGAAGTAATGTAATAATAATGGACAACATTTTCACAGCAGAGTGGACTTCTATGGTATCTCCTTCCAGCAGCTACTCTTTATTTTCATGAATAAATGTCCGCCGTTTATAATATTTGAACATCCTTGGCTGGCGTTAGACTGGTTTTTCTTCAGTACGGTGCAGACTAGCAGTAGCTGCTATTCCATTAGCCCTAAACATGCACAAAACCTAAATATCGCAATAAAAAACTGGTAATGGAAAAACACATATTTCGAAAAACGTCTTAAATATTGCTAAAAATAACAGCTCTTGTATTTGTCATAGTACTGAAAATAATAAGTTTTATTAGCATTATCCAAAATAAAGAGGTACAAAAGCTTTGCTTATGAAGTTGTACCTCGATATATGACTTTAATTGGTTCAGTGACGCAGCGAGTACCTCGAAAAACTTGTATTGCATTGATTTAAAATAACTTTAATCAGTGCTTGACCCCCACAAAACAGCCCAATTTTAACATGCCAAATTCCTTAAAAAAACGAATAATTTCTTTTAGATAAGAACCAATAACCAATATGGTAGTTTTATGGAGTAATGTAATGATAATGTACAACATGTTCACAGCAGAGTGGACTTCTATGGTATCTCCTTCCAGCAGCTTCTCTTTATTTTCATGAATAAATGTACGCCTTCAATATTATTTTAACATCCTTGGCTGGCGTTAGACTGGTTTTTCTTCAGTACGGTGCAGACTAGCAGTAGCTGCTACTCCATTAGCCCTAAACATGCACAAAACCTAAACATCGCAATAAGGAACTGGTCATGGAAAAACTTGTACTTTGAAAAACTTCTTAAATATTGCTAAAAATAACAGCTCTTGTATTTGTCATAGTACTGAAAATAATATGTTTTATTAGCATTATCCAAAATAAAGAGGTACAAAAGCTTTGCTTATGAAGTTGTACCTCGATATATGACTTTAATTGGTTCAGTGATGCAGCGAGTACCTCGAAAAACTTGTATTGCATTGACTTAAAATAACTTTAACCGGTGCTTGTCCCCCACAAAACAGTCCAATTTTAACATGCCAAATTCCTTAAAAAAACAAATATTTTTTTTTAGATAGGAACCAATAAGAAATATGGTAGTTTTATGCAGTGATGTAATGATAATGTACAACATTTTCACAGCAGAGTGGACTTCTATGGTATCTCCTTCCAGCAGCTTCTCTTTATTTTCATGAATAAATGTCCGCCGTTTATAATATTTTAACATCCTTGGCTGGCGTTAGACTGGTTTTTCTTCAGTACGGTGCAGACTAGCAGTAGCTGCTATTCCATTAGCCCTAAACATGCACAAAATCTAAATATCGCAATAAGAAACTGGTAATGGAAAAACACGTATTTCGAAAAACTTCTTAAATATTGCTAAAAATAACAGCTCTTGTATTTGTCACAGTACTGAAAATAATAAGTTTTATTAGCATTATCCAAAATAAAGAGATACAAAAGCTTTGCTTATGAAGTTGTACCTCGATATATGACTTTAATTGGTTCAGTGACGCAGCGAGTACCTCGAAAAACTTGTATTGCATTGACTTAAAATAACTTTAATCGGTGCTTGACCCCCACAAAACAGCCCAATTTTAGCATGTAAAATGCCTTGAAAAAACTTTAAGATAAGAAATATTTTTTGAAAAAAAACCCCCAATAAGAAATATAGTAGTTTTATGAAGTAATGTAATAATAATGGACAACATTTTCACAGCAGAGTGGACTTCTATGGTATCTCCTTCCAGCAGCTACTCTTTATTTTCATGAATAAATGTCCGCCGTTTATAATATTTGAACATCCTTGGCTGGCGTTAGACTGTTTTTTCTTCAGTACGGTGCAGACTAGCAGTAGCTGCTATTCCATTAGCCCTAAACATGCACAAAACCTAAACATCGCAATAAGAAACTGGTAATGGAAAAACACGTATTTCGAAAAACTTCTTAAATATTGCTAAAAATAACAGATCTTGTATTTGTCATAGTAGTGAAAATAATAAGGTTTATTAGCACTATCAAAAATAAAGAGGTACAAAAGCTTTGCTTATGAAGTTGTACCTCGATATATGAGTTTAATTGGTTCAGTGATGCAGCGAGTACCTCGAAAAACTTGTATTGCATTGACTTAAAATAACTTTAACCGGTGCTTGTCCCCCACAAAACAGCCCAATTTTAACATGCCAAATTCCTTAAAAAAACGAATAATTTCTTTTAGATAAGAACCAATAAAAAATATGGTAGTTTTATGGAGTAATGTAATGATAATGTACAACATGTTCACAGCAGAGTGGAATTCTATGGTATCTCCTTCCAGTAGCTTCTCTTTATTTTCATGAATAAATGTACGCCTTCAATATTATTTTAACATCCTTGGCTGGCATTAGACTGTTTTTTCTTCAGTACGGTGCAGACTAGCAGTAGCTGCTACTCCATTAGCCCTAAACATGCACAAAACCTAAACATCGCAATAAGGAACTGGTCATGGAAAAACTTGTACTTTGAAAAACTTCTTAAATATTGCTAAAAATAACAGCTCTTGTGTTTGTCATAGTACTGAAAATGATACGTTTTATTAACATTATCCAAAATAAAGAGGTACAAAAGCTTTGCTTATGAAGTTGTACCTCGATATATGAGTTTAATTGGTTCAGTAACGCAGCGAGTACCTCGAAAAACTTGTATTGCATTGACTTAAAATAACTTGTCCCCCACAAAACAGCCCAATTTTAACATGTCAAATTCCTTAAAAAAAACAAATATATTTTTTTACATAAGAACCAATAACAAATGTAGTAGTTTTATGAAGTAATGTAATAATAATGTACAACATTTTCACAGCAGAGTGGACTTCTATGGTATCTCCTTCCAGCAGCTTCTCTTTATTTTCATGAATAAATGTCGGCGAGGTGCTGACGCAGGACGACTCGTCTTGGTCCGCACCGGACTATAAGTCACGGATATATACTGTATGTCGTGAAATGAGTTATTTACACAGAACATTCTTGTACATGCTTATTTACATACCCTCATTGTCTCCAAAAAGTGTCTGTAACAGGGCAGTAAAACGGCCGATCAAACAAAACAGAAGTCATAGCTTAATTTCATGGCGATGGCATGTCCAAATATGCATGAAAAAAATTCCTATAGACAAGGTGTACTAAGAATGAATTGTTTTAGTTATATTGTAAAACTTACAAACGTTGCTTGGAGTGATGAATGAAGAATCTATTCAGGTAGAAACGCTACGGATGACTATAAGATGGAAGGGCACAAACAATAACACAACTATTGAGTGGATTGGCTTGTTTTTTTTTAACATATTTGAATTATGGCCATTAGCGAATAGCTCGGTTGGTAGAGCGGCCGTGCCAGCAACCTGAGGGTTCTTGGTTCGACCCCCGTCTCCCGCCATCCTAGTCAACGTCCGTCGTGAGCCGTCCGTGAGCAAGACACTTCACCCTTGCTCCTGATGGGTCGTGGTTAGCCCCTTGTATGACAGCTCCCGCCATCAGTGTGTGGATGTGGAACTAGTGACTTTGAGTACCTTGCAAGTATGAAATGCTCAGTCATTCACAAACAAGGACGGGGCGAGGGTCACCACTTTGTCAACAAATGCCTGAGCAAATTGTTTATGAACAACATTTCTCAACCAAGCTATTGCAAGGAATTTAGGGATTTCACCATCTACGCTCCGTAATATCATCAAAAGGTTTGGATAACCTGGAGAAATCACTGCACGTAAGCGGCAAGGCTGAAAACCAACATTGAATGCCCGTGACCTTGGATCCTGCATCAAAAAGCGACATCAGTGTGTAAAGGATATCACCACATGGGCTCAGGAACACTTCAGAAAACCACTGTCAGTAACTACAGTTGGTCACTACATCTGTAAGTGCAAGTTAAAACTCTACTATGCAAAGCCAAAGCCATCTATCAACAACACCCAGAAACGCCGCCGGCTTTGCTGGGCCCAAACTCATCTAAGATGGACTGATGCAAAGTGGGAAAGTGTTCTGTGATCTGACGAGTCCACAATTCAAATTGTTTTTGGAAACTGTGGACCAAAGAGGAAAAGAACCATCCGGACTGTTCTAGGGTGAAAGTGTAAAAGGCAGCATGTGTGATGGTATGGGGGTGTATTAGTGGCCAAGACATGGATAACTTACACATCTGTGAAGGCACCATTAATGCTGAAAGGTACATACAGCTTTTGGAGCAACATATGTTGCCATCCAAGCAACATTATCATGGACGCCCCTGCTTATTTCAGCAAGACGATGCCATTGAAAATGTGTGGTGCAATATGAAGGCTAAAATATGAGAAGGGAGACTGTTGAACAACTTAAGCTGTACATCAAGCAAGAATGGGAAAGAATTCCACTTCAAAAATGTGTCTCCTCAGTTCC
This sequence comes from Entelurus aequoreus, assembly GCF_033978785.1. Taxonomy (NCBI): domain Eukaryota; kingdom Metazoa; phylum Chordata; class Actinopteri; order Syngnathiformes; family Syngnathidae; genus Entelurus; species Entelurus aequoreus. The sequence continues at coordinate 9,197,033 of NC_084746.1, forward strand.
CAAACCTTTACTGAGTGTAGTTAAAAGGAAAGGCCATGTAACACACTGGTAAAAATGCCTTTTTTGCAATGTGTTGCTGCCATTAAATTCTAAGTAAAGTTCATGATTATTTTCCAAAAAAAATAACAAAGTTTCTCAGTGTGAACATGAAATATCTTGTCTTTGCAGTCTATTCAATTGAATATAAGTTGAAAAGGATTTGTTGTATTCTCTTTTTATTTACCATTTACACAACGTGACAACTTCACTGCTTTTGGCTTTGGTAGAAGTGTAATAAGTATAACCCATTTATATTAAGCCGCACTATTTTAAAAGCCGCAGTGTTTGAAGCGTAGGGAAAAGTACCTCCCATACTGTATGTACGGGAGTTATCAACACACTTTTGTGTGTGTTGATGAAGACTTTGCTTGTGTTGCAAGTGTTCCACAACCGGAAATGAATTGGTTGAAGGTCCCGTAGCAGACTTCAAAGTGCTAAAGTGCAAAGTCAACACCTCCTAACCACACGGTAGCAGGTGGCCAGACTTTTGCACCATAGTTGGAGCGTTAATTGTCTGCTTTTTGGCTCGCCAAGGCACACAATCAGTTGAAGGAAAGCATCGGCCTACCATCCCGTTTGGCACAAAGTGCATAAAAAGGAGAGACGTGTGTGTGTGTGTGTGTGTGTGTGTGTGTTCTGGCAATGCTTACTTAATGGGGACATGGCTCTGTTTACACAGTCACCTTTTGGGTACCTCTGACGGTATGGGGACAAAAAAACGGGTCCCCTAAAGGGAAACCTTTTTAAATGATAGTCAGATCCATTCTGAAGATGCCTAAGTCATTTTTAAGCTTTGGCCCATAAAACATGTTTACTGGTTAGTTTGAGTGTGTACGGAGGCCTACCTAAAGGGACATGGGGGAAAAATTTTTTTTAATACATTTTATTTTATTTTTTTTTTTTTTTAGACATGTATCTCGTGCGCACCAGAAACTATCTTGTGCACTTGATAAACTTTCTCGTGCGCACTAGAAACTTTTATAAAGTTATAAAAAAATAATAATTATTATATAATTTTATTATTTATTTTTTATTTTTTATAAAATGTTTCTCGTGCGCACGAGAAACTTTTATAAAGTTATAAAAAAATAATAATTATATAGTTTTATTTTATTTTATTTTTTTAATAAAAAGTTTCTCGTGTGCACGGGAAAGTTTCTCGTGCGCACGAAATACATGTCTAAAAAAATATATATATATTATTATTTTTTATTTTTTTTTATAAAAAGTTTCTCGTGCGCACGAAATACATGTCTAAAAAAATATATATATATTATTATTTTTTATTTTTTTTTATAAAAAGTTTCTCGTGCGCACGAGAAACTATCTTGTGCGCAAGAGAAAGTTTCTCGTGCGCACAAGATACATGTCTAAAAAAAAATAATAAAAAAATGTATACCTTTTTCTTTAAATTTTTTTTATAATTTTATAAAAAGTTTCTCGTGCGCACGAGATACATGTCTAAAAAAATATATATATATTATTATTTTTATTTTTTTTTATAAAAAGTTTCTCGTGCGCACGAGAAACTATCTTGTGCGCAAGAGAAAGTTTCTCGTGCGCACAAGATACATGTCTAAAAAAAAATAATAAAAAAATGTATACCTTTTTTAATTTTTTTTTTATAATTTTATAAAAAGTTTCTCGTGCGCACGAGATACATGTCTAAAAAAAAATAGAAAAATAAAAAAAATATTTAAAAAAACATTTATACCATGTCCCTTTAGTAAGTGTGAGACTTTTAAACTTTATATTTTTTAATTTTTTAAATGGTCCTCAATAGTCACGTACACATTTGTGTGAATTATTCAAAATGATTTAAATGTGGTCCCCGTGAAGCACATGAAGTCTTTCTCCCCAGTAAGAATGATCAGCACATGACATCATCAATCCAGAGATTTAAAGACGTGTATGAGCTAACTGGCCAGTGGACATTTGACACACTTTGACCTTTTTATGCATCCACAACCTGTAGAAAGGTGTGGTCCCCACAAGTCATCATCAAACACTTGCTCCCCATTCCATATGATAACCTGCATGTGTGTGTGTGTGTGTGTGTGTGTGTGTTGTAGGGCGAGCAGGAGGTATACCGAGCGTGTGTGAGTAAATGTGTGTGTGTGTGTGTTCTTTTGGAGAGGGAAGTTGTGTCGAGCCTGCCGACCCCTGGGAGATGAGCTCCGTAATGGTCGCCATGGCAACATGCTTTCTAGATGGAACCCTCCTAGAACCCCTTGAGTGCTGCAAAGTAGAAATGTGTGTGTGTATGTGTGTGTGTGTGTGTGTGTGTGTGTGTGTGTGTGTGGACTAACCAGGCGTTAGTTGAGGCCAGCTACTTAAAAATTGATACATCAAGCGTCAGTGGAGAAATGTGACGAGATGGAATGTGACGTCCTCTACCGCCGCCGGGGTGGCATCTCGCCGCGTGTTTGTGCCGCGGCGCACGCAGCCGTGAAACATGTTTACACTCGCCTCGACATGTCCGCACGCTAAGCAAACGCTAACGACATGTGACACGACGACAAACGTAGCGCACGCTAATCACGGCGTCTCTCGCGCAAAGCTTCACGTGCCAGAGTGCATGATGGGACGTCAACAGCGACACGCGCAATGAATAGGTAGATTCGCTATGTCAAGCCTCCATCTCTCATTTTTTTGTGTTTTTTTTTTAACATACATTAACCACAACGGACATGCCTGAAGGTAGAGCAAACACAATATCATCCATCCATCCATTTTCTACCGCTTGTCCCTCTCCGTAGGAAAACACTAGATGACATCACCACCTCATTTGCATCATTGCGCTACAACCTGCGCCAAAAAAAAAAAAAAAAGATTTTCCTGGAAAGGAGTTCAACGTTGATACACCAGTGATTCTCAAACTGTGCAACGCAGGCGCCATCTAGTGGTAGTGGTGTTTGATTGTCCTTCCTGCAGAAGCTGCAAAACAACCAAAGAAACGAAAAGTTTTGTCTGAGGAGACAAAAAGTAGAAAAAGGGAGGCTCCCCGTATAAAAGGACAGTCAAGGATCAACATTGGCCCGGCTTTCACTGGCTGGCGTGCGCTCAAAGACGACGACGGAATTTTAGACAGATGCTGCCTTGGCTCTGTTCCCGCTAAACTAGATGTTAAAATCAAAATGATAATGCTAAAGATCGGAAATGTGCGTGATAACAATAAATAGCCACCAGCTAGAGCAGGCCTGGGCAATTATTTTGACTCGGGGGCCAAATTTAGAAAATAAAAATGTGTCTGGGGGCCGGTATATCTATTTTTTAGGAAAACTAATGTAGTGGATTGTCCAGAGCTTAAACAGCAACAAAAGTGAATTTAGTACAACAAGTTTATTTTCTCATAGTCAAAAGTGCATACGTTGGATTGTTTTGTCCCTGCAAACAAACGGCCGTCCTCCGGAGGACTCACAAAAATATCGGTATATCTATTTTTTAGGAAAACTAATGTAGTGGATTGTCCAGAGCTTAAACAGCAACAAAAGTGAATTCAGTACAACAAGTTTATTTTCTCATAGTCAAAAGTGCATAAGTTGGATTGTTTTGTCCCTGCAAACAAACGGCCGTCCTCCGGAGGACTCACAAAAAGCAATCTCTCTCGAGTCCTGGTCTCCTGCGCATTTTTATCTGTTTCTTCGTGCGTCAGTCTGTTTTTCCTTGTGCGTCATGATTTTGTGGTCTTCGACATGCTTGTTTTGCAACATCCTTGAATCCCTTAATCATACTTAGACAATCAAAACATTCTGTAGACAGGTTGGCACGACTTAATATTCACTTTTGTCCCACACCCGGTCCATTCAATGGCACGGAATAGAAGAGAAATTAAATGAGCGTTCATTCTTGACAGACATGAAATATAGTTCAAAGGTCAGAAATTCTACTACACTAATACAAAACCTCACAATAAAGTCTGATTGAATGCTAAAAATGTTATGACAGACCGTCTTAAAAACGGAATGGAATTTTAAATTTTTCTATGAACGATAAAACCCTGAATATTGAGAACATAAGAACGTCACACCCCCTCTCAATCGACATATTTTACAATCAAGCCACACCCACACTGCTTGGTGCCTCGTCTGACCTGCTGTGACGTAGATTACCATAGTAACTAGTAGGGTTGTACGGTATACGGGTATTAGTATAGTACCGCGATACTAATGAATCATATTCGGTACCATACCGCCGCTGAAAAGTACCGGTCCACCGCACCCTAAGATTTTTTGTTAAAATAAAGCCAATAATGCAATTTTTTCTGGTCCCCTTTATTTAGAAAAATACCAACAAGTATGGAAATAATATTGGTATTATTATTTAATTAGCCCAGGTCTGTGATAGACAGTTCTCAGCTCCACACTGACACGACCAATCACGCTTACGGAGATAAAACAATCCAATGCCTGCAAATATAACGTTTGAGTAAAATATGTAAGTTCCTACTGTGGAAAGATCAGTGGAACTGAATCAGTTTGTATGTACGTGACAGTACTTGCTGACCATTTATGACACTACGCACTGCTCCTCATGGTAAATGTGCTCTTCTTCTGGCCAAACACTAGCACTTTGGTACACTGGCGCCGCCAAAATCAACCAAAAGTAAAAATTCTTAAGTGGGGCTTTAAGTAGTCAGGATGAAATATGTATCTGTCAGGTAATTAGTCCCACTTCTCAAGCAGTTTGACTCTAAATGAGCCTCCTACAGCTCATGGAAACACATTCATCTGACCATGTTCGGTTTTTGAAGAGTGGGACTAACACACCTGGATTATGCTATTGGAAAACCAATCAAGGGGGCGGGGGGGACCCTTAATGTCGCCCATGTGTCAGTCTCTAGGCACGGGAAGTAGATAGCATTCAATAAAAAGGTAGCAACAATTGTAATGAAGAGGAGACTGAGTATTTACTTCACAAATGAAAAGAACAAAACATTTTGAAGTGCACCGCTGGTACAAAGAAAGAAACAGACATACCGTATTTCCTTGAATTGGCGCCGGGAATATGGTATTCGCATGCCTCGAATAACAGCCGGTTCAAACTCGTTTCGCAAAATAATTAGCGCATGCTTGACTCCCGCCTCCTGGTGGTAGAGGGCGATAGTGATCCTTCTTGCGACTGCTGGTACTGCAGAAGAGTGCTGCAGAAGAAGACAACCGGCAGCAAGAGTGCGCAGCCATTGTTTGCTTGGACTTTTACCATGAAGGATTACATATCTAAAATAAAACAGTTTTCTAAACTGGACTTTCAATCGAAGCAGGAGGTAATACTTAAAAGGAAGATCTCCATCGAGACAGAGAGACTTTTAAAACTGAAGAAAGATAAGGAAGACTTATATATCGATGCTTTTCTTCAAAAGGAGCTGGCATGGACTCATTTATACCTAAAGGTAAGACAATAATAAAGTTTTTTTTTATTAAATGTGCTTTTCATGATAAGGTAAGTGCCGGAGTGAGAAGAGGTTTTAAAATAATTAGCGCATGCTTGGCCATCCCGCAGGCTTCTGGTAAGCGCCGGAGTGACAGGAGGTTTTAAATTAATTAGCGCCCCTGTGGCTAATCAAGGAAATACGGTATTTAAGAAAGTAGCTAAGGAAATGTAAAATGGTTGCATAATTCGGACTCCTTAACGCAGTGGTCCCCAACCACCGGTCCAGGGACTGGTACCGGTCCGTGACACATTTGTTACCGGGCCGCAGAGAAACATTAAATAATTTGTTAACACTTTAGTACGGGGAACATATTCTAAGTAACAAAGACTTAATTAAGAGTTATTTGGACACTAGGGGAACATATTCTGAGTAACAAAGACTTAATTTAGAGTTATCTGGGTAGGGGTAGGGTTAGGGTTAGGGTTGAGGTTGAGGTTAGGGTTAGGGTTATGGTTACTGGTTGTATAATAAGGCCATGCAGAATAAGGCATTAATAATTAAGAGCCAATATGTTACTAATGTGCATGTTAATAAGCAACTAATTAATGATGGATATGTTCCCCATACTAAAGTGTTACCAATAATTTATAAACGACTGCATTTTATTCCACTTCAATTTCGCTTGTCCCGCTAGACACACCAATAATCTTGTTTATAGATGGACAATAAAACTCCTCTTTGGAATTTTCCATTTGTTATAACTTTGTGCACATTAATGAACATATAAAATATAAATGTCACAGATTGTAGCCAAAGGCTGATTTCCATTTGCATGCAAAGAAACAAGTCCACAGGGCTCCCACTAATTCAGCGTTATAGTGACTTGTATTTTTCCCGCACTTATTTTTGCTGCATTTATCTGGCACAAGTGGAAAGCCGGTCCATGAAACTAATGTCTTTATTAAACCGGTCCGTGGTGCAAAAAAGGTTGCCCTAACTTACTATGAATGAGTTGGAAGATAATGAAGCAGGTGTATTAAAGGTGTATAATAAAAACATATCCACGCTGCATTCGTGCAACACAACTGATTGACTTTCAGCACAACTGACAAGATGCCATGCCGGGGATCGATCTCCCAAGCTCTAAGGCTTTAAAAGTCTTATAAGTGTTATAATGAAGACAACACATGACGTAAGTGTCTATATTAGCTATATTAGCCTACTATCAAAATTACTTTAAAAGTCTTATATGAGTGTTATAATGAACACAACACATGACGTAAGTGTCTATATTAGCTATATTAGCCTACTATCAAAATGACTTTAAAAGTCTTATATAAGTGTTATAATGAAGACAACACAGGATGTAAGTGTCTATATTAGCTATATTAGCCTACTATCAAAATGACTTTAAAAGTCTTATATAAGTGTTATAATGAAGACACCACATGACATAAGTGTCTATATTAACTATATTAGCCTACTATCAAAATGACTTTAAAAGTCTTATATAAGTGTTATAATGAAGACAACACATGATGTAAGTGTCTATATTAGCCTACTATCAAAATGACTTTAAAAGTCTTATATAAGTGTTATAATGAAGACAACACATGTAAGTGTCTATATTAGCCTACTATCAAAATGACTTTAAAAGTCTTATATAAGTGTTATAATGAAGACAACACATGATGTAAGTGTCTATATTAGCCTACTATCAAAATGACTTTAAAAGTCTTATATAAGTGTTATAATGAAGACAACACATGATGTAAGTGTCTATATTAGCCTACTATCAAAATGACTTTAAAAGTCTTATATAAGTGTTATAATGAAGACAACACATGATGTAAGTGTCTATATTAGCCTACTATCAAAATGACTTTAAAAGTCTTATATAAGTGTTATAATGAAGACAACACATGATGTAAGTGTCTATATTAGCCTACTATCAAAATGACTTTAAAAGTCTTATATAAGTGTTATAATGAAGACAACACATGATTAGCACTCCAACAAGTCAACAACATCAACAAAGCGCACCTTTGCGCATTCACGCACAGTATACAACTTGTGGTGGACAAAATGAGAGTGGAAGATTTTACATGTAAACAAACTGTTGCGTCACAGTCCACACTATGGTGAGTTCAAGAACCGCCAACATTAGTAGGACAAAACGATGTTCACCAAATACTCATATTAAACATAGTAAACCAGTGGGCTTTGGAACAATTATGAAGGTTTGTGTCATGTTGGTCCTCAAACAAAAACCACAAAAAAAAAAAAAAAAAGTCCACTCATCTTTTTCCATTTTTAATTTTTTAAGGAAAAAAAAAAAAAAAGCTCTTGTAAGCATTGTATTTAGTAGTCTTTTCCATTAAGGAGAATATGGCAGTATTGTCTGTTGTTGAGCCCTACAAAGTGTTTATAATGAACCCCGGAGGCAAGGTGCAGGTAAGACGGTGATTTATTTTCCATAAATCAGACATGGTACAAACAAAAGAGACACGCGCCGATTGCACAGGAAGCAAGAAAGGTGGACGACGTAAACTGTTGCATAGAGCAAATTACACAGCTGGCGAAAAACAGGAATAAGTAGCTCTCTGATTAGTGCCCGGAAGCAGGTGAGCGTCCCAAACACTTATCAGAGGCGGGTGAAACTAATCAGTAGCCATGGTAACCAAAACACAAACCCTGGGGTGCTGAAACCAGAACTGAGGGAGTCAAACTAACTGAACAAACGGATCATGACACAAGATAGTCCACAACAATAGCAGCCTTCTTCCGGGCATCAGTCGAGGAACAACACAACTCCTTCCATCAATCCACAGAACCTTTTGGATTAACTTTGAGACATTCAAAAGATTGGTTTCCATCATTTTCGTCCGAAAATTCCTTCAAAAAAACTCTTTCATTGCAGCCGACCCGATACATTCTCGGCAGTAGCGTCACGTCCGTCGCACAATATAAGATCATTTATTGATATTGTCTGCTATTTAACATCAACAGAGAGACCTAATATTTGTAATATGTGCCAATATTACAGGGGATATCACTTGGAAAAAAAGTTGTAAGGATCCACAGATGGCGAGTGTGATGTCATCGGTCATGTATTAAAATAGCGCCCCCCAGTGTACGGGAGGCACATGGCGTATGACCAACTATCGCACTAAAGTGCATGGGCACTTGGACTCAACACAAAGGTGTGAAAATAACAAAAAAATTAAACTCTTTGAGAAATCAGACTAATTTATTGCATGGAAACGTAGTATATATATATATATATATATATATATATATATATATATATATATATATATATATATATATATATATATATATATATATATATATTACGTATATATATATATATATATATATATATATATGTTTCATTCATGTATATATATATATTTTTCATTCATGTATATATATATATATATATATATATATATATATATATATATATATATATATATATATATATATATATATATATATATATATATATATATATATATATATATATATATATTGTGCCAAAGTCTGTAGGCCATACATCCTAACTTAGTAGCAGCAACATAGCAGAAGCAGACCTGCATCAGTTCCACAACCATCTGTTCTACAACCATCCGTTCTACAACCATCCATTCTACAACCATCCGTACTACAACCATCCGTACTACAACCATCAGTTCTACAACCATCAGTTCTACAACCATCAGTGCTACAACCATCCGTACTACAACCATCAGTTCTACAACCATCAGTGCTACAACCATCAGTTCTACAACCATCCGTTCTACAACCATCCGTCTTACAACCATCCGTTCTACAACCATCCGTTCAACAACCATCAGATCTACAACCATCCGTTCTACAAGCATCAGTTCTACAACAATCAGTTCTGCAACCATCAGTTCTACAAGCATCAGTTCTGCAACCATCAGTTCTGCAACCATCAGTTCTACAAGCATCAGTTCTACAACAATCAGTTCTGCAACCATCAGTTCTACAAGCATCAGTTCTGCAACCATCAGTTCTGCAACCATCAGTTCTACAAGCATCAGTTCTACAACAATCAGTACTGCAACCATCAGTTCTACAAGCATCAGTTCTGCAACCATCAGTTCTGCAACCATCAGTTCTACAAGCATCAGTTCTACAAGCATCAGTTCTGCAACCATCAGTTCTACAAGCATCAGTTCTGCAACCATCAGTTTTGCAACCATCAGTTCTACAACCATCAGTTCTACAAGCATCAGTTCTACAACTATCAGTTCTGCAACCATCAGTTCTACTAGCATCAGTTCTGCAACCATCAGTTCTACAAGCATCAGTTCTGCAACCATCAGTTCTGCAACCATCAGTTCTACAAGCATCAGTTCTACAAGCATCAGTTTTACAAGCATCAGTTCTACAAGCATCAGTTCTACAAGCATCAGTTCTACAACCACCAGTTCTACAAGCATCAGTTCTACAACCATCAGTTCTGCAACCATCAGTTCTACAAGCATCAGTTCTACAAGCATTAGTTCTGCAACCATCCGTTCTACAAGCATCAGTTCTACAAGCATCAGTTCTACAACCATCAGCTCTACAACCATCCATTCTACAAGCATCAGTTCTACAAGCATCCGTTCTACAAACATCCGATCTACAAGCATCAGTTCTACAAGCATCAGTTCTACAAGCATCCGTTCTACAAGCATCAGTTCTACAAGCATCAGTTCTACAAGCATCCGTTCTACAAGCATCAGTTGTATAAGCATCAGTTCTACAACCATCAGTTCTACAAGCATCAGTTCTACAACCATCAGTTCTACAACCATCCGTTCTACAAGCATCAGTTCTACAAGCATCCGTTCTACAAGCATACGATCTACAAGCATCAGTTCTACAAGCATCAGTTCTACAAGCATCCGTTCTACAAGCATCAGTTCTACAAGCATCAGTTCTACAAGCATCCGTTCTACAAGCATCAGTTGTACAAGCATCAGTTCTACAACCATCAGTTCTACAACCATCAGTTCTACAAGCATCAGTTCTACAACCATCCGTCCTACAAGCATCAGTTCTACAAGCATCCGTTCTACAAGCATCAGTTCTACAAGCATCCGTTCTACAAGCATCAGTTCTACAAGCATCAGTTCTACAAGCATCCATTCTACAAGCATCAGTTGTACAAGCATCAGTTCTGCAACCATCAGTTCTGCAACCATCAGTTCTACAACCATCAGTTTTACAAGCATCAGTTCTACAAGCATCAGTTCTGCAAGCATCAGTTCTACAAGCATCAGTCTACAATCATCAGTTCTACAAGCATCAGTTCTACAACAATCAGTTCTGCAACCATCAGTTCTACAAGCATCAGTTCTGCAACCATCAGTTCTACAAGCATTAGTTCTGCAACCATCCGTTCTACAAGCATCAGTTCTACAAGCATCAGTTCTACAACCATCAGCTCTACAACCATCCGTTCTACAAGCATCAGTTCTACAAGCATCCGTTCTACAAGCATCCGATCTACAAGCATCAGTTCTACAAGCATCAGTTCTACAAGCATCCGTTCTACAAGCATCAGTTCTACAAGCATCAGTTCTACAAGCATCCGTTCTACAAGCATCAGTTGTACAAGCATCAGTTCTACAACCATCAGTTCTACAACCATCAGTTCTACAAGCATCAGTTCTACAACCATCCGTTCTACAAGCATCAGTTCTACAACCATCAGTTCTACAAGCATCAGTTCTACAACCATCCGTTCTACAAGCATCAGTTCTACAACCATCAGTTCTACAAGCATCAGTTCTACAACCATCCATTCTACAAGCATCAGTTCTACAACCATCAGTTCTACAACCATCCGTTCTACAAGCATCAGTTCTACAAGCATCAGTTCTGCAAGCATCAGTTGTACAAGCATCAGTTCTACAACCATCAGTTCTACAAGCATCAGTTCTACAACCATCCGTTCTCAAAGCATCAGTTCTACAAGCATCAGTTCTACAACCATCAGTTCTACAAGCATCAGTTCTACAACCATCCGTTCTCAAAGCATCAGTTCTACAAGCATCAGTTCTGCAAGCATCAGTTCTACAAGCATCAGTTCTACAAGCATCCGTTCTACAAGCATCAGTTCTACAAGCATCCGTTCTACAAGCATCAGTTCTACAAGCATCAGTTCTGCAAGCATCAGTTGTAGAACACTAGGAAAAGGCTTACTCAGAACACTCCCCCACTGATGTGAAGTGGAAGTGGTTTTAATGAATCCACATCAAAACGTTGATTTTGGCTGAAAGCTTTTCGACTAAGATATGTTGCGTCCTTGAGAAGGGAAGAAGAAAAAAAAGATGAAATATATTCCAGTGGCAGTTAATGAATAAATGCTGCATGGAGAAAATAAACCAGTGGTAGCTTTGAAATAAATATCCTTTATTCATGTGAGTAGAATTATTCTTCCAGGAACTTTGATTTATTATTTCTAATCACCTCAATTACATTCAAGTCTGTATATTGTCCTTTTTATGCTCATTTATATATATTGTCCTTTTTATACTCATTTATGTATATTGTCCTTTTTATACTCATTTATGTATATTGTCCTTTTTATACTCATTTATGTATATTGTCCTTTTTATACTAATTTATGTATATTGTCCTTTTTATACTCATTTATATATATATATATATATATTGTCCTTTTTATACTCATTTATGTATATTGTCCTTTTTATACTCATTTATGTATATTGTCCTTTTTATACTCATTTATGTATATTGTCCTTTTTATACTCATTTATGTATATTGTCCTTTTTATACTCATTTATGTATATTGTCCTTTTTATACTCATTTATGTATATTGTCCTTTTTATACTCATTTATGTATATTGTCCTTTTTATACTCATTTATGTATATTGTGCTTTTTATACTCATTTATATATATATATATATATATATATATATTGTCCTTTTTATACTAATTTATGTATATTGTCCTTTTTATACTCATTTATGTATATTGTCCTTTTTATACTCATTTATGTATATTGTCCTTTTTATACTCATTTATGTATATTGTCCTTTTTATACTCATTTATGTATATTGTCCTTTTTATACTCATTTATGTATATTGTCCTTTTTATACTCATTTATGTATATTGTCCTTTTTATACTCATTTATACATATATATATTGTCCTTTTTATACTCATTTATGTATATTGTAATTTTTATACTAATTTATGTATATTGTCCTTTTTATACTCATTTATGTATATTGTCCTTTTTATACTCATTTATGTATGTATTGTCCTTTTTATACTCATTTATATATATTGTCCTTTTTATATTAATTTATGTATATTGTCCTTTTTATACTCATTTATGTATATTGTCCTTTTTATACTCATTTATGTATATTGTCCTTTTTATACTCATTTATGTATATTGTCATTTTTATACTAATTTATGTATATTGTCCTTTTTATACTCATTTATGTATATTGTCCTTTTTATACTCATTTATGTATATATTGTCCTTTTTATACTCATTTATATATATTTACCTTTTTATACTCATTTATGTATATTGTCCTTTTTATACTCATTTATGTATATTGTCCTTTTTATACTCATTTATGTATATTGTCCTTTTTATACTCATTTATATATATTGTCCTTTTTATACTCATTTATATATATATTGTCCTTTTTATACTCATTTATGTATACTGTCCTTTTTATACTCATTTATGTATATATTGTCCTTTTTATACTCATTTATATATATTGTCCTTTTTATACTCATTTATGTATATTGTCCTTTTTATACTCATTTATGTATATTGTCCTTTTTATAGTTATTATATATATATATATATATATATATATATATATATATATATATATATATATATATATATATATATATATATATATATATATATTGTCCTTTTTATACTCATTTATGTATATTGTCCTTTTTATACTCATTTATGTATATTGTCCTTTTTATACTCATTTATATATATTGTCCTTTTTATACTAATTTATGTATATTGTCCTTTTTATACTCATTTATGTATATTGTCCTTTTTATACTCAATTATGTATATTGTCCTTTTTATACCCATTTATATATATTGTCCTTTTTATACTTACTCTGTATATTGTCCTTTTTATACTCATTTATATATATTGTCCTTTTTATACTCATTTATGTACATTTTCCTTTTTATACTCATTTATGTATATTGTCCTTTTTATACTCATTTATGTATAGTGTCCTTTTTATACTTATTTATGTATATTGTCCTTTTTATACTCATTTATATATATATATATATATATTGTCCTTTGTATACTCATTTATGTATATTGTCCTTTTTATACTAATTTATGTATATTGTCCTTTTTATACTCATTTATATATATTGTCCTTTTTATACTCATTTATGTATATTGTCCTTTTTATACTCAAGTCTGTATTGTCCTTTTTACAGTATGTAAGTGTAGTGTGTAGTGTGTAATATGTAGTGTGTAAGTGTGTAGTATGTAGTGTGTAGTGTGTAAGTGTAGTGTGTAGTATGTAGTGTGTAGTGTGTAGTGTGTAGTATGTAGTGTGTAGTGTGTAAGTGTAGTGTGTAGTGTGTAGTATGTAGTGTGTAGTGTGTAGTGTGTAAGTGTAGTGTGTAGTATGTAGTGTGTAGTATTTAGTATGTAGTGTGTAGTGTGTAGTGTGTATGTGTAGTGTGTAAGTGTAGTGTGTAGTATGTAGTGTGTAGTTTGTAGTATGTAGTATGTAGTGTGTAAGTGTGTAGTATGTAAGTGTGTAGAGTGTAGTGTATAAGTGTGTAGTGTGTAAGTGTGTAAGTGTGTAGTGTGTAGTGTGTAGAGTTCCAATTAGTGAGTGCAATGTAGGAGAAGCACTTGAGGAAAGTTCTTCCTCCTTCTGTCCATCTTTCACTGCTGCTACCACTACTGTCTTCTTCTTCTCCTCACCATGTTTGTTTGACCTCCTGTACATGTTCATGTTCCCTTTCTCTCCCTTTCAGTGTGTGTGTGTGTGTGTGTGTTTTATTTCCCAGTGGACCGCCTGTCATATGTTGACCCTGACCTTCTCTGGAGCTCCTGCACAAATATTTACTCTCTCCCTGACAGGACACACACCTGCACAGAAAGCTCAATTTCAGTGCAATTAAAGCACACACACACACACACACACACACACACACACACACACACACACACACACACACACACACACACACACACACACACACACACACACACACACACACACACACACACACACACACACACACACACACACACACACACACACACACACACACACACACACACACACACACACAGACAAATGGAAGTGATTATCCTGTGTTTACTAACAAGACATCATGGTGGAGCCGAAGCCGAGTTTCTTAACATGGAGATATTCTCACTACTATTCTTTTGTCGAGCACAAAGTAAAGAACATTTTAGTTAAATGTAAGTTGTGTCTTGGATCAAAGATCATATCTACTGCCCAAAACAGCAATTCAAATCTGCTGAAACAGCTACAAAAGCAACATGCTTCGACAAAGCTAGTAAAGAGAGAGACACTTCACCTCCACCTCCACCTCCACCTAAGGAATTTAACGGAGGGACTGCTAGCCAGGACAACGTTGACATTGCGGCATATGTGCTAGAAGACATGCAGGCTATTTCTACAGTGGAGTCACCCGCTTTCAGGCAGCTAATTAGCATGATACCGGGCGTCAAACAGCAAATGGCACGGAGAACATGTTCCAAGTACCTGGACACAGTGGACAGTGAGCTAAAGAAAACACTCCAAACTCTGCCTCTGCTCATCATTCAGCACTGAAAGTACACACACTCTGTCAATTATCTTATATACTCTTTCATTCTAGAGTGTTTGATTATCACATCACTCTAAATGTATAGACTATAAAGTTCACAAACATAAAGAGGGATGCTAGTGGGCCAGGCCAATCTTTCCTTTTCTCTAAACTAAACGTGGGGAAATGCATAGAGTGTTCTGGGCTTCAGTAAAGTGTTGATCTCCTGAAGACATGATTTTATTTCACAATTCCTTGAGAGAAAAAAATGCCTGGTGAGGCTTTGTGTATGTAAAGTTAAAGTACTTCCTTGATTTACAGCTATGTTGTTATTATGCTGTTTGTTACTTATGTATGTTATGTTGCAGATATTTCAAATAGTTTTGTCAATTTGTTCTGGCCTGAAACAAATTGGCCGTTTGAAACATATCTTTGTCTTTGTGTGTTGTATGTAGAGCACATTGTTTGTGTGTTGTATGTAGACCACATTGTTTGTGTGTTGTATGTAGACCACATTGTTTGTGTGTTGTATGTAGAGCACATTGTTTGTGTGTTGTATGTAGAGCACATTGTTTGTGTGTTGTATGTAGAGCACATTGTTTGTGTGTTGTATGTAGACCACATTGTTTGTGTGTTGTATGTAGACCACATTGTTTGTGTGTTGTATGTAGACTACATTGTTTGTGTGTTGTATGTAGAGCACATTGTTTGTGTGTTGTATGTAGACTACATTGTTTGTGTGTTGTATGTAGACCACATTGTTTGTGTGTTGTATGTAGACCACATTGTTTGTGTGTTGTATGTAGACTACATTGTTTGTGTGTTGTATGTAGACCACATTGTTTGTGTGTTGTATGTAGACTACATTGTTTGTGTGTTGTATGTAGACCACATTGTTTGTGTGTTGTATGTAGACCACATTGTTTGTGTGTTGTATGTAGAGCACATTGTTTGTGTTGTATGTAGACCACATTGTTTGTGTGTTGTATGTAGACCACATTGTTTGTGTGTTGTATGCAGAGCACATTGTTTGTGTGTTGTATGTAGAGCACATTGTTTGTGTGTTGTATGTAGAGCACATTGTTTGTGTGTTGTATGTAGACCACATTGTTTGTGTGTTGTATGTAGAGCACATTGTTTGTGTGTTGTATGTAGACCACATTGTTTGTGTGTTGTATGTAGAGCACATTGTTTGTGTGTTGTATGTAGAGCACATTGTTTGTGTGTTGTATGTGGACCACATTGTTTGTGTGTTGTATGTAGACCACATTGTTTGTGTGTTGTATGTAGACCACATTGTTTGGGTGTTGTATGTAGAGCACATTGTTTGTGTGTTGTATGTAGACCACATTGTTTGTGTGTTGTACGTAGAGCACATTGTTTGTGTGTTGTATGTAGACCACATTGTTTGTGTGTTGTATGTAGACCACATTGTTTGTGTGTTGTATGTAGACCACATTGTTTGTGTGTTGTATGTAGAGCACATTGTTTGTGTGTTGTATGTAGACCACATTGTTTGTGTGTTGTATGTAGACCACATTGTTTGTGTGTTGTATGTGGACCACATTGTTTGTGTGTTGTATGTAGACCACATTGTTTGTGTGTTGTATGTGGACCACATTGTTTGTGTGTTGTATGTAGAGCACATTGTTTGTGTGTTGTATGTAGAGCACATTGTTTGTGTGTTGTATGTAGACCACATTGTTTGTGTGTTGTATGTAGACCACATTGTTTGTGTGTTGTATGTGGACCACATTGTTTGTGTGCTGTATGTAGACCACATTGTTTGTGTGTTGTATGTAGAGCACATTGTTTGTGTGTTGTATGTAGACCACATTGTTTGTGTGTTGTATGTAGACCACATTGTTTGTGTGTTGTATGTAGACCACGTTGTTTGTGTGTTGTATGTAGACCACGTTGTTTGTGTGTTGTATGTAGACCACGTTGTTTGTGTGTTGTATGTAGACCACATTGTTTGTGTGTTGTATGTAGAGCACATTGTTTGTGTGTTGTATGTAGAGCACATTGTTTGTGTGTTGTATGTAGAGCACATTGTTTGTGTGTTGTATGTAGACCACATTGTTTGTTTGTTGTATGTAGACCACATTGTTTGTGTGTTGTATGTAGAGCACATTGTTTGTGTGTTGTATGTAGACCACATTGTTTGTGTGTTGTATGTAGACCACATTGTTTGTGTGTTGTATGTAGACCACATTGTTTGTGTGTTGTATGTAGAGCACATTGTTTGTGTGTTGTATGTGGACCACATTGTTTGTGTGTTGTATGTAGAGCACATTGTTTGTGTGTTGTATGTAGAGCACATTGTTTGTGTGTTGTATGTAGACCACATTGTTTGTGTGTTGTATGTAGACCACATTGTTTGTGTGTTGTATGTAGACCACATTGTTTGTGTGTTGTATGTGGACCACATTGTTTGTGCGTTGTATGTAGAGCACATTGTTTTTGTGTTGTATGTAGACCACATTGTTTGTGTGTTGTATGTAGACCACATTGTTTGTGTGTTGTATGCAGAGCACATTGTTTGTGTGTTGTATGTAGACCACATTGTTTGGGTGTTGTATGTAGACCACATTGTTTGTGTGTTGTATGTAGACCACATTGTTTGTGTGTTGTATGTAGAGCACATTGTTTGTGTGTTGTATGTAGAGCACATTGTTTGTGTGTTGTATGTAGACCACATTGTTTGTGTGTTGTATGTAGAGCACATTGTTTGTGTGTTGTATGTAGACCACATTGTTTGTGTGTTGTATGTGGACCACATTGTTTGTGCGTTGTATGTAGAGCACATTGTTTTTGTGTTGTATGTAGACCACATTGTTTGTGTGTTGTATGTAGAGCACATTGTTTGTGTGTTGTATGTAGAGCACATTGTTTGTGTGTTGTATGTAGACCACATTGCTTAGCAGAGTTGAGTGATGTAAATGCATGTCAAGTTGATCAACACATTGTATTATTCTCCAGTGAAATAACAGTACTGAAATGAAGGCTAAAAGGGCATTAATTGGGGCTTAAAAAATAAAAACATATAAGTAACTAAATAGTTACTTTTCACAGTAACACATTACTGTTTGGTGTAAGTAACTGAGTTAGTAACTGAGTTACTTTCGAAATAAAGTAACTAGTAACTGTAACTAGTTACTGATTTTCAGTAACTAACCCAACACTGCACGCACGCACGCACGCACGCACACACGCACACACACACACACACACGCACACACACACGTCATTAGCAGGTTTAGCACATCATTACGACACACACACACACACACACACACACACACACACACACACACACACACACACACACACACACACACACATGCTTCTTCACACTACACACACACACACACATCTGGCCTACCAGAGCAGATGTGTGTGTGTGTGTGTTTGGGAGGATCTGTGCAGCGTCCTGGCCTCACCACTGTGGTTATTTTCAGTTCATCATTCTCAATAATTCATTCTCTCGGGCGGTAGTTTAAACGAGAGTCCTGTGCTGGATTCTCACACACACACGCACACACACACACACACACACACACACACACACACACACATGAATACACACCCGTCAAGTAGTCTCTCCTCTGTGTATGAGCATAGCAAAATGGCGCGAGCAAGAAGAAGTGGTGTGCTCACTCAGCACCGTGTGGGTCGTCTTTGTGTACCGACAACATAGTACACACTATACCCGTACTAGTATAGTATCCCGGTACTAATAAATCAAAAACGGTACTATACTCTGATTGAAAAGTACCGGTTCTGCATTAATTATTTAGTTTTGCTGGTTTTACCAGCAGAGGAGCATGTTGGGCAGCGCACACACACAGAGTACTTACAAGCAGACACAGTGTGTAGACAGAAAAGGGAGAATGGACGCATTTTGGTGTACAAAGTAAAGATAAAGGTGAAGTTATAACACTGAAACACCCTCAGGAAGAGGTACTTTACGACATGGCTAGCTAGCTAGCAGCTAACATCCATCCACAGTGTTTTAGCTACTTCTAAATCACTAATCCTGGTCTCCGCCTTTGATGGCGGAATCGCGCGTCTACCATAGGCTCTGTTGTAAGTGAAAACGTTGTTATTTTTTTGCAAATATTAGCTCATTTGGAATTTGATGCCTGCAACATGTTTCAAAAAAGCTGGCACAAGTGGCAAAAAAGACTGAGAAAGTTAAGGAATAATCTTATTTGGAACATCCCACAGGTGAACAGGCTAATAGGGAACAGGTGGGTGCCATGATTGCGTAAAAAAAGCAGCTTCACCTTCACACTTCAGAAAACCACTGTCAGTAACTACAGTTGGTCGCTACATCTGTAAGTGCAAGTTAAAACTCTACTATGCAAAGCCAAAGCCATTTATCAACAACACCCAGAAACGCAGCCGGCTTGGGTGGGCCCGAGCTCATCTAAAATGGACTGATGCAAAGTGGAAAAGTGTTCTGTGGTCTGACGAGACCACATTTCAAATTGTTTTTGGAAACTGTGGACCAAAGAGGAAAAGAACCATCCGGACTGTTCTAGGGTGAAAGTGTAAAAGGCAGCATGTGTGATGGTATGGGGGTGTATTAGTGCCCAAGACATGGGTAACTTACACATCTGTGAAGGCACCATTAATGCTGAAAGGTACATACAGCTTTTGGAGCAACATATGTTGCCATCCGAGCAACGTTATCATGGACGCCCCTGCTTATTTCAACAAGATAATGCCAAGCCACGTGTTACAACAGTAGTAGTAAAAGAGTGTGGGTACTAGACTGGCCTGCCTGTAGTCCAGACATTGAAAATGTGTGAAGGCTAAAATATGAGAAGGGAGACTTTTGAACAACTTAAGCTGTACATCAAGCAAGAATGGGAAAGAATTCCACTTCAAAAATGTGTCTCCTCAGTTCCCAAACCTTTACTGGGTGTAGTTAAAAGGAAAGGCCATGTAACACACTGGTAAAAATGCCTTTTTTGCAATGTGTTGCTGCCATTAAATTCTAACTTCATGATTATTTGCAAACGTTTCTCAGTGTGAACATGAAATATCTTGTCTTTGCAGTCTATTCAATTGAAAATAAGTTGAAAAGGATTTCTTGTATTCTCTTTTTATTTACCATTTACACAACGTGACAACTTCACTGCTTTTGGGGGGTTGTATTTGAAGGGTATGTGCCTCCCCTGTGATGCATTACCAACATTACAGTCTCATATCAGTTACTGTCTGGGGTTATGTATTAGTTGATACTGTCTGGGTTTATGTATTAGTTGATATTGTCAGGGTGTTGATATTGTCTGAGTTATGTATTAGTTGATATTGTCTGGGTTTATGTATTAGTTGATATTGTCTGGGTTATGTATTAGTTGATATTGTCTGGGTTTATGTATTAGTTGATATTGTCTGGGTTATGTATTAGTTGATATTGTCTGGGTTATGTATTAGTTGATACTGTCTGGGTTATGTATTCGTTGATATTGTCTGGGTTATGTATTAGTTGATATTGTCTGGGTTTATGTATTAGTTGATATTGTCTGGGTTATGTATTAGTTGATATTGTCTGGGTTTATGTATTAGTTGATATTGTCTGGGTTATGTATTAGTTGATATTGTCTGGGTTATGTATTAGTTGATACTGTCTGGGTTATGTATTCGTTGATATTGTCTGGGTTATGTATTAGTTGATATTGTCTGGGTTTATGTATTAGTTGATATTGTCTGGGTTTATGTATTAGTTGATATTGTCTGGGTTATGTATTAGTTGATATTGTCTGGGTTTATGTATTAGTTGATATTGTCTGGGTTATGTATTAGTTGATATTGTCTGGGTTATGTATTAGTTGATACTGTCTGGGTTATGTATTCGTTGATATTGTCTGGGTTATGTATTAGTTGATATTGTCTGGGTTTATGTATTAGTTGATATTGTCTGGGTTATGTATTAGTTGATATTGTCTGGGTTTATGTATTAGTTGATATTGTCTGGGTTATGTATTAGTTGATATTGTCTGGGTTATGTATTAGTTGATACTGTCTGGGTTATGTATTCGTTGATATTGTCTGGGTTATGTATTAGTTGATATTGTCTGGGTTTATGTATTAGTTGATATTGTCTGGGTTTATGTATTAGTTGATATTGTCTGGGTTATGTATTAGTTGATACTGTCTGGGTTATGTATTCGTTGATATTGTCTGGGTTATGTATTAGTTGATATTGTCTGGGTTTATGTATTAGTTGATATTGTCTGGGTTATGTATTAGTTGATATTGTCTGGGTTTATGTATTAGTTGATATTGTCTGGGTTATGTATTAGTTGATATTGTCTGGGTTATGTATTAGTTGATACTGTCTGGGTTATGTATTCGTTGATATTGTCTGGGTTATGTATTAGTTGATATTGTCTGGGTTTATGTATTAGTTGATATTGTCTGGGTTTATGTATTAGTTGATATTGTCTGGGTTATGTATTAGTTGATATTGTCTGGGTTATGTATTAGTTGATACTGTCTGGGTTATGTATTAGTTGATATTGTCTGGGTTATGTATTAGTTGATATTGTCTGGGTTTATGTATTAGTTGATATTGTCTGGGTTATGTATTAGTTGATATTGTCTGGGTTTATGTATTAGTTGATATTGTCTGGGTTATGTATTAGTTGATATTGTCTGGGTTATGTATTAGTTGATATAGTCTGGGTTATGTATTAGTTGATATTGCCTGGGTTTATGTATTAGTTGATACTGTCTGGGTTTATGTATTAGTTGATATTGTCTGGGTTTATGTATTAGTTGATATTGTCTGGGTTTATGTATTAGTTGATATTGTCTGGGTTTATGTATTAGTTGATATTGTCTGGGTTTATGTATTAGTTGATATTGTCTGGGTTTATGTATTAGTTGATATTGTCTGGGTTTATGTATTAGTTGATACTGTCTGGGTTTATGTATTAGTTGATATTGTCTGGGTTTATGTATTAGTTGATATTGTCTGGGTTTATGTATTAGTTGATATTGTCTGGGTTATGTATTAGTTGATATTGTCTGGGCTTATGTATTAGTTGATATTGTCTGGGTTTATGTATTAGTTGATATTGTCTGGGTTTATGTATTAGTTGATATTGTCTGGGCTTATGTATTAGTTGATATTGTCTGGGTTTATGTATTAGTTGATATTGTCTGGGTTATGTATTAGTTGATATTGTCTGGGCTTATGTATTAGTTGATATCGTCTGGGTTTATGTATTAGTTGATATCGTCTGGGTTTATGTATTAGTTGATATCGTCTGGGTTTATGTATTAGTTGATATTGTCTGGGTTTATGTATTAGTTGATATTGTCTGGGTTTATGTATTAGTTGATATTGTCTGGGTTTATGTATTAGTTGATATTGTCTGGGTTTATGTATTAGTTGATATTGTCTGGGTTATGTATTAGTTGATATTGTGTGGGTTATGTATTAGTTGATATTGTCTGGGTTTATGTATTAGTTGATATTGTCTGGGTTTATGTATTAGTTGATATTGTCTGGGTTTATGTATTAGTTGATATTGTCTGGGTTTATGTATTAGTTGATATTGTCTGGGTTATGTATTAGTTGATATTGTCTGGGTTATGTATTAGTTGATATTGTCTGGGTTATGTATTAGTTGATATTGTCTGGGTTATGTATTAGTTGATATTGTCTGGGTTTATGTATTAGTTGATATTGTCTGGGTTATGTATTAGTTGATATTGTCTGGGTTTATGTATTAGTTGATATTGTCTGGGTTATGTATTAGTTGATATTGTCTGGGTTATGTATTAGTTGATACTGTCTGGGTTATGTATTCGTTGATATTGTCTGGGTTATGTATTAGTTGATATTGTCTGGGTTTATGTATTAGTTGATATTGTCTGGGTTATGTATTAGTTGATATTGTCTGGGTTTATGTATTAGTTGATATTGTCTGGGTTATGTATTAGTTGATATTGTCTGGGTTATGTATTAGTTGATACTGTCTGGGTTATGTATTCGTTGATATTGTCTGGGTTATGTATTAGTTGATATTGTCTGGGTTTATGTATTAGTTGATATTGTCTGGGTTTATGTATTAGTTGATATTGTCTGGGTTATGTATTAGTTGATATTGTCTGGGTTATGTATTAGTTGATACTGTCTGGGTTATGTATTAGTTGATATTGTCTGGGTTATGTATTAGTTGATATTGTCTGGGTTTATGTATTAGTTGATATTGTCTGGGTTATGTATTAGTTGATATTGTCTGGGTTTATGTATTAGTTGATATTGTCTGGGTTATGTATTAGTTGATATTGTCTGGGTTATGTATTAGTTGATATAGTCTGGGTTATGTATTAGTTGATATTGCCTGGGTTTATGTATTAGTTGATACTGTCTGGGTTTATGTATTAGTTGATATTGTCTGGGTTTATGTATTAGTTGATATTGTCTGGGTTTATGTATTAGTTGATATTGTCTGGGTTTATGTATTAGTTGATATTGTCTGGGTTTATGTATTAGTTGATATTGTCTGGGTTTATGTATTAGTTGATATTGTCTGGGTTTATGTATTAGTTGATACTGTCTGGGTTTATGTATTAGTTGATATTGTCTGGGTTTATGTATTAGTTGATATTGTCTGGGTTTATGTATTAGTTGATATTGTCTGGGTTATGTATTAGTTGATATTGTCTGGGCTTATGTATTAGTTGATATTGTCTGGGTTTATGTATTAGTTGATATTGTCTGGGTTTATGTATTAGTTGATATTGTCTGGGCTTATGTATTAGTTGATATTGTCTGGGTTTATGTATTAGTTGATATTGTCTGGGTTATGTATTAGTTGATATTGTCTGGGCTTATGTATTAGTTGATATCGTCTGGGTTTATGTATTAGTTGATATCGTCTGGGTTTATGTATTAGTTGATATCGTCTGGGTTTATGTATTAGTTGATATTGTCTGGGTTTATGTATTAGTTGATATTGTCTGGGTTTATGTATTAGTTGACATTGTCTGGGTTTATGTATTAGTTGATATTGTCTGGGTTTATGTATTAGTTGATATTGTCTGGGTTATGTATTAGTTGATATTGTCTGGGTTATGTATTAGTTGATATTGTCTGGGTTTATGTATTAGTTGATATTGTCTGGGTTTATGTATTAGTTGATATTGTCTGGGTTTATGTATTAGTTGATATTGTCTGGGTTTATGTATTAGTTGATATTGTCTGGGTTATGTATTAGTTGATATTGTCTGGGTTATGTATTAGTTGATATTGTCTGGGTTATGTATTAGTTGATATTGTCTGGGTTATGTATTAGTTGATATTGTCTGGGTTTATGTATTAGTTGATATTGTCTGGGTTATGTATTAGTTGATATTGTCTGGGTTTATGTATTAGTTGATATTCTCTGGGTTTATGTATTAGTTGATATTGTCTGGGTTTATGTATTAGTTGATATTGTCTGGGTTATGTATTAGTTGATATTGTCTGGGTTATGTATTAGTTGATACTGTCTGGGTTATGTATTAGTTGATACTGTCTGGGTTATGTATTAGTTGATATTGTCTGGGTTATCTATTAGTTGATATTGTCTGGGTTTATGTATTAGTTGATATTGTCTGGGTTTATGTATTAGTTGATATTGTCTGGGTTTATGTATTAGTTGATATTGTCTGGGTTTATGTATTAGTTGATATTGTCTGGGTTATGTATTAGTTGATATTGTCTGGGTTTATGTATTAGTTGATATTGTCTGGGTTTATGTATTAGTTGATATTGTCTGGGTTTATGTATTAGTTGATATTGTCTGGGTTTATGTATTAGTTGATATTGTCTAGGTTTATGTATTAGTTGATATTGTCTGGGTTTATGTATTAGTTGATACTGTCTGGGTTTATGTATTAGTTGATATTGTCCGGGTTTATGTATTAGTTGATATTGTCCGGGTTTATGTATTAGTTGATATTGTCTGGGTTTATGTATTAGTTTATATTGTCCGGGTTTATGTATTAGTTTATATTGTCTGGGTTTATGTATTAGTTGATACTGTCTGGGTTTATGTATTAGTTGATATTGTCTGGGTTTATGTATTAGTTGATATTGTCTGGGTTTATGTATTAGTTGATACTGTCTGGGGTTATGTATTAGTTGATATTGTCTGGGTTTATGTATTAGTTGATATTGTCTGGGTTTATGTATTAGTTGATATTGTCTGGGTTTATGTATTAGTTGATACTGTCTGGGTTATGTATTAGTTGATATTGTCTGGGTTATGTATTAGTTGATATTGTCTGGGTTATGTATTAGTTGATACTGTCTGGGTTATGTATTAGTTGATACTGTCTGGGTTATGTATTAGTTGATATTGTCTGGGTTATGTATTAGTTGATATAGTCTGGGTTTATGTATTAGTTGATATTGTCTGGGTTTATGTATTAGTTGATATTGTCTGGGTTTATGTATTAGTTGATACTGTCTGGGTTTATGTATTAGTTGATATGGTCTGGGTTTATGTATTAGTTGATATTGTCTGGGTTTATGTATTAGTTGATATTGTCTGGGTTTATGTATTAGTTGATATTGTCTGGGTTATGTATTAGTTGATATTGTCTGGGTTATGTATTAGTTGATATTGTCTGGGTTTATGTATTAGTTGATATTGTCTGGGTTTATGTATTAGTTGATATTGTCTGGGTTTATGTATTAGTTGATATTGTCTGGGTTTATGTATTAGTTGATATTGTCTGGGTTTGTGTATTAGTTGATATTGTCTGGGTTTATGTATTAGTTGATATTGTCTGGGTTTATGTATTAGTTGATATTGTCTGGGTTTATGTATTAGTTGATATTGTCTGGGTTTATGTATTAGTTGATATTGTCTGGGTTTATGTATTAGTTGATATTGTCTGGGTTTATGTATTAGTTGATATTGTCTGGGTTTATGTATTACTTGATATTGTCTGGGTTTATGTATTACTTGATATTGTCTGGGTTTATGTATTAGTTGATATTGTCTGGGTTTATGTATTAGTTGATATTGTCTGGGTTTATGTATTAGTTGATATTGTCTGGGTTTATGTATTAGTTGATATTGTCTGGGTTTATGTATTAGTTGATATTGTCTGGGTTTATGTATTAGTTGATATAGTCTGGGTTATGTATTAGTTGATATTGTCTGGGTTATGTATTAGTTGATACTGTCTGGGTTTATGTATTCGTTGATATTGTCTGGGTTATGTATTAGTTGATATTGTCTGGGTTATGTATTAGTTGATATTGTCTGGGTTTATGTATTAGTTGATATTGTCTGGGTTTATGTATTAGTTGATATTGTCTGGGTTATGTATTAGTTGATATTGTCTGGGTTTATGTATTAGTTGATATTGTCTGGGTTATGTATTAGTTGATATTGTCTGGGTTTATGTATTAGTTGATATTGTCTGGGTTTATGTATTAGTTGATATTGTCTGGGTTTATGTATTAGTTGATATTGTCTGGGTTTATGTATTAGTTGATATTGTCTGGGTTTATGTATTAGTTGATATTGTCTGGGTTTATGTATTAGTTGATATTGTCTGGGTTTATGTATTAGTTGATATTGTCTGGGTTATGTATTAGTTGATATTGTCTGGGTTTATGTATTAGTTGATATTGTCAGGGTTATGTATTAGTTGATATTGTCTGGGTTTATGTATTAGTTGATATTGTCTGGGTTTATGTATTAGTTGATACTGTCTGGGTTTATGTATTAGTTGATACTGTCTGGGTTTATGTATTAGTTGATATTGTCTGGGTTTATGTATTAGTTGATATTGTCTGGGTTTATGTATTAGTTGATATTGTTGAGATTGCAAGCGAGGTCCTGCGTCAGCGTTGCAACATTTCAATTGGACGTGCAGCTGATTGCAGGAATGGCTGGTAAAAAACGAGGGAAACCAAACTGCTGTCCTGAAAAGTTCCTTCCCGGGAACCCAAAAGTCAATAAGCTATTACAAGAAGCGGACCTCATGCATTCATCACCGCAGGAAATAGAAAATTCCATCATAGAAAATCCCCTTCGTCTCATTTTTTTGTGGAACAAAGCTGCGACTGCCCGTTTGTTTACCTTTATCGCCTCTCTCAGCCCTTCCTGGCACCTGGTGGCGCTGACTCGGTGGCGCTTGTCAATCAGTGCAGTTCCACAGAGGTGGCCTCAGGTGCGGGCCTCTCAACAAAGTCCAATTAGACTTTGACCAGCGTCATGTTTGTGGCTGGTTAACCTCCTGCCTGACAGGCCCACGCCACATCTGGAAGTCATCCGTGGAAGTGAGGAGGAGGGCGGGGAGGATGAGGAGGAGGGCGGAGAGGATGAGGGGAAGGGTCTATGCCCGCCTTCCTGTGTCTGCCAGACCTGCCTTTAGATCATTTTTTTCAAAAAATTTTTGAGCAAAGGCACACCACCAGCAGAAATCATTAAAAAACTAAACTCATTCGTTCTCGTAATTGTTGGATATGACTTTAAAGCAGCACGGTGGTACAGGGGTTAGTGCATGTGCTTCACAGTACAAAGGTCCTGAGTAGTCCTGGGTTCAATTCCGGGCTCGGGATCTTTCTGTGTGGCGTTTGCATGTTCTCCCCGTGACTGCGTGGGTTCTACTCCGGCTTCCTCCCACCTCCAAAGACATGCACCTGGGGATAGGCCCCTCCCACCTCCAAAGACATGCACCTGGGGATAGGCCCCTCCCACCTCCAAAGACATGCACCTGGGGATAGGTTGATTGGCAACACTAAATGGTCCCTAGTGTGTGAATGTGAGTGTGAATGATGTCTGTCTATCTCTGTTGGCCCTGCAATGAGGTGGCGACTTGTCCGGGGTGTACCCCGCCTTCCGCCCGAATGCAGCTGAGATAGGCTCCAGCACCCCCCGTGACCCCGAAGGGAATAAGCGGTAGAAAATGGATGGATGGATGGATTTTAAAGCATAACCAAGCATGCATCAATATAGCTCTTGTCTCAAAGTAGGTGTATAGGTGTTCGCCGTCTTTGCTCCACAGTAAGTCTTTGCTGTCGTCCAGCATTCTGTTTTTGTTTACTTTGTAGCCAGTTCAGTTTTAGTTTAGTTCCGCATAGCCTTTCCTAAGCTTCAATGCCTTTTCTTAGGGGCACTCACCTTTTGTTTATTTTTGGTTTAAGCATTGCATACCTTTTTACCTGCACCCTGCCTCCCGCTATTCCCGACATCTACAAAGCAATTACCTACCTGCTGCCACCTACTGATATGGAAGAGTATTACAGGGTTACTCTCCCTAGCTCTAGACAGCACCGACACTCAACAACAACACATCATTTGCGGACTATAATTACTGCTTTGCAAATAATATTTGAACCCAAAATAGGTGATATTAGGTAATCTCCCACGGCACACCCGACTGTATCTGTGGTTGGAAAACACTGCTTTAGATCTTAAACGGAGCCAAGCTAAAAGTGACTGGAAATGTGCGCTTGTTTAACTAACTGGAAGTCAGCGTATGAATCACAGCCAATTAAATGGCGACCGAACCCAGAGGAGTCTCCCGTCCGTGCCTGCATGGCCCCCGACCGCGGGGGTATGGCGCTATATTAAGAGCACGAAAACACACGTGTTAACGGTTTCTACCAGGGGTTTGCCTTTCAGAGCCATGTACATACCCTTGGGTTACACCCGGGCCTCGGCTTTGGTGCTTCGCCGGCTACGTTTGGTCCAAAGTGTGGCGGGTGATCCGGCGCGGTGGAAAGGGAGCGTAGGCGGTGTAATTAGACGTGGTCTGCATCGACGGACACTATTGTGCGGCGGGGATAAGGTGAGCGCCCTAGCCTGTGTTGCCATGCGTCCGCTTTGTCGGGCACAAAAGGAGAGGAAATGAGGGAGAGAGAGAGAGAGAGAGAGAGGGGGGGGAGGTAGACATGTCTAAGAGGGAGATAACGGACAAATGAAGTATGGCAAGGCTGATGAAAAAGGTGGAGACAGAGAAAGTACAGACGTGTAGAAAACGTCTTTGCTCGGCACATTTTTCTCTTATCAATTAATTAATCGGTCACGGGTTGGACTCGATGGACTCTTTAGTTCCACTTGAATTTGTTTGTTGGTTTTGTTCCCGTATGAACACATTTCAACCCGACTCGTGACAAGAACAACAATGGTCGTCGGTTCTTTAATAGTTCTTACAGTGTTTGGTCTACTTCCACCAGAGGTCACCATCCAATGTGGTCTAGTTACGTTTAAATGTGGTGTAGTTACGTTTAAATGTGGTCTAGTTACGTTTAAATGTGGTGTAGTTACGTTTAAATGTGGTGTAGTTACGTTTAAATGTGGTTTAGTTACGTTTAAATGTGGTGTAGTTACGTTTAAATGTGGTGTAGTTACGTTTAAATGTGGTGTAGTTACGTTTAAATGTAGTCTAGTTACGTTTAAATGTGGTGTAGTTACATTTAAATGTAGTCTAGTTACGTTTAAATGTGGTGTAGTTACGTTTAAATGTGGTCTAGTTACGTTTGAATGTGGTGTAATTACGTTTAAATGTGGTGTAGTTACGTTTAAATGTGGTGTAGTTACGTTTAAATGTGGTGTAGTTACGTTTAAATGTTGTGTAGTTACGTTTAAATGTGGTGTAGTTACGTTTAAATGTGGTGTAGTTACGTTTAAATGTGGTGTAGTTACGTTTAAATGTGGTGTAATTACGTTTAAATGTGGTCTAGTTACGTTTAAATGTGGTCTAGTTACGTTTAAATGTGGTGTAGTTACGTTTAAATGTTGTGTAGTTACGTTTAAATATGGTGTAGTTACATTTACATGTGGTCTAGTTACGTTTAAATGTGGTCTAGTTACGTTTAAATGTGGTGTAGTTACGTTTAAATGTAGTCTAGTTACATTTAAATGTGGTCTAGTTACGTTTAAATATGGTTTAGTTACGTTTAAATGTGGTCTAGTTACGTTTAAATGTGGTGTAGTTACGTTTAAATGTGGTGTATTTACGTTTAAATGTGGTCTAGTTACGTTTAAATGTGGCGTAGTTACGTTTAAATGTGGTGTAGTTACGTTTAAATGTGGTGTAGTTACGTTTAAAACCGGTTTTAAAACTAGCCGTATTTTCCCAGAAAAAGACGGGCCGATCTTATATTTGGGGGCTAAAGATGTATTCATACAAATAGTGGCGTGTGATATGGACAAATACATATATCCCGATAAAGGTAATTTTATATCGATGTACAGTTTTAAAAAAAGAAGAAAAAAAGATTAATATTTATATATTTTTTATAAAACATTTTTTTATATAATACATATTATACATACATTATATAAATATATATACATACATTATATAAATATATATACATACATTATATAAATATATATATATATATATATATATATGTATATATATATATATATATATATATATATATATATATATATATATATATATATATATATATATACATACATATATATATATATACATATATATATATATATATATATACATATATATATATATATACATATATATATATATATATATACATATATATATATATATATATATATATATATATATATATATATATATATATATATATATATATATATATATATATATATGTAGGTACAGTCGCGATCAAAAGTTTGTACAGTGAATGTATATGTACAGTATGTGTATATGTATTTTTGTACAGTGAATGTATATGTACATGTATGTGTATATGTATGTTTGTACAGTGAATGTACATGTCCATGTATGTGTATATGTATGTTTGTACAGATAATGTAAATGTACATGTATGTGTATATGTATGTTTGTACAGTGAATGTACATGTACATGTATGTGTATATGTATGTTTGTGAATAGAATAGAATAGAATAGCATAGAATAGAAAGTACTTAATTGATCCCTGGGGGAAATTCAGCACCACAGTTCGCTCACAATAGACAATAATAATAATAAATAATACAAATATATATAATATATTATATATATGATATATAAATAATATAAATATATTCTACATATACTCTACATTGTATGTATGAATTTACATGTATTGTACAGTGAATGTGTGTGTGTGGATGTATGAACGTTGAGTGTGTAGGTATGTACTGTATTTGTGTGTGTATGTGTGCGCGTATGTATGTATATATGTATGAATAACTGTGTGTGTGTATATATATGTGTGTATTTGTATGTACAATATATTTGTCTCCCAGTATGTACGGGAGCCAGAGTACGGCCCCAGCCACACAGAGAGCCGTATGTATGTATGTATGCCGTATGTATGTATGTATGTATGCCGTATGTATGTATATATGTATGAATAACTGTGTGTGTATATATATGTGTGTATTTGTATGTACAATATATTTGTCTCCCAGTATGTACGGGAGCCAGAGTACGGCCCCAGCCACACAGAGAGCCCAACCCACAAACAACAGGTGTGGCGCCCAGGTAACAAGGGACCACCGGCCCCATTTGTACGTGGTACAGGTGTACACCACCTCCATCTGTACTATGCACTTTAACAACAGCTGTCTTCTAATATCACTCCACTACCTGCCACTTCCACAGCCTAATGCCACCACGCCCAAAGACGTGTGCATAGACACACACACACACACACACACACACACTTACACAAACTTACACACACACAGGGCATGTGGTGCATACCCATGGGAGGCTCTTGACTTGCTCTCTAAATCCTGCCGTTGCCGCCCCCCTCACTGCCTCATCTCACCTTCATGCTCTCATTCTCCCCAAGCCGCCACCAGAAGAGGAACACAAAAACCAAAGAGCCGCATTTGTGTGACGGCGGGGTGTGTGTGTGTGAGTGTGTGTGTGTGTGTGTGTGTGTGTGGGAGCACTGACCTTCAAGCGTCTATATGGAACACACACCAAATTGCTCACTTTACCAACAACACACACACACACAAACACACAGTGAAAATAAGGGCCATCACCGCTCAGCTTAACACACACACACACACACACACACACACACACACACACACACACACACACACACACACACACACACACATCGCTCTGTAAATGAGCTCAATCTCTTTTACAGGTGTGACAATCAGACTTTCCCTACATCTGTTCTCTGCTAAAACCTTTTGTTATTACAAGCAGAGGCCGGAATCCTCTTATGACATACAATGTAGTGTGCGCTTTTGTGTGTGTGTGTGTGTTCTTGTATTGCTACCCTTCTTGAGACATCAACAAGGAAAAGTATCTTCCATATGAGGAGGTGTGAACAACTTAGTACTGAAATCATGGTCCCAATACAGACAACTATTCCATCTAATAGAGAGCCAAATACTAGAGTCTGTGAACATTGCTCCAAAGTTGTTTTTTTTTTTTGTTGATTTAATGTGCATTCAAAAGTAAACATTGACAGGTGCAAAGGCAGCAATATATGATCAAACAAGACGGCAGCTAAAGAAGGACTTCCCTATTCATCCCCGCCAGGTGAACAGCTGATTTTACCACTTCCTGTGCTGACGTAAGACAACCCATATGTGACCATAGGATGAACAAATACACTACAGTACGGTCTTGAGACATCAACAAGGAAAATTACCTTTTATATGAGGAGGTGTGAACAACTTAGTACCAAAATCATGGTCCCAATACGGAAAACTATTGCATCTAATAGAGAGCCAAATACTAGAGTCCGTGAACATTGCTCCAAAGTTGTTGTTTTTTTTGTTGATTTAATGTGCATTCAAAAGTAAACATTGACAGGTGCAAAGGCAGCAATATATGATCAAACAAGACGGCAGCTAAAGAAGGACTTCCCTATTCATCCCCGCCAGGTGAACAGCTGATTTTACCACTTCCTGTGCTGACGTAAGACAACCCATATGTGAGCATAGGATGAACAAATACACTACAGTACGGTCTTGAGACATCAACAAGGAAATCTACCTTCTATATGAGGAGGTGTGAAAAACTTAGTACCGAATTCATGGTCCCAATACGGAAAACTATTGAATCTAATAGAGAGCCAAATACTAGAGTCCGTGAACATTGCTCCAAAGTCAGCATTTTTTTTTTGTTGATTTAATGTGCATAGAAAGGTAAACATTGACAGGTGCAAAGGCAGCAATATATGATAAAACAAGATGGCAGCTAAAGAAGGACTTCCCTATTCATCCCCGCCAGGTGAACAGCTGATTTTACCACTTCCGGTGCTGACGTAAGACAACCCATATGTGACCATAGGATGAACAAATACACTACAGTACTAAGACTATAGCGGCCATTAACAGTTAGCTTTACAAGTACGGCACAGGGGCCATCTGTGGTCCCTGACTCCTTTGTCATCGGCCTTAAGAACATTACAAAAAAACGAAAAATAGAGAATGTCTCTGTGGAGGGGGGCGTGGTCTGCGGGCCTGCCGCGGAGCGGGGTGTGTAAGGACCGGCCTCGAAGCACAGCTGGCAGGTGATTGGATTACCCAGCTGGGGCTGATCATCCAATCCCCTGCCATGCTTATTAGCAGCAGCCGGACCGAGACACAGTTGTTGGAGTTGTAGGTGCTGAGCAGACGAGCACTGGACATTGTGAGAGAATGGAAGACCAGAGAAACTGAATTAGTTGGGTGTGTTTTTCCTAGCGTGTGTGCGCTGCCAAATACAAAGACATTGCTAACACCAGACATCCGGGCTATCCCGGGGGTTTGTCGGCATCAGGTGAACCCACGGGAGGAACACTACCACAGTCTCATTTTCACCCCTGGTGGTGACATCTATCAAAATGAGGGTGGACCCAAAAAGGAGGGATTTTTCGATTTGACCGTGTGTCGGTTTTAAAAAGTGCTCCCCCTCTGGTCAACATATGAAATAACAAGTGCGTGTAAGAAATTGAAGTGCACCCCCTCTGGTCAACATGTATTTAAAATAAATAAATGCATATGTATATTAGGGCTGCAACTAACGATTGATTTGATAATCGATTAATCTGTCGATTATTACTTCGATTAATCGATTAATAATCGGATAAAAGAGACAAACTACATTTCTATCCTTTCTGGTATTTTATTTTAAAAAAACAGCTTACTGGCACCATACTTATTTTGATTATTGTTTCTCAGCTGTTTGTACATGTTGCAGTTTATAAATAAAACTTTATTAAAAAAATAAATAAAAATAAATAAATGAATAAATAAAAAATAAAAAATAAAATTGCCTCTGTGCATGCGCATAGCAAACATCCAACGAATCGATGACTAAATTAGTCGCCAACTATTTTTATAATCAATTTTAATCGATTAGTTGTTGCAGACATACTGTAATAACTTGAAGTAAATAATGAAGATTAAAAACCAAATACAAACAAATAACTTAAAAAAAAAATAACTTAAAGCTTACCTTTTTTATATGTGCATAGTATGTATATATTATTAATGTTGTAAATACACTTCTTTATATATCTAGAAAGGCTGGTCCTAAAGAGGGAGGCATTTTTCTCAGGTCTCAAGAAGGTAGGAAATACAAGAGTGTGTGTGTGTGTGTGTGTGTGTGTGTGTGTGTGTGTGTGTGTGTGTGTGTGTGTGTGTGTGTGTGTGTGTGTGTGCACTTGTCTCACCATCCTTGTGTGGACATACACTTGACAAGCCACCCTTTCTGTGAGGATCTTTTGACTTGTGAGGACATTTGCCTGGTCCTCACAACTACAGAAGTAAAATATTTTTTTTACTTTGTGTGTTTTGCATTCTGAAGTGAGGTTGCAACTAGGGATGTCCGATAAATGTTTTAAAATGTAATATCGGAAATTATTGGTATCGTTTTTTTTATTATCGGTATCGTTTTATTTTTTTTAATTTTTTTTTATTTTTTTTTAATTAAATCAACATAAAAAAAACACAAGATACACTTACTCGTGCACCAACCCCAAAAAAACTCCTTCCCCCATTCACACAAAAGGGTTGTTTCTTTCTATTATTAATATTCTGGTTCCTACATTATATATCAATATATATCAATACAGTCTGCAAGGGATACAGTCCGTAAGCACACATGATTGTGCGTGCTGCTGCTCCACTAATAGTACTAACCTTTAACAGTTAATTTTACTCATTTTCATTCATTACTAGTTTCTATGTAACTGTTTTTATATTGTTTTACTTTCTTTATTATTCAAGAAAATGTTTTTAAATTAGTTATCTTATTATTATTTTTTTTTTAAAAAGTACCTTATCTCCACCATACCTGGTTGTCCAAATTAGGCATAATAATGTGTTAATTCCACGACTGTATATATCGGTTGATATCGGTATCGGTAATTAAAGAGTTGGACAATATCGGAATATCGGATATGGGCAAAAAGCCATTATCGGACATCCCTAGTTGCAACTCTTTACTCCCATCTAGGGCTAGATGTATATTTTTTCATCATTCTAGCTATAGTGGAAAGGGGGGCCCTCACAACCTACTAATCAAACGTGGGTCCACACAAAGTAGACAAGACATGTACGTGTGTGTGTGTGTGTGTGTGTGTGTGTGTGTGTGTGTGTGTGTGTGTGTGTGTGTGTGTGTGTGTGTGTGTGTTTGCGCAAGCCTTTTAAGTGCACAAGCTTTCATCTTTGAGCATCTGATGGCGTGGCTTGATTAAAAGCCCAACTAGAACCTTTAGCTTTTGCTTTTCTCCACGGAGGTGAATAAACATTTCCTTTCTTCTGCGGTTCCAGGCAGAGTCTGATGGTCCTACCAGCTGACAGGCAGAGTCTGATGGTCCTACCAGCTGACAGGCAGCCCAGCCCCCCTTTCAACAAACGGAAAGCCCCAATTCCCCTCACAGCTGGGGCGGCGTTCTCCAAAGAAAGTCTGGAAATGACATTGTGCAGACCTCCACTTTTCCCTATCTAAAGTTATGATCTCACAGCTGCTTTACGGCGTGTAAAAGTGATGTTTGCCTGACTTGTGGCCCCTAATGGACGCTTCCCTCTGCCAAGGAGGTCATGTTGTCATTGCAGTTGCTTTACACCTCACTTTCAAGGCGACTATGGCCCGTGACGTTCTAGATGCCAGGAACATTAAAGAGAACCTCGTGGAAGTGGTGAAGTCTAGATCAGGGCTGATCTATTTTGGTGTAAAAAGTCAAGATAAAGGTGAAGTTATAACACTGAAACACCCTCAGAAAGAGCTGCTTTAAGACATAGCTAGACGGCAGTCGGCAGTATTTTAGCTACTTCTAAATGACTAATCCTGGCCTCCATGGCGACAAATAAATTAAGTTTCTTACAAGTACCATTATCACTGGAGGACGAAGAATAGCTGAACATGCTTCACTACACACCGTAGG
Source organism: Entelurus aequoreus (assembly GCF_033978785.1). Classification (NCBI taxonomy): domain Eukaryota; kingdom Metazoa; phylum Chordata; class Actinopteri; order Syngnathiformes; family Syngnathidae; genus Entelurus; species Entelurus aequoreus. The sequence goes on from NC_084746.1 coordinate 9,233,638, forward strand.
AGGACACAATAGCTCACTGCTAACAGCAAGCTAGCGCACCTGAATGTAAACAAATGCCATGATTGGATCTACACCTGACATCCACTGTAATGATACCAAGTATAAGAGCATATCTAGTCGATACTACTATGATTACATCAATATTTTTTAGCATTTAAAAAAATCATGTTATGTTTATACAGTCAGTAAATATGTCCCCGGACACATGAGGACTTTGAATATGACCAATGTATGATCCTGTAACTACTTGGTATCGGATCGATACCTAAATGTGTGGTATCATCCAAAACTAATGTAAAGTATCAAAGAAGAGAAGAATAAGTCATTATTACGTTTGAACAGAAGTGTAGATAGAACATGTTCAAACAGAAAACAGGGCGACACCTACCCTTTACATCAGTATTTTTTAACCAAATAATTATTGGTTTATTAGGTATTATATTTTATTGTATGATCCTGCAACTACTTGGTATCGGATCGATACCTAAATGTGTGGTATCATCCAAAACTAATGTACAGTATCAAAGAAGGGAAGAATAAGTGATTATTACATTTGAACAAAAGTGTAGATAGAACATGTTCAAACAGAAAATAAGCAGATATTAACAGTAAATGAACAAGTAGATTAATAATCAATTTTTACAGTTTGTCCCTCATAATGTGTACAAAATAATAGGTGTATAAATGACACAATATGTTACTGCATACGTCAGCAGACTAATTAGGAGTCTTTGTTTGTTTACTTACTACTAAAAGACAAGTTGTCTAGTATGTTCACTATTTTATTTTAGGACTAAATGACAATAATAAACATATGTTTCATGTACACTAACATTTGTTGTTACAATAAAGACAATAATGACATTTTTTGTGGTGCCCTTTATTTACAAAAAGTATCAAATAGTATCGAAACGTATCAAAATACATTTTGGTACCGGTACCAACATTTTGGTATCTTGACAACCCAAGTTTCTACATTAGTTTTTTTGTTCTATTTTATTGTATGCTTAAATCTAGCATGTTGACAATGGTTAAGTTTGTAGTTATGTCACCTTGATTTGGGCTATGATGTCATTTTGACAACTGTTTTGTTCATATTATAAGTGTAATATTTGAATGACGATGAATGAATGTGTTGTGGCAGTTGTGGATGTCACCAATGCGGCGGTTAGAGGAAACATTCGGTTGCTTTTCCAAACACGCCTTTATATATATTTTTATATATATATGTTTTTATATATATCTTTATATATATATATTTAATATACTGCCAACATGAGAACGCTAAACAGGAAGTTGAATGTGTTTGTACAAACACTGAGACAAAGTCTAAGTTGATTGTGTTCTTCATGAAGTTTTTAAAACTGCAGAAATGTTTCTCCTCAGAGTTTTTAACTAACTCCAACTGTTTTGTCGAGAGGATTATTTATGATATGTACATTTTCAGAATGTGCTTGTTCTATTTTTGTCCAAAGTAAGACAAGAAAACCATTTTGAACTTGTCTTTATTTTTAGGTTATCATGCAATGATTTTACCAGTTCGGCCTACGTGAGAATAGATTTTCCTCCAACTTTGACCACAGTGTCAGTTACTATGTGGAGTGGCGCTTTCCTTCATTTTCAGCAGACTGCATTGCAAAATTACCCCCCCCCCCCCCCCCCCGTCCCCTTCCTCTCACACGAGATCCACCCTAGGGTTGGGGCCATATGAATCCCTTCCCTAATGTATTCAAGTTGAGACTTTGCTGTACTGCATGTATGCAGGCTCGGCAGCTGTGACGTCAAACCCACTTGAATCCGATCTGATCCAGATTGCGCATTTGGCGGTGATGTGAACGCAACACGGAAAATACCATTTAACACGACGGGGATGCTTACATTTCTGTCGGCTCGCATCAGATTAAGCTGTAATTGGCCGTGCATGTACCGGATCTTGTTACACGTTGTTCCCTCGGTGCGTTTAGGACTTTCTGGACCTGGATGAAACTATTAGGATCCTGGCTACGCTAGTAGACATGCATACATTGATTTCACTGGGGACAAATGTGTAAGCCTTGGCAGAGGTCCAGCTGGTCTGGGTCTGAGTGCTATTTTATAATATCCCGGGATGGTCTGAACGTCGGTATTGTGTGTATCAGCAGTGTTTGGACTTTCAACTCCTAAGCAATGTTCCCTCTAATTGTTCATGGGTGAAAACTCCCTGAGCATTGAGTGGAGCACATGTGGCCACACCCGCAGCACACCTGTCCCAAACCTGACTAAGTAACAAGTTAAATGTTGTATTATTATTATAATCAAATGATAGCAGTTATTTTCATGACATTATTTTCTAATAAAAATGTTTTGGCCTGCTTACGATGACAATTTTAAAAAAATATTGTTTTTCATGAACTGTGTACTAGTGTTGTAGGTCTGGGTGGAGGATCCTTCTTTGGGAATAATTTGTACCCTTTCAGAGATCGCATGCAGTTTCCATTAAAACATCCCCATGTTGCACAATGAGATGTAAGCATGGGATCATGTGTACATTCCTGTAACTTTCTGTTTGTAAAATATATATATTTTTTAGCATTTCTTTAATATAATAACACCATTTTATGATTACTATTTATGAATTAAGATTTTTTTTAATAAATGACAGGAGAATAAGCACACATTTGATTGGTAAGTCATAGTGTAACCACCTGGAATTACACATGATGTCTAATGTTGGAGTTGTCCGACTTTTTGTGTGGCTGTAAATGCATCACTGAGCAAAGGGGCTGGAGGGCCTCCTGTGGAAGTGGTGAGGACTATCGAATCAGGACGTGCCTGCCTAGTACCTACTATTGGTACCGGTACCAAAATGTATTACGATACTTTTTGATACTTTTCTAAATAAAGGGGACCACAAAAAAAATGTAATTATTGTCTTTATTTAAACAAAACATTTTAGTGTACATGAAACATATGTTTATTATTGTAATTGTACCCTTTCAGAGATCGCATGCAGTTTCCATTAAAACATCCCCATGTTGCACAATGAGATGTAAGCATGGGATCATGTGTACATTCCTGTAACTTTCTGTTTGTAAAATATATATATTTTTTAGCATTTCTTTAATATAATAACAGCATTTTATGATTACTATTTATGAATTAAGATTTTTTAAATAAATGACAGGAGAATAAGCACACATTTGATTGGTAAGTCATAGTGTAACCACCTGGAATTACACATGATGTCTAATGTTGGAGTTGTCCGACTTTTTGTGTGGCTGTAAATGCATCACTGAGCAAAGGGGCTGGAGGGCCTCCTGTGGAAGTGGTGAGGACTATCGAATCAGGACGTGCCTGCCTAGTACCTACTATTGGTACCGGTACCAAAATGTATTACGATACTTTTTGATACTTTTCTAAATAAAGGGGACCACAAAACAAATTTAATTATTGTCTTTATTTAAACAAAAATGTTTAGTGTACATGAAACATATGTTTATTATTGTAATTGTACCCTTTCAGAGATCGCATGCAGTTTCCATTAAAACATCCCCATGTTGCACAATGAGATGTAAGCATGGGATCATGTGTACATTCCTGTAACTTTCTGTTTGTAAAATATATATATTTTTTATCATTTCTTTAATATAATAACAGCATTTTATGATCACTATTTATGAATTAATATTTTTTTAATAAATGACAGGAGAATAAGCACACATTTGATTGGTAAGTCATAGTGTAACCACCTGGAATTACACATGATGTCTAATGTTGGAGTTGTCCGACTTTTTGTGTGGCTGTAAATGCATCACTGAGCAAAGGGGCTGGAGGGCCTCCTTTGGAAGTGGTGAGGACTATCGAATCAGGACATGCCTGCCTAGTACCTACTATTGGTACCGGTACCAAAATGTATTACGATACTTTTTGATACTTTTCTAAATAAAGGGGACCACAAAATTTTTTTAATTATTGTCTTTATTTAAACAAAAATTTTTAGTGTACATGAAACATATGTTTATTATTGTAATTGTACCCTTTCAGAGATCGCATGCAGTTTCCATTAAAACATCCCCATGTTGCACAATGAGATGTAAGCATGGGATCATGTGTACATTCCTGTAACTTTCTGTTTGTAAAATATATATATTTTTTAGCATTTCTTTAATATAATAACAGCATTTTATGATTACTATTTATGAATTAAGATTTTTTAAATAAATGACAGGAGAATAAGCACACATTTGATTGGTAAGTCATAGTGTAACCACCTGGAATTACACATGATGTCTAATGTTGGAGTTGTCCGACTTTTTGTGTGGCTGTAAATGCATCACTGAGCAAAGGTGCTGGAGGGCCTCCTGTGGAAGTGGTGAGGACTATCGAATCAGGACGTGCCTGCCTAGTACCTACTATTGGTACCGGTACCAAAATGTATTACGATACTTTTTGATACTTTTCTAAATAAAGGGGACCACAAAACAAATTTAATTATTGTCTTTATTTAAACAAAAATGTTTAGTGTACATGAAACATATGTTTATTATTGTAATTGTACCCTTTCAGAGATTGCATGCAGTTTCCATTAAAACATCCCCATGTTGCACAATGAGATGTAAGCATGGGATCATGTGTACATTCCTGTAACTTTCTGTTTGTAAAATATATATATTTTTTAGCATTTCTTTGATATAATAACAGCATTTTATGATTACTATTTATGAATTAAGATTTTTTTAATAAATGACAGGAGAATAAGCACACATTTGATTGGTAAGTCATAGTGTAACCACCTGGAATTACACATGATGTCTAATGTTGGAGTTGTCCGACTTTTTGTGTGGCTGTAAATGCATCACTGAGCACAGGCGCTGGAGGGCCTCCTGTGGAAGTGGTGAGGACTATCGAATCAGGACGTGCCTGCCTAGTACCTACTATTGGTACCGGTACCAAAATGTATTACGATACTTTTTGATACTTTTCTAAATAAAGGGGACCACAAAAACAAATTTAATTATTGTCTTTATTTAAACAAAACATTTTAGTGTACATGAAAACATATGTTTATTATTGTAATTTAGTCCTTAAATAAAATAGTCAACATAGTAGACAACATGTCTTTTAGTAGTAAGTAAACAAACATTATTACATTTTAACAGAAGTGTAGATAGAACATTTTAAAACAGAAAATAAGCAGATATTAACAGTAAATGAACAAATAGATGAATAATCAATTTTTAAATGTGTCCCTCATAATGTGTACAAAATAATAGGTGTATAAATGACACAATATGTTACTGCAGACTAATTAGGAGTCTTTGTTTGTTTACTTACTACTAAAAGACAAGTTGTCTAGTCATTATTGTCTTTATTGTAACAACAAATGTTAGTGTACATGAAACATATGTTTATTATTGTCATTTAGTGTTTAAATAAAATAGTGAACATACTAGACAACTTCTCTTTTAGTAGTAAGCAAACAAACAAAGACTCCTAATTAGTCTGCAGTAACATATTGTGTCATTTATACACCTATTATTTTGTACACATTATGGGGGACAAACTGTAAAAATTGATTATTAATCCACTTGTTCATTTACTGTTAATATTTGCTTATTTTCCGTTTGAACATGTTCTATCTACACTTCTGTTAAAATGTAATAATCACTTATTCTTCTCTTCTTTGATACTTGACATTAGTTTTGGATGATACCACACATTTAGGTATCAATGCGATACCAAGTAGTTACAGGATCATACATTGGTCATATTCAAAGTCCAGGGACATATTTACTGACTTTATAAACATAATTATAAACCTGTTTTAACATGTTCTATCTACACTTCTGTCAAAATGTAATAATGTTTGTTTACTTACTACTAAAAGTTGTCTAGCATGTTCACTATTTTATTTAAGCACTAAATTGTTCTTTGATTGATTCAATTAGAAATGTATGTTTAATGCATCATAAGGTTTTTTAGTTAAAAGAAAGCCAATATTGCCATTTTATGTGGCATCAAAGAGTATGGTAATGCATTTTGGTACCAGTACCTAAATAGTGGCATGATGATAACCCTGGTATAAAAATACAGACTAAACTCATGGAAATGTGTTGCTGAGTTCTGTTCCTGTGAGCTTCCAAAGATCTTCACAGCTATGAGTCGTCTGAGGTGTGAACTGATTTTTTTTTTTTAAAAGGACAGTATTTTAAAATGTGTGTGTACAAATGAACATACAGTACTTGGCTAATGTGAATGTAGTTTCTTGTACACGTGGCATGGTCCCACATGAGCTTCAAGATCCACAGCGTAAACCTGGGGCTTTAAAAGGCAGCGTTGTTAGGACTGAGGCCAGGTTTACACCGCACACACATTGTTTTGCCCTCGAGTGACTCGGATCTGACTTGTGTTTGCCAGTCTAAACACTCCAAAGTGATCACATCTGATATTTCATCACCACATCCTCTTTCCGTGAGCAAAGTCTATTTAAAAAACACCATATTTTGGGTGCACCACTTGTCAATAGTGCACAAATAGTAGTCTATATGTAATATATTAATATATATATATATTTGGATTCCAAAGAAATAGTTGTTGAAAAACCGGAATTGACCGAATTAAATCTCCCGTAGATCCACTCTGATGTCCGTGTCTCCTCTACTTAACAGCCATTAAAAGACAACAAATATATTACACTATATACATGCATTCATACTTTATATTATTTTACTTTATTTTCAACTAAAAAACACTCATTTTGAAGTTGTCACGTTGTGTAAATGGTAAATAAAAAGAGAATACAACAAATCATTTTCAACTTATATTCAATTGAATAGACTGCAAAGACAAGATATTTCATGTTCACACTGAGAAACTTTGGTATTTTTGGCAAATAATCATGAAGTTAGAATTTAATGGCAGCAACACATTGCAAAAAAGGCATTTTTACGAGTGTGTTACATGGCCTTTCCTTTTAACAACACCCAGTAAAGGTTTGGGAACTGAGGAGACACATTTTTGAAGTGGAATTATTTCCCATTCTTGCTTGATGTACAACTTAAGTTGTTCAACAGTCTCCCTTCTCATATTTTAGCCTTCACACATTGTCATGTCTGGACTACAGGCAGGCCAGTCTAGTACCCGCACTCTTTTACTATGAAGCCACGTTGATGTAAAACGTGGCTTGGCATTGTCTTGCTGAAATAAGCAGGGGCGTCCATGATAACGTTGCTTGGATTGCTCCAAAAGCTGTATGTACCTTTCAGCATTAATGGCGCCTTCACAGATGTGTAAGTTACCCATGTCTTGGCCACTAATACACCCCCATACCATCACACATGCTGCCTTTTACACTTTTACCCTAGGACAGTCCGAATGGTTCTTTTTCGTCTTTGGTCCACAGTTTCCAAAAACAATATGAAATGTGGACTCGTCAGACCACAGAACACTTTTACATCTTAGATGAGCTCAGGCCCAACAAAGCACTTCTGGGTGTTGTTGATAAATAGCGTTGGCTTTGCATAGTAGAGTTTTAACTTGCACTTACAGATGTAGCGACCAACTGTAGTTACTGACAGTGGTTTTCTGAAGTGTTCCTGAGCCCATGTGGTGATATCCTTTACACACCGATGTGGCTTTTTGACACAGTACAGCTTAAGTTGTTCAACAGTCTCCCTCCTGCTATTTTAGGCTTCATATTGCACCACACATTTTCAATGGGAGACAGGTCTGGACTACAGGCAGGCCAGTCTAGTACCCGCACTCTTTTACAACGAAACCACTCTGTTGTAACACGTGGCTTGGCATTGTCTTGCTGAAATAAGCAGGGGCGTCCATGATAACGTTGCTTGGATGGCAACATATGTTGCTCCAAAAGCTGTATGTACCTTTCAGCATTAATGGCGCCTTCACAGATGTGTAAGTTACCCATGTCTTGGCCACTAATACACCCCCATACCATCACACATGCTGCCTTTTACACTTTTACCCTAGGACAGTTCGAATGGTTCTTTTTCGTCTTTGGTCCACAGTTTCCAAAAACAATATGAAATGTGGACTCGTCAGACCACAGAACACTTTTACATCTTCGATGAGCTCAGGCCCAACAAAGCACTTCTGGGTGTTGTTGATAAATAGCTTTGGCTTTGCATAGTAGAGTTTTAACTTGCACTTACAGATGTAGCAACCAACTGTAGTTACTGACAGTGGTTTTCTGAAGTGTTCCTGAGCCGATGTGGTGATATCCTTTACACACACCACTTTTTGGATGCAGCACAGCTTACGTTGTTCAACAGTCTCCCTTCTGCTATTTTAGGCTTCATATTGCACCACACATTTTCAATGGGAGACAGGTCTGGACTACAGGCAGGCCAGTGTAGTACCCGCACTCTTTTACAACGAAACCACTCTGTTGTAACACGTGGCTTGGCATTGTCTTGCTGAAATAAGCAGGGGCGTCCATGATAACGTTGCTTGGATGGCAACATATGTTGCTCCAAAAGCTGTATGTACCTTTCAGCATTAATGGCGCCTTCACAGATGTGTAAGTTACCCATGTCTTGACCACTAATACACCCCCATACCATCACACATGCTGCCTTTTACACTTTGACCCTAGGACAGTTCGAATGGTTCTTTTTCGTCTTTGGTCCACAGTTTCCAAAAACAATATGAAATGTGGACTCGTCAGACCACAGAACACTTTTACATCTTAGATGAGCTCAGGCCCAACAAAGCACTTCTGGGTGTTGTTGATAAATAGCTTTGGCTTTGCATAGTAGAGTTTTAACTTGCACTTACAGATGTAGCGACCAACTGTAGTTACTGACAGTGGTTTTCTGAAGTGTTCCTGAGCCCATGTGGTGATATCCTTTACACACACCACTTTTTGGATGCAGCACAGCTTAAGTTGTTCAACAGTCTCCCTTCTGCTATTTTAGGCTTCATATTGCACCACACATTTTCAACGGGAGACAGGTCTGGACTAAAGGCAGGCCAGTGTAGTACCCGCACTCTTTTACTAGGAAGCCACGCTGTCGTAACACGTGGCTTGGCATCGTATTGCTGATATAAGCAGGGGCGTCCATGATAACGTTGCTTGGATGGCAACATTGGGGCCACATTGGGGCCACATTGGGGCCACATTGGGGCCTGTGCGCGTTTACACTGGAGTCTGATCTAAACCACATTATACTTGCAGTGTAAACATTCAGCTGGGAAACATCAGATCTCCCCAAAAAAATTCAATTTGGGCCACTTTGGTGTGCAGTGTAAACAGTCTTGAAGCGAGGGAGACGAAGCAGACTATAAATGTTTGACGTTAGCAGGGAAGAAGAGTCCTATTATAGAGCCAACATGGAGCCGACAGAGAGCGGGGCCACTGGGCGGTAATTGGAGGTGTCTGCTGTTTGTCTAACACAGAAAGGCTAGTAATGATTCCATTAGCGCCTCACACTAACAGAGAGAGAGGACACAAAGAGAGAAGCACGGGGGGGAGGAGGGCGAGCGAGGATGGGAGCCGGAGACAAAACGAGGCGACTGAAGGGGCAAAAGAGGGAGGACATTAGCACGGGCAAAACAAAGAGGGAGGACATTAGCACGGGCAAAACAAAGAGGGAGGATATTAGCACGGGCAAAACAAAGAGGGAGGATATTAGCACGGGCAGAACAAAGAGGGAGGACATTAGCACGGGCAACACAAAGAGGGAGGACATTAGCACGGACAAAACAAAGAGGGAGGATATTAGCACGGGCAAAACAAAGAGGGAGGATATTAGCACGGGCAAAACAAAGAGGGAGGACATTAGCACGGGCAAAACAAAGAGGGAGGATATTAGCACGGGCAACACAAAGAGGGAGGACATTAGCACAGGCAAAACAAAGAGGGAGGACATTAGCACGGGCAAAACAAAGAGGTACGACATTAGCACGGGCAACACAAAGAGGGAGGACATTAGCACAGGCAAAACAAAGAGGGAGGACATTAGCACGGGCAAAACAAAGAGGTACGACATTAGCACGGGCAAAACAAAGAGGGAGGACATTAGCACGGGCAAAACAAAGAGGTACGACATTAGCACGGGCAAAACAAAGAGGGAGGACATTAGCACGGGCAAAACAAAGAGGGAGGATATTAGCACGGGCAAAACAAAGAGGGAGGATATTAGCACGGGCAAAACAAAGAGGGAGGACATTAGCACAGGCAAAACAAAGAGGGAGGACATTAGCACGGGCAAAACAAAGAGGGAGGATATTAGCACGGGCAAAACAAAGAGGGAGGACATTAGCACGGGCAAAACAAAGAGGGAGGACATTAGCACGGGCAACACAAAGAGGTAGGACATTAGCACGGGCAAAACCAAGAGCAGCGTGCTGCTGAACGGCAGAAAGAATTCAGAGTGGCCATTAAAAGACTTGCTCACCTGCACAATGAATACTGCGGCCTTTTTACTCCCTCTCTTTGTGCAGCTGCAAGACTTGACATGCATTAGCAGCGTGTCTTGTAGTGTTGTCCCAGTGGAGGACCTGCACAATGTGGACATTTTGTTGTCCACGTGGAGGACCCGCACAATGTGGACATTTTGTTGTCCACGTGGAGGACCTGCACAATGTGGACATTTTGTTGTCCCAGTGGAGGACCTGCACAATGTGGACATTTTGTTGTCCCAGTGGAGGACCTGCACAATGTGGACATTTTGTTGTCCACGTGAAGGACCTGCACAATGTGGACATTTTGTTGTCCCAGTGGAGGACCTGCACAATGTGGATATTTTGTTGTCCCAGTGGAGGACCTGCACAATGTGGACATTTTGTTGTCCCAGTGGAGGACCTGCACAATGTGGACATTTTGTTGTCCCAGTGGAGGACCTGCACAATGTGGACATTAAGTTGTCCAAGTGGAGGACCTGCACAATGTGGACGTTTTGTTGTCCCAGTGGAGGACCTGCACAATGTGGACATTTTGTTGTCCCAGTGGAGGACCTGCACAATGTGGACATTTTGTTGTCCCAGTGGAGGACCTGCACAATGTGGACATTTTGTTGTCCCAGTGGAGGACCTGCACAATGTGGACATTTTGTTGTCCACGTGGAGGACCCACACAATGTGGATATTTTGTTGTCCAAGTGGAGGACCTGCACAATGTGGACATTTTGTTGTCCCAGTGGAGGACCTGCACAATGTGGACATTTTGTTGTCCCAGTGGACGACCTGCACAATGTGGACATTTTGTTGTCCCAGTGGAGGACCGGCACAATGTGGACATTTTGTTGTCCCAGTGGAGGACCTGCACAATGTGGACATTTTGTTGTCCCAGTGGAGGACCTGCACAATGTGGACATTTTGTTGTCCACGTGGAGGACCCACACAATGTGGATATTTTGTTGTCCAAGTGGAGGACCTGCACAATGTGGACATTTTGTTGTCCACGTGGAGGACCTGCACAATGTGGACATTTTTTGTCCCAGTGGAGGACCTGCACAATGTGGACATTTTGTTGTCCCAGTGGAGGACCTGCACAATGTGGACATTTTGTTCTCCCAGTGGACGACCTGCACAATGTGGACATTTTGTTGTCCCAGTGGAGGACCTGCACAATGTGGACATTTTTTTGTCCCAGTGGACGACCTGCACAATGTGGACATTTTGTTGTCCCAGTGGAGGACCGGCACAATGTGGACATTTTGTTGTCCCAGTGGAGGACCTGCACAATGTGGACATTTTGTTGTCCCAGTGGAGGACCTGCACAATGTGGACATTTTGTTGTCCACGTGGAGGACCCACACAATGTGGATATTTTGTTGTCCAAGTGGAGGACCTGCACAATGTGGACATTTTGTTGTCCACGTGGAGGACCTGCACAATGTGGACATTTTTTTGTCCCAGTGGAGGACCTGCACAATGTGGACCTTTTGTTGTCCCAGTGGAGGACCTGCACAATGTGGACATTTTGTTGTCCCAGTGGAGGACCTGCACAATGTGGACATTTTGTTGTCCCAGTGGAGGACCTGCACAATGTGGGCATTTTGTTGTCCCAATGGAGGACCTGCACAATGTGGACATTTTGTTGTCCCAGTGGACGACCTGCACAATGTGGACATTTTGTTCTCCCAGTGGAGGACCTGCACAATGTGGACATTTTGTTGTCCACGTGGAGGACCTGCACAATGTGGACATTTTGTTGTCCAAGTGGAGGACCTGCACAATGTGGGCATTTTGTTGTCCCAGTGGAGGACCTGCACAATGTGGGCATTTTCTTTGTCCCAGTGGACGACCTGCACAATGTGGGCATTTTGTTGTCCCAGTGGAGGACCTGCACAATGTGGACATTTTGTTGTCCCAGTGGAGGACCTGCACAATGTGGACATTTTGTTGTCCCAGTGGAGGACCTGCACAATGTGGGCATTTTGTTGTCCCAGTGGACGACCTGCACAATGTGGGCATTTTGTTGTCCCAGTGGAGGACCTGCACAATGTGGACATTTTGTTGTCCCAGTGGACGACCTGCACAATGTGGACATTTTGTTCTCCCAGTGGAGGACCTAAACAATGTGGACATTTTGTTGTCCCAGTGGACGACCTGCACAATGTGGGCATTTTGTTGTCCCAGTGGAGGACCTGCACAATGTGGACATTTTGTTGTCCCAATGGAGGACCTGCACAATGTGGACATTTTGTTGTCCCAGTGGAGGACCCACACAATGTGGACATTTTGTTGTCCCAGTGGAGGACCTGCACAATGTGGACATTTTGTTGTCCCAGTGGAGGACCTGCACAATGTGGACATTTTGTTGTCCCAGTGGAGGACCTGCACAATGTGGACATTTTGTTGTCCCAGTGGAGGACCTACACAATGTGGACGTTTTGTTGTCGAAGTGGAGGACCTGCACAATGTGGACGTTTTGTTGTCCCAGTGGACGACCTGCACAATGTGGGCATTTTGTTGTCCCAGTGGACGACCTGCACAATGTGGACATTTTGTTGTCCCAGTGGAGGACCTGCACAATGTGGACATTTTTTTGTCCCAGTGGACGACCTGCACAATGTGGACATTTTGTTGTCCCAGTGGAGGACCGGCACAATGTGGACATTTTGTTGTCCCAGTGGAGGACCTGCACAATGTGGACATTTTGTTGTCCCAGTGGAGGACCTGCACAATGTGGACATTTTGTTGTCCACGTGGAGGACCCACACAATGTGGATATTTTGTTGTCCAAGTGGAGGACCTGCACAATGTGGACATTTTGTTGTCCACGTGGAGGACCTGCACAATGTGGACATTTTTTTGTCCCAGTGGAGGACCTGCACAATGTGGACCTTTTGTTGTCCCAGTGGAGGACCTGCACAATGTGGACATTTTGTTGTCCCAGTGGAGGACCTGCACAATGTGGACATTTTGTTGTCCCAGTGGAGGACCTGCACAATGTGGGCATTTTGTTGTCCCAATGGAGGACCTGCACAATGTGGACATTTTGTTGTCCCAGTGGACGACCTGCACAATGTGGACATTTTGTTCTCCCAGTGGAGGACCTGCACAATGTGGACATTTTGTTGTCCACGTGGAGGACCTGCACAATGTGGACATTTTGTTGTCCAAGTGGAGGACCTGCACAATGTGGGCATTTTGTTGTCCCAGTGGAGGACCTGCACAATGTGGGCATTTTCTTTGTCCCAGTGGACGACCTGCACAATGTGGGCATTTTGTTGTCCCAGTGGAGGACCTGCACAATGTGGACATTTTGTTGTCCCAGTGGAGGACCTGCACAATGTGGACATTTTGTTGTCCCAGTGGAGGACCTGCACAATGTGGGCATTTTGTTGTCCCAGTGGACGACCTGCACAATGTGGGCATTTTGTTGTCCCAGTGGAGGACCTGCACAATGTGGACATTTTGTTGTCCCAGTGGACGACCTGCACAATGTGGACATTTTGTTCTCCCAGTGGAGGACCTGCACAATGTGGACATTTTGTTGTCCCAGTGGACGACCTGCACAATGTGGGCATTTTGTTGTCCCAGTGGAGGACCTGCACAATGTGGACATTTTGTTGTCCCAATGGAGGACCTGCACAATGTGGACATTTTGTTGTCCCAGTGGAGGACCCACACAATGTGGACATTTTGTTGTCCCAGTGGAGGACCTGCACAATGTGGACATTTTGTTGTCCCAGTGGAGGACCTGCACAATGTGGACATTTTGTTGTCCCAGTGGAGGACCTGCACAATGTGGACATTTTGTTGTCCCAGTGGAGGACCTACACAATGTGGACGTTTTGTTGTCGAAGTGGAGGACCTGCACAATGTGGACGTTTTGTTGTCCCAGTGGACGACCTGCACAATGTGGGCATTTTGTTGTCCCAGTGGAGGACCTGCACAATGTGGACATTTTGTTGTCCCGGACCTGCACAATGTGGACATTTTGTTGTCCCAGTGGAGGACCTGCACAATGTGGGCATTTTGTTGTCCCAGTGGAGGACCTGCACAATGTGGACATTTTGTTGTCCCGGACCGGCACAATGTGGACATTTTGTTGTCCCAGTGGAGGACCCACACAATGTGGACATTTTGTTGTCCCAGTGGAGGACCTGCACAATGTGGACATTTTGTTCTCCCAGTGGACGACCTGCACAATGTGGACATTTTGTTCTCCCAGTGGAGGACCTGCACAATGTGGATATTTTGTTGTCCCAGTGGAGGACCTGCACAATGTGGATATTTTGTTGTCCAAGTGGAGGACCTGCACAATGTGGACATTTTGTTGTCCCAGTGGAGGACCTGCACAATGTGGACATTTTGTTGTCCCAGTGGAGGACCTGCACAATGTGGATATTTTGTTGTCCAAGTGGAGGACCTGCACAATGTGGACATTTTGTTGTCCCAGTGGAGGACCTGCACAATGTGGACATTTTGTTCTCCCAGTGGACGACCTGCACAATGTGGACATTTTGTTCTCCCAGTGGAGGACCTGCACAATGTGGATATTTTGTTGTCCCAGTGGAGGACCTGCACAATGTGGATATTTTGTTGTCCAAGTGGAGGACCTGCACAATGTGGACATTTTGTTGTCCCAGTGGAGGACCTGCACAATGTGGACATTTTGTTGTCCCAGTGGAGGACCTGCACAATGTGGATATTTTGTTGTCCAAGTGGAGGACCTGCACAATGTGGACATTTTGTTGTCCCAGTGGAGGACCTGCACAATGTGGACATTTTGTTGTCCCAGTGGACGACCTGCACAATGTGGGCATTTTGTTGTCCCAGTGGAGGACCTGCACAATGTGGACATTTTGTTGTCCCAGTGGAGGACCTGCACAATGTGGACATTTTGTTGTCCCAGTGGAGGACCTGCACAATGTGGACATTTTGTTGTCCCAGTGGAGGACCTGCACAATGTGGGCATTTTGTTGTCCCAGTGGAGGACCTGCACAATGTGGACATTTTGTTGTCCCAGTGGACGACCTGCACAATGTGGACATTTTGTTCTCCCAGTGGAGGACCTGCACAATGTGGACATTTTGTTGTCCACGTGGAGGACCTGCACAATGTGGACATTTTGTTGTCCAAGTGGAGGACCTGCACAATGTGGACATTTTGTTGTCCCAGTGGAGGACCTGCACAATGTGGGCATTTTCTTTGTCCCAGTGGACGACCTGCACAATGTGGGCATTTTGTTGTCCCAGTGGAGGACCTGCACAATGTGGACATTTTGTTGTCCCAGTGGAGGACCTGCACAATGTGGACATTTTGTTGTCCCAGTGGAGGACCTGCACAATGTGGACATTTTGTTGTCCCAGTGGAGGACCTGCACAATGTGGGCATTTTGTTGTCCCAGTGGACGACCTGCACAATGTGGGCATTTTGTTGTCCCAGTGGAGGACCTGCACAATGTGGACATGTTGTTGTCCCAGTGGACGACCTGCACAATGTGGACATTTTGTTCTCCCAGTGGAGGACCTGCACAATGTGGACATTTTGTTGTCCCAGTGGACGACCTGCACAATGTGGGCATTTTGTTGTCCCAGTGGAGGACCTGCACAATGTGGACATTTTGTTGTCCCAATGGAGGACCTGCACAATGTGGACATTTTGTTGTCCCAGTGGAGGACCCACACAATGTGGACATTTTGTTGTCCCAGTGGAGGACCTGCACAATGTGGACATTTTGTTGTCCCAGTGGAGGACCTGCACAATGTGGACATTTTGTTGTCCCAGTGGAGGACCTGCACAATGTGGACATTTTGTTGTCCCAGTGGAGGACCTACACAATGTGGACGTTTTGTTGTCGAAGTGGAGGACCTGCACAATGTGGACGTTTTGTTGTCCCAGTGGACGACCTGCACAATGTGGGCATTTTGTTGTCCCAGTGGAGGACCTGCACAATGTGGACATTTTGTTGTCCCGGACCTGCACAATGTGGACATTTTGTTGTCCCAGTGGAGGACCTGCACAATGTGGGCATTTTGTTGTCCCAGTGGAGGACCTGCACAATGTGGACATTTTGTTGTCCCGGACCTGCACAATGTGGACATTTTGTTGTCCCAGTGGAGGACCCACACAATGTGGATATTTTGTTGTCCAAGTGGAGGACCTGCACAATGTGGACATTTTGTTGTCCACGTGGAGGACCCACACAATGTGGATATTTTGTTGTCCAAGTGGAGGACCTGCACAATGTGGGCATTTTGTTGTCCCAGTGGAGGACCTGCACAATGTGGACATTTTGTTGTCCCAGTGGACGACCTGCACAATGTGGACATTTTGTTGTCCCAGTGGAGGACCTGCACAATGTGGGCATTTTGTTGTCCCAGTGGAGGACCTGCACAATGTGGACATTTTGTTGTCCCAATGGAGGACCTGCACAATGTGGACATTTTGTTGTCCCAGTGGAGGACCCACACAATGTGGACATTTTGTTGTCCCAGTGGAGGACCTGCACAATGTGGACATTTTGTTGTCCCAGTGGAGGACCCGCACAATGTGGATATTTTGTTGTCCAAGTGGAGGACCTGCACAATGTGGACATTTTGTTGTCCACGTGGAGGACCCGCACAATGTGGATATTTTGTTGTCCCAGTGGAGGACCTGCACAATGTGGACATTTTGTTGTCCCAGTGGAGGACCTGCACAATGTGGACATTTTGTTGTCCCAGTGGAGGACCTGCACAATGTGGACATTTTGTTGTCCAAGTGGAGGACCTGCACAATGTGGACATTTTGTTGTCCCAGTGGAGGACCTACACAATGTGGACATATTGTTGTCCCAGTGGAGGACCTGCACAATGTGGACATTTTGTTGTCCCAGTGGAGGACCTGCACAATGTGGACATTTTGTTGTCCCAGTGGACGACCTGCACAATGTGGACATTTTGTTGTCCCAGTGGAGGACCTGCACAATGTGGACATTTTGTTGTCCACGTGGAGGACCTGCACAATGTGGACATTTTGTTCTCCCAGTGGAGGACCTGCACAATGTGGACATTTTGTTGTCCCAGTGGAGGACCTGCACAATGTGGACATTTTGTTGTCCAAGTGGAGGACCTGCACAATGTGGACATTTTGTTGTCCACGTGGAGGACCTGCACAATGTGGACATTTTGTTGTCCCAGTGGACGACCTGCACAATGTGGACATTTTGTTGTCCCAGTGGAGGACCTGCACAATGTGGACATTTTGTTGTCCCAGTGGACGACCTGCACAATGTGGACATTTTGTTGTCCCAGTGGAAGACCTGCACAATGTGGACATTTTGTTGTCCCAGTGGAGGACCTGCACAATGTGGACGTTTTGTTGTCTCAGTGGAGGACCTGCACAATGTGGACATTTTGTTGTCCCAGTGGAGGACCTGCACAATGTGGACATTTTGTTGTCCCAGTGGACGACCTGCACAATGTGGACATTTTGTTGTCCCAGTGGAGGACCTGCACAATGTGGACATTTTGTTGTCCCAGTGGAGGACCTGCACAATGTGGACATTTTGTTGTCCCGGACCTGCACAATGTGGACATTTTGTTGTCCCAGTGGACGACCTGCACAATGTGGACATTTAGTTGTCCCGGACCTGCACAATGTGGACATTTTGTTCTCCCAGTGGACGACCTGCACAATGTGGACATTTTGTTGTCCCAGTGGAGGACCTGCACAACGTGGACATTTTTGATTCCTTAGTACCACGATGTTATACTAGTACCAGTATACCCTACAACCCTATTGTAGACATTATAACACGGTGTCAGAATAATTGTATCTAAGTTATCACAAAACTTTGTGTTTCCATGAGTTCCCGGCGAGAGGACAAAAGCTGTCTTTGATCTTACCAAGCAAAAGGCTTGTAAAACTCCACTGTGTAGGATGGGAAGCGTCATGAAGGTGTCGGTTTCTTTGATCTATTGTAATCCACAGGAAGATCTTGTCTTGACCCGAGATCTACAAAGCGGGGAGGAAGCAGGACCCGACGCAAGCTCCAGGCATCTTTTCTTTGAACTGTTTTGTGACCGAAGGCAACAGCTGTTTACGACCCCCTTCCCTTTAGAAACGGCTGATGCCATGTAATCAGGGAAAGTCCAAATAAAAGAGGAGGCGTAGAACTCTCTTGTCAGAGCGTGGTGGAAGACTCTGCAAGAGTACAGCCCAGGCGTCTCTCCTCAAAGAGCTAAATTGAATTCTGTCTCTGTTTAATTCCTTGCTTCTTGTCTGTTTAATAGATGTCATCTGGGTTTGAACCTGACACAGGACACATTTTTAGCACAGTATTGTTGATACAGATCTTGTATCAAACGTCATTACAACTCTGCAAGCTATAACGTGTCAGCTGTGCAGAACATAACCTAAAATATATTTACTAAGGCTGAGTTGGGGGTGAAGGAGACCCGAGAGCGCATATACTGGAAATCAACACAAGGCAATTAAAGATGATTGGCAATCGCCCCCCCCATTCTTTCCAGAAATAAGATGCTTGAACTGAGGGATTAATGGCAGCCTGTCGACAGGCAATATACTCATCGTGGCGTACTGCAGAGGGCAAGGGTCAAATGTTTTTCCCCGATCTTTGACCCTGACAATGTCAATACAACCTCATCATTTGTACCTTCATTCAATGCCAACACACACACACACACACACACATACACACATCTATACACAAGTGTACTATTAAAGGGTTAAAGGGAGCTCGTTAAAGGCGGCATGTTAGAGTCCCAGCAGACGGATAAAAGAAAGGTGAGGTCAACTGCATCACTTTGACTGTACAAGACAAAAGTCTTGGGACTGCAGGTTAGACTAGACCCAGGTTTGGGGAAAGTCCTGTCTCTGTTCCAGCAAGCGTCAGGAAACTCCATGTGGAAAGAACCACAAGCTAGAAATGGCTGATACTAAAAATGTCAAATCAATATTGATATTATTTTATCTTGCTGTCGGGATCTGTGACCTTGTGGCCCTACTGAGGAGTACTGGGCTGGTTTCTACCATCCAGTCGTGTTCAAGTGCGACTCACGGGCCATTGAAGATCTTTTTTTTTTTGTTATTGGCCTTTAGAACATTCTTCAAATGCAATTAAAATGACAGCAAAAATTAAAAAAATATGTAGTAATTTTACGAGAATAAAGTCCAAATATTAAGGGACAAAAACTGTAACTATGAGAAAAAAGTCTGAATATTATAAAGAAATAATAAAAGCAAAACATTTCAATATTACAGAAAAAACCTAGACCTAGAGCAGTGTTTTTCAACCACTGTTCCGCGGCACACTATTGTGCCGTGAGATGCAGTCTGGTGTGCCGTAGGAGATGATCTAAATTCACCTATTTGGGTTAAAAATATTATTTGCTAAGCAGTAATTATAGTCTGCAAATGATGTGTTGTTGTTGAGTGTCGGTGCTGTCTAGAGCTCGGCAGAGTAACCGTGTAATACTCTTCCATATCAGTAGGTGGCAGCAGGTAGATACTTGCTTTGTAGATGTAGGAAACAGCGGGAGGCAGGGTGCAGGTAAAAAGGTGTCTAATGCTTAAACCTAAAATAGACAAAAGGTGAGTGCCCCTAAGAAAAGGCATTGAAGCTTAGGGAAGGCTATGCAGAACCAAACTAAAACTGAACTGGCTACAAAGTAAACAAAAACAGAATGCTGGACGACAGCAAAGACTTACTGTGGAGCAAAGACGGCGTCCACAAAGTACATCCGAACATGACATGACAATCAACAATGTCCCCACAAAGACGGATAAAAACAACTGAAATATTCTTGATTGCTAAAACAAAGTAGATGCAAGGAAATATCGCTCAAAAGGAAGACATGAAACTGCTACAGGAAAATACCAAAAAAACAGGAAAAGTCACCAAAATAGGAGCGCAAGACAAGAAGTAAAACACTACACACAGGAAAACAGCAAAAAAGTCCAAATAAGTCAGGGTGTGATGTGACAGGTGGTGACAGTACACCTACTTTGAGACAAGAGCTATAGTGATGCATGCTGGGTTATGCTTTAAAGTCATATCCAACAATTGCGACAACGACTATTTTTAATGCTAACAAATATCACCAAAGACGCTATAATGTGGTCATATAAAGCACTTTGATTTCCTGCACAGCAACAACTAAACTTTTAGTTTGTGTTATGAAAATGGACAACAAAAATACGGTGGATTGGACCAACAATCACAATATTTATTACTAGGACTTAACATGAGTTAGTTTATTTACTAAAGGGGAAAACATTTGTAATCTTAAGAGATAAAAGTCATAACGCCAGAGGAATGAAGTCATCATGTTATACGGAAACATCTTTTAAATGTAAAATTTAAATAATCAAGAAAGAGAAAGGTATTTCATTTAAGTTTATTCAGAACAAAGTCGCATTTTTTTGGAAAATTAAGTTAAAAAAAGTGATATTATCGCAACAAAAATGACATCTATTACAAGGGAAAATAAAATAAAAAACACAGCAAAAATTAATCTAATTTTATGAGAATAAAGTAAAAAAAATTTTAAAGGGACACAAATATTATGATGAAAAAAATATAAGCAAAAAAACGGGGAAAAAAAACACTAAAATTAATGTAATTTTATGAGAATAAAGTCGAAAATATTAAGGGGACAACAATATTATGAGGAAAAAAATATAAGCAAAAAAATGAAAAAAAAAAAGACAAAAAAAATTGTGTGTTTAAGTCGTAATTCATTGGGAACAAGTTGGCATTTTTGGGGAAATTTGATTAGAAAAAAGTTAGACCTGACAAGAAAAGAACAATTTAAAAAAAAAAAAACAGAAAACATTGACAAATTTGCAATAATTTTACAAGAATAAAATCAGAATATTAAAGTCACAGTTACGAGAAAAATAGTCGTCACTTTAGGAGAATCAGGTCATCATCCATACATCCATCCATTTTCTACCGCTTGTCCCTTTTGGGGTCGCGGGGGGTGCTGGAGCCTATCTCAGCTGCATTGGGGCGGAAGGCGGGGTACACCCTGGACAAGTCGCCACCTCATCGCAGGACCAACACAGATAGACAGACAACATTCACACACTAGGGACCATTTAGTGTTGCCAATCAACCTATCCCCAGGTGCATGACTTTGGAGGTGGGAGGGGCCTATCCCCAGGTGCATGTCTTTGGAGGTGGGAGGGTCCTATCCCCAGGTGCATGACTTTGGAGGTGGGAGGGGCCTATCCGCAGGTGCATGTCTTTGGAGGTGGGAGGGGCCCATCCCCAGGTG
The DNA here is from genome assembly GCF_033978785.1 of Entelurus aequoreus. Classification (NCBI taxonomy): domain Eukaryota; kingdom Metazoa; phylum Chordata; class Actinopteri; order Syngnathiformes; family Syngnathidae; genus Entelurus; species Entelurus aequoreus. Next base: position 9,255,321 of record NC_084746.1, read on the forward strand.
CATGTCTTTGGAGGTGGGAGGGGCCTATCCCCAGGCACATGTCTTTGGAGGTGGGAGGGGCCTATCCCCAGGTGCATGTCTTTGGAGGTGGGAGGGGCCTATCCCCAGGTGCATGTCTTTGGAGGTGGGAGGAATCTGGAGTAGAACCCACGCAGTCACGGGGAGAACATGCAAACTCCACACAGACAGACCCCGAACCCGGGATTGAACTCAGGACTACTCAGGACCTTCGTATTGTGAGGCACATGCACTAACCCCTGTACCACCGTGCTGTCATCGGGTCATCATATTATAAGGAAAAACAATTTGAAGTAAAAAAAATAACAAGATTAAAGAAACACAATGTCCTGGTCGTGGAACAACTGACCAGCTCTTTACTCTTGCGGGAATCCTGGAGAAGGCCTGGGAGTATGCCTTTCCAGTCTACATGTGCTTTGTGGATTTGGAGAAGGTGTATGACCGGGTCCCCCGGGAGATCTTGTGGAAGGTGCTGAGGGAGTACGGGGTGAGGGGAACCCTGCTGAGGGCCATCCAATCTCTGTACAACCAAAGCGAGAGTTGTGTCCGGGTGCTTGGATGTAAGTCGGATCCGTTTCCAGTGGGGGTTGGTCTCCGCCACGGCTGCGCTCTGTCACCTATCCTGTTTGTGATTTCCATGGACAGGATTTCTAGGCAGAGTCGTGACCATGGCGGAGAGGGTATACGTCTCGGGGGGCTAAAGGTTGCGTCACTGCTGTTTGCAGATGATGTGGTCCTGATGGCACCTTCGGTTCGTGACCTTCAGCTCTCACTGGATCGGTGTTCAGCGGCTGGGATGAGGATCAGCATCTCCAAATCTGAGGCCATGGTTCTCAGCAGGAAACCCATGGTTTGTACAGTCCAGGTAGAGAACGAGACTCTATCCCAGGTGGAGGAGTTTAAGTATCTCGGGGTCTTGTTCACGAATGAGGGAAAGATGGAGAAGGAAATCAGCCGTTCCATCTTGTCCACTAGCGACGCTGAGATCATTATTCATGCGTTCGTTACGTCTCGTCTCGATTACTGTAACGTATTATTTTCGGGCCTCCCTATGTCTAGCATTAAAAGATTACAGTTGGTACAAAATGCGGCTGCAAGGCTTTTGACAAAAACAAGAAAGTTTGATCATATTACGCCTATACTGGCCCACCTGCACTGGCTTCCTGTGCACTTAAGATGCGACTTTAAGGTTTTACTACTTACGTATAAAATACTACACGGTTTAGCTCCAGCCTATCTCGCCGATTGTATTGTACCATATGTCCCGGCAAGAAATCTGCGTTCAAAGAACTCCGGCTTATTAGTGATTCCCAGAGCCAAAAAAAAGTCTGCGGGCTATAGAGCGTTTTCTATTCGGGCTCCAGTACTCTGGAATGCCCTCCCGGTAACAGTTAGAGATGCTACCTCAGTAGAAGCATTTAAGTCCCATCTTAAAACTCATTTGTATAATCTAGCCTTTAAATAGACCCCCCCTTTTTAGACCAGTTGATCTGCCGTTTCTTTTCTTCTCTCCTCTTCTCCCCTGTCCCTTGCGAGGGGGAGTTGCATAGGTCCGGTGGCCATGGATGAAGTGCTGGCTGTCCAGAGCCGGGACCCCGGGTGGACCACTAGCCTGTGCATCGGTTGGGGACATCTCTGCGCTGCTGACCCGTCTCCGCTCGGGATGGTTTCCTGTTGGCCCCGCTGTGGACTGGACTCCCGCTGATGTGTTGGATCCACTGTGGACTGGACTTTCACAATGTTATGTCAGACCCACTCGACATCCGTTGCTTTCCGTCTCCCCTAGAGGGGGGGGGGTTACCCACATATGCGGTCCTCTCCAAGGTTTCTCATAGTCATTCACCGACGTCCCACTGGGATGAGTTTTTCCTTGCCCGTATGTGGGCTCTGTACCGAGGATGTCGTTGTGGCTTGTACAGCCCTTTGAGACACTTGTGATTTAGGGCTATATAAATAAACATTGATTGATTGATTGATTGAGAATGGGAGCAGCTGGGGCAGTATTGCAGTCTCTCTGCCGCACTGTTGTGACCAAACGAGAGCTGAGCCACACTTCCTGACCATAGGTGACAGTAGGAATGTAGATAGCTCGGTAGATCGAGAGCTTTGACTTCTGGCTCAGCTCTCGGTCTACCAAGCTATCTACATTCCTACTCTCACCTATGGTCATGAAGTGTGGGTCATGACCGAAAGAATAAGATTGCGGACACAAGCGGCCGAAATTAGTTTCCTCAGAAGGGTCGCTGGCATCTCCCTTAGAGATAGGGTGAGAAGTTCAGTCACCCAAGAGAGACTCGGAGTAGAGCCGCTGCTCCTTCGCTTGGAAAGGAGCCAGCTTAGGTGGTTCGGGCATTTCGTTCGGATGCCTCACCAGCGTCTCCCCTCAGGAGGTCCTCGTTGCACGTCCCACTGGGAGGAGACCCCGCGGCAGGCCAAGGACCAGATGGGGGGATTACATCTCCTCTCTGGCCTGGGAACGTTTCGGGATTCCCCAGGAGGAAGTTGCTAATGTTGCTCTGGAGAGGGAAGTCTGGGGGTCTTTGCTGGAGCTGTTGTCCCCAGTTGAAGATGGATGGATGGATGGATGGAAAATGCTTTTTCAGCGATATCACAAAGCTGAGATACGGGCAGTTTTTTCTTCAAGTATATGGAACTCCTTAGCATATCGACATCTTACTGGCGTGGCTTCTAGGACATAAAATGTCAAAGCCTTGTTTTAGAAAACATGTGGACACCCCTGTTTGCAAAAGAAACCTGACTAAGTATGCAGGGGGCCGCAAACATTGCTGCAAAGCCAAGCGGCCCCAAGTTGCAAAGCTGGTGAACAGACCACGAGCTAACTCGTACGTCGGAACCCTAGAAAAGGAAGCGATAAAAAGCATTGGAAGAAGCTCAGCCGTCAAACAAGAAGCACGCCACACAGACGTGGAGCTCAGCCGCCATTGAGTCGCAGCCAGAGTCTGCACACAATCTGTGCACATAGCGAGTGTGCAGCTTGTACTTAGTCACTCGCCACTCGCCACTCGGCTCCACCGCCCGCTGCCAAGGCTTTTTGGCCGCCTCTCCTAAACAACCCAGTTTGCATCATTGCCAGTTTGCCAGAGTGAATATCTCTGCTTCTTCTTTTCCTTGTTCCAAGAGAAAAGGGGGCCTGCGGGGAAGCGACGGGCGAGCATCTTTTTAATAGAGCCAACGCTAGCAAATACTGTACACACACACACTTTGTGCACACCATCTGTGGACTTTTACCACTCAATAACCATCTTCCTCGGGCATACCTTTTCCTTATCCAACACACGCGCGCGCACACACACACACACACACACACACACACACACACACACACACACACACACACACACACACACACACACACACACACACACACACACACACACACACACACACACACACACACACACACACACATTCTTGTATTTGTTACCTTCTTGAGACCTAAGAAAAATGCCTCCCTCTTTAGGACCAGCCTTTCTAGATATATAAAGAAGTGTATTTACAACATTAATAATACATACATATGCAAATATAAAAAAAGCTTGTTGTGAAAAATTTGTAAATTTCTTACACACACTTGTTATTTCATATGTTCACCAGAGGGGGGGCACTTTTAAAACCGACACACTGTCAATTTGAAAAATCCCCCCTTTTTGGGTGATTCTCAATTAGATGCAATGGTTTTCCGTATTGGGACCATGATTTCAGTCCTGACTTGTCCACCGGTCCTCATATGGAAGCTACTTTTCCTGTCTCAAGAAGGTTAGAAATACAGGAACACGCACACACACACTCTTGTATTTGTTACCTTCTTGAGACCTCCGAAAAAAATGCCTCCCTCTTTAGGGCCAGCCTTTCTAGATATATAAAGAAGTGTATTTACAACATTAATAATATATACATACTATGCCAATATAAAAAAGCTTGTTGTGGAAAATTTGTTTCAATTTCACAAGAAAAAGGTCCCAATTTCACGAGAAAAAGTTAGAATGTTGGCAGTATTATAATAAAAGTCGTCATTTTACTCAACGCAAGTCAAAATTGTACAAGAAAAACTGAACATTTGTGCAATGTTATGATAAAAGTTGGAATTTTACTCAAAAACGGTCGCAATTTTACAAGAAAAAGCTTAAAATGTTGGCAATTTTATGAAAAGAGTCGTAATTTTACTCGACAAAAGTCACAATCTTATAGGAAAACTTTAACATTTTGGCAATATTATAATAATAATCTGTATTTTACTCGGAAAAATTATGATTTTGCTAAAAAATGTCACTGTTTTCCAAGAACAACACAAACATTGGCAATATTGTGATAAAAGTCGGAATTTTATATGACAAATGTCACCATTTTGCATAAAAAAGTAATAATTTTACGAGAAAATATTGCAAAGTTACAGAAACAGAAATAATATGAGAAATTGTTGCCAATTTTATAAGAAAGACGTCAACACATTGTGAGAAAAAGACTCATTTTAATTAATTTTTTTTTTTTTTTTGGTCATTGGTTTAATGTTCATTTTTTACTTCAAGTTATTACAGTATGTCTCTATATAAATATTGATTTATTTTTTTTAAATTAATTTTGGCCAAAGGGGGCGCATGTCAATTTCTTACACACTTGTTATTTCATATGTTGACCAGAGGGGGAGCACTTTTAAAACCAACACACAGTCAATTTGAAAAATCCCTCCTTTTTGGGAGATTCTCAATTCGATGCAATGGTTTTCCGTATTGGGACCATGATTTCAGTCCTGACTTGTTCACACCTCCTCATATGGAAGCTACTTTTCCTTGTTGATGTCTCAAGAAAGGTAGAAATACAAGAACACACACATGCTTGTATTTGTTACCTTCTTGAGACCTGGGGAAAAAGCCTCCCACTTTAGGACCAGCCTTTCTAGATATATAAAGAAGAGTATTTACAACATTAATAATATATACATACTATGCAAATATAAAAAAAGGTAGTTGTGAAAAATGAATTGGAATTTCACAAGAAAAAGGTCACAATTTCACAAGAAAAACGTAGAATTTTGTCAGTATTATAAAAAAGTCGTAATTTTACTCAACGCAAGTCAAAATTTTACAAGAAAAACTGAACATTTGTGCAATATTATGACAAAAGTAAGAAATGTACTCAATAACAGTCACAATTTTACAAGAAAAGCTTCAAATGTTGGCAATTTGATGAAAAGAGTCATGATTTTACTCGACAAAAGTAAACATTTTATAAGAAAACTTTAAAATTTGATGATGATGACAAAAGTCATAATTTTACTCAAAAAAGACACTATTTTACAAGAACAAAAAAAATGGCAATATTGTGATAAAAGTCAGAATTTTATATGACAAATGTCACCATTTTGCATAAAAAATTAATAATTTTAGGAGAAAATATTGCAATATTACAGAAACAGAAAGAATATGAGAAATGGTTGCCAATTTTATAAGAACGACGTCAACACATTGTGAGAAAAAGACTGCTTTCAGTAGTTTGGTTTTTAATCTTCATTATCTACTTCAAGTTATTACAGTATGTCTCTATATACATATTTATTTATTTAAAAAAAAATCATTTTGGCCAAAGGGGGCGCATGTCCATTTTTTACACACACTTGTTATTTCATATGTTGACCAAATGGGGAGCACTTTTAAAACCGACACACAGTCAATTTTTATATGACAAATGTCACCATTTTGCATTAAAAAGTCAGAATTTTACATTAAAAAGTCATAAAATATTGCAATATTACAGAAACAGAAAGAATATGACAAATTGTTCCGAATTCTATAAGAAATAAGTCAACACATTGTGAGAAAAAGACTGCTTTTAGTTCATTTGTTTTGTTTGTAATTGTTTTTTAATCTTCATTATTTACTTCAAGTTATTACAGTATGTCTCTATATACATATTTATTTTTTATTAATTTTGGCCAAAGGGGGCACATTTCAATTTCTTACACACACTTGTTATTTCATATGTTGACCATAGGGGGGAGCACTTTTAAAACCGACACACAGTCAATTTGAAAAATCCCTCCTTTTGGGTGATTCTCTATTAGATGCAATGTTATTGGGACCATGATTTATGTCCTCACTTGTTCACACCTCCTCATATGGAAGATTATTTTCCTTCTTCATGTCTCAAGAAGGGTAGCAATACAAGAACACACACACACACACACACACACTGTGCGTGCCTCCGCTCAGCGGGGCAAAGTAAGATCTTCAAGCTTCACAAACAAACACACACTCTTAAATAGAGGAGAAGATGCCTCAAAGCAACTCCCACAGTTTTATTTTGCACGATGGCACGCACAAAGTCCCACCAATACGCACATTGCATCACTTACCAAAACACACCACTTTCACACCCGAGATGCAACAATTACAGACTGTGACACTACGATTATAGTCGCCGCAATAATCACGGTTTCAGGATTATCATGCATTGATTAACAGTGTACGTTACTTTTACCAGTAACAAGTAATCTAATTACTTTTAGGTCCGTTACAACGCCGTTATCGATAGCTTGATGTAACGCGGCAAGCAGTATCGCACTAAAATGAAGTTGATATCAAAGAGGAAGGTGTGACACAGAAGACAACAACATACACACACGTACAACATGGGGATATTGAACAACTTGCCATCCAAACAATACCCCGTTTGTTGACAAGAAGATATGACAGCCATGGAAGCACATGCGATCTCGTTATTAAGCAGAGGTAACACAATCCGGTGGAAAGTTAACTGCTAAAGCTAACAAACACAGCTCAGTCGAAAACCTCAATGACATCACACGTCACTAGGCAACAGGCCCCGCCTTTTAAAAGCACAGACTCCACACACTGTGCACTTATAGTAAACATTTCTCAACTGCAAATGCGAGATGTTTTTTTTAAGTAACCTATTCATTTATTTCCCTAGTAATTAATTACATTTATTAAAGGGTAATTCCATTAGTAATTCAATTACTTTTTTGGTAAAGTAATAAGTAACTATAATTACTTTTTTTTAAAGTAATTTTCAGAACACTGTTGATTAATTTCACGACAAAAATAATGTATAAAATCACATTGACATTCCTTAGAGGTTTTGATGTGTTATTTGTTACTGTTGGTAATAACTATAATAACAGTACAAAATAAAAACTATTTAAAAAACGTATTATTAGTAATTAATGAATTAATTAGACTGAGATTATGTGTCGTCTTGAAAAATGTCTCAAGTATAATCTGCGTGAAGGAGCTCAGAATTGTTTCCATTTAAATGTTCTCAATATTGCAGGGTTCCCCACGAGGGAACCTTAAAATGTATTAAATCCATAAATTGCTAGTACGTTGCATAACACTGAGTAGAAGGTAAGTCACTGTGGTGTAGAGAAATACCTTTTTTTTTTTAACCAATTTTCCCAGGAGATGTTCTTTATAATTTTGACATGCAAAGGTTGATGCTCCTCTTAGACACAAATATATTAAAGGTACTAAAATAAAATTAGCGTGGCATAAAACATTATGTCCAAAACGATGTCTCAACAATGTTAAAAAAACAACAACTTTGAAGCAATGGATGGAAACAACAATAGACATATATAAAATGGAGAATATAACTGCCTTTATTAATTATAAATTGGATAAATGTACTTCATACTGGGAAAACTGGGTCAATTATGTCAAGTCCCATAAGCCTGACTTTAATTTTTCGAATTAGTGATTGTACTGCTAAAAAAAAATAAAAAAAATAAGGATTACTCCCTATATGTGTATATATGTATATGTGTATATATATATATATATACATACACATACATACATACATACATACATACATACATACATACATACATACATACATACATACATACATACATACATATATATATATATACATATATATATATATATATATATATATATATATATATATATATATATATATATATATATATATATATATATATATATATATATATATATATATATAGGGAGTAATCCTTATTTTTATTTTATTTTATTTTATTTTTTTTGGGGGGGGGGGTTGGAATGGTTTGGATATAAACAAAAAATATTTTGACATTTAAGGCAGACGACAGATGTGTGAAGTATGTGAATATGATGTAGTGGATGTCAATAAAACAAGAAAAGAAAAAAAAATCCAAACAAATAAATAAATAAAATAGTTAATATAAAAAATAAATAAATAAATAAATAAATAAAATAAATTAAAGAAAAAAACATTCACTATTCAGGTTTAAATAACTTGTACTAAATATCGGCTCCAAATATCGGTTATCGGCCTCCTTGACTATTAATAATCAGTCACAGTATTGACCCTAAAGAAACATATCGTCAATCTTTAATGGGTAATAAACTTAAATGATATTGTCATCAATTGTCATTTCTGCCTTTTTATTATTTTTCTAATACCGTAATTTCCGGACTATAAGCCGCTACTTTTTCCCCTCGTTCTGGTCCCTGCGGCTTATACAACGGTGCGGCTTATTTACGGCCTGTTCTTCTCCGACATCGACGAAGAGTATTTCGGTGGTTTTAGTACGCAGGAGGAAGACGATGACACAATGATTAAAGACTGACTTTTCATATACCGGTAGGCTGGTTATTTTGATAACGTACAGGCGAGCACTTTGTATTACTTTGCACCGTTGTATTATTTGTACTCTGCACGAATGCTGTTCGCCATGTCAAAGATGTGAAAGTTTGATTGAATGATTGAAAGATTTATTGTTAATAAATGGGACGCTTTGCGTTCCCAAACAGTCATCTCTGTCCCGACAATCCCCTCCGTGGTAGCAGGAACCCCTATATACTACGCTAATTACACATCAAAACCCTGCGGCTTATAGTCGGGTGCGGCTTATATATGGAGCAATCTGTATTTTCCCCTAAATTTAGCTGGTGCGGCTTATAGTCAGGTGCGGCTTATACTCCGGAAATTACGGTAATTTATATTTGCTACTTTTTACCTACGCCCTTGAACCCTGCGGCTAATATATGTTTTTTTCTTCGCTATTGTCATAATGTTGTGTACGGAAAAAATAGTCTTCATATACGACGGCAGAGACACTGAAAAGGTGTGTTATTGTTTGTGCTGTGGCGCCATCTTATGGCCGAGTTTGCTCAGTGCAGGTGCTGCCGGTTGAAAATGTGTTTGCTGTTTCTGCTTTAAACCCGAAGTCAAACAGTCATTAGCATTTCTGCGCAAAAAGATTCTTAATCACAAGGTTAATACGTTTTACAATATGATTACTAATAAAACAATTTGTACTAACCAAACTGTGATGTCTGTAGGAGTATTTTCATATATTGATTAATTGATTTAAACTTTTAATTAGTAGATTGCACAGTACAGTACATATTCCGTACAATTGACCACTAAATGGTAACACCACAATACGTTTTTCAACTTGTTTAAGTCGGGGTCCACGTTAATCAATTCATGGTAGAATTAATATTGATATAATTAATATTCGTATGTGCTATGGTGACGCAAACAAGCGAGCATTGTTTGCATTAGCGAATATGCTAACATGTCTACGAGTGTTTTCGTTGGTGTTATCAATTTATAATGGCATTCTTTTTGTATTGTTTCAGTTTCTGACTTTTTTAGGGCTAATACCGTAGCACGCCAATGTGTTGCTACGCTAGAAAAATAGTTCCTCAGTGTTCACTCTCACAATAACAATGTTGCTACAGTTGGTTATTATACGGGTTACAAAACGTAAATGAAGTATTGTTGATGGTTTTTGAATGTATTTTTAAAGTGATTTTGAGGTAGAATTGATCGCTACCATTAGCTGCTTTGCTAGTGTTGCGTCTGACCAGTCTACCTCTCAGGGAATTAAAGTCACTGGTCAATCCCAAGTTCTTTCAGATGACATATATGCGGAGTAAGGACCACAAGACAGAATAGGAATATTATCAAGTTTTACTAAAGCTTCAGGAGACCAGCCCACACCAATACATTCATACCGGCTTCTCTAATTGGTATAACATTCAAACGGAAGAGACAACTTCTTGCATACGAAGAAAGCCCCCACCCTCTCCAGAAAGGAACACAGGCTCATTGTTCTACTACGGATAAGATATAAGGGAGTACTCCAACCCCTACATTGCAAGCCTTCAAGGTAACACACACAGTTTACTTGCGGACATATTCCAAAAAAAAATAGAAAGAGTACAAATGGAAAAACACTTGCTGCTTTAAACATGACTGTGAATACAGAAATAACTCTTAAACATATGTGCATTCTCCACACTAGCCACCGAGAACGAGACGATTTTTACATGTTAGAATGCGAAAAGAAGAACTGAAAAGTTTTGTTTTCTTGTCTCTCATAATGATTGTGAACGATTGGCGAAATTCCCCAAAAAGTGCAGTTCCCCTTTAAATACTGTTGCGCCGTAATTAGATCCTACGATGTTATTCTCCTAGCTCCTGATGTTATGTTGGTGTTTTACATTTTCTATATTAACTTTTAATGCCTAGAGTTTATTCAACACCGACAGGAAGAAGCAATCTCTAACGTTAAATGGTCACTGACTGACAGAAGTACTTGTTGCTGGTTTTTGTCCCGCGTAGGTTGTGCTAAAATTAACGTACCGACGTATAGCGAGTGAGGAAGACCAAAACACTCTGTGTAGTGGAGCCCTAGCGGTAAAACCAAATGTAATGCCCATGTCAGATGGTTATTAAATATAGTCAAAAGCATACAATTGTCTGTGTAAACACGATTGTAAACTTTTAACAACAATCCGCTAACCTCCTCCAACCTCCGAGGACAAAAGCTACGAACTATTGGAGACCCGGGATTTCTGCTCCGCCGCTCCCAGTCTGTGGAACGCTCTCCCTGACCACCTGAGGGCACCACAGACTGTGGATGCTTTTAAAAAAGACTTAAAAACCCTTCTTTTTTTTAAAAAACACCTTTTTATAGATATATTTGTGCTAGTTCTAGCTATTAGGCTGTTCTAGTTTTTATTTTTTTTTACTATTTATTTTACTTATTGGGGGCAGCTATTTGTGGTTCTAGCGTTGTTGTTGTTTTTTTGTTTTTTAATGCACTGTAGCACTTTGAGGTTGTTTGCTCAATGTAAAGTGCTTTTACAAATAAAATATATTATTATTATTATGATTAACAATGATCTTGAATAGTTGAACAGTTTACATTAAATGTGGCCAAATTAGGCACTAATTTAATAATAACAACACAAGTAACCCTTTAAAATGCAATAAACCCATTCTTCATTACTGTATCGGGAATGATCCTAATTAGATAAACAAACATCGAATTAAATGGACTCTCACAATTTGTTAGCAAAAACTGCACTTTAATAAATATTGAACATCTTGAAGTGCAGTTTTTTACCCCGATTTTATAAACTGGTTTGTTTTAGTCTTTTTTGTTGTCAACTGCAATTGTTTAAAAAAAAATGTTAATGTCCCTTAATATTCTCAGGGCATGTCCACATTGTGATGTCCACATTGGAGAAAACAGGGGACCTCCAAGTCGGGGTTTACCGGAAACCCCACACATACGGATCAATACCTACTTTTTGATTCACACCACCCACTGGAACACAAACTGGGCGTTATCAGAAGCCTACGACACAGAACTGATCATGTTCCTACCGGCCCACAGGCCAGAGACTAAGAGCATAGGCATTTGAAGGAAGCCCTCAAAACCTGTGGTTACCCCAGCTGGTCCTTTGTGAAAAGTGCATTCAGTTCCAGAAATAACAAGACCAGAGTGGACGAGGAGGAAAAAGGTGACAGACACACAAATATGGAAACTCCATAAGTATCAGGTCTACCTGAGGAACTCAGAAGAGTTTTTAACCAACACAACATCCCAGTACACTTCAAAGCACCCTGAGACAGAGACTGGTACATCCTAAACACTGGACACACCACAGAAAACCTCTGCTGTATGCTATCCAGTGTAATGATGAACTCTGATTCATATATTGGGAAACAAAACAACCACTAAGCCGACACATGGCACAGCATGAGAACTAACATGTAGACCTTCTGGTCAGACAGGAAGGATGTTACCACAGAGGAGTGAGGGAAGCCATCTCTGTCAAGGTGGAAAAACCATCCCTGAACAGAGGATGTGGTTTGCGACACCACCTGTTCCCACATACAACCCTGTCCTTTCAACCATTCCTAAAAGCGATTTAGCCTCCAACAAATGACAGAGTTAGAAACATTCTGCTCACAAAAGGAGACCAGAATGTCATTTGTGACATTTGTTTACAACTGAATAGAATGTTTACGTGGGGATTCTGACTATTTTGGACTGGTAGTAGTGGATCCACAGCCATGGTTCTGCCACACAATACCTCAATGCTAACGAGGGGAAATTACCCTTCAACCACTGTCCTTGGCTTTGACATAGGATTGTTTGTTTGCATCTCAACAGTTGTTTTTCTCATTACCATAGGGCGAAACTATCCTTGCCCAGGCACACACTCCTGGTTTCAGAGCATAAATATTTGGGGTTTTGGCACCAGCTGCTAGACTAGATGTGACCAATATAAGTCTAAGACTAGATGTGACCAATCTAAGTCTAAGACTAGATGTGATCAATTTAATTCTAAGAATAGATCTGACCAATCTAAGTCTAAGACTACATGTGACCAATATAAGTCTAAGACTAAATGTGACCAATATAAGTCTAAGACTAGATGTGACCAATATAAGTCTAAGACTAGATGTGACCAATCTAAGTCTAAGACTAAATGTAACATCTAAGTCTAAGACTAGATGTAACAATCTAAGTCTAAGACTAGATGTGACCAATCTAAGTCTAAGACTAGATGTAACAATTTAAGTCTAAGACTAGATGTGACCAATATAAGTCTAGGACTAGATGTGACCAATATAAGTCTAAGACTAGATGTGACCAATCTAAGTCTAAGACTAGATGTGACCAATCTTAGTCTAAGGCTAGATGTAACAATCTAAGTCTAAGACTAGATGTGACCAATCTAAGTCTAAGACTAAATGTAACAATCTAAGTCTAAGACTAGATGTAACATCTAAGTCTAAGACTAGATGTGACCAATCTAAGTCTAAGACTAGATGTGACCAATCTAAGTCTAAGACTAGATGTGACCAATCTTAGTCTAAGACTAGATGTAACAATCTAAGTCTAAGACTAGATGTGACCAATCTAAGTCTAAGACTAAATGTAACAATCTAAGTCTAAGACTAGATGTGACCAATCTAAGTCTAAGACTAGATGTAACAATCTAAGTCTAAGACTAGATGTGACCAATCTAAGTCTAAGACTAAATGTAACAATCTAAGTCTAAGACTAGATGTGACCAATCTTAGTCTAAGACTAGATGTAACAATCTAAGTCTAAGACTAGATGTGACCAATCTAAGTCTAAGACTAAATGTAACAATCTAAGTCTAAGACTAAATGTAACAATCTAAGTCTAAGACTAGATGTGACCAATCTAAGTCCAAGACTAGATGTAACAATCTAAGACTAAGACTAGATGTGACCAATCTTAGTCTAAGACTAGATGTAACAATCTAAGTCTAAGACTAGATGTGACCAATCTAAGTATAAGACTAGATGTAACAATTTAAGTCTAAGACTAGATGTGACCAATCTAAGTCTAAGACTAGATGTGACCAATCTAAGTCTAAGACTAGATGTGACCATTCTAAGACTAAGACTAGATGTGACCAATCTAAGTCTAAGACTAGATGTGACCAATCTTAGTCTAAGACTAGATGTAACAATCTAAGTCTAAGACTAGATGTGACCAATCTAAGTCTAAGACTAGATGTAACAATCTAAGTCTAAGACTAGATGTGACCAATCTAAGTCTAAGACTAGATGTGACCATTCTAAGACTAAGACTAGATGTGACCATTCTAAGACTAAGACTAGATGTGACCAATCTAAGACTAAGACTAGATGTGACCAATCTAAGTCTAAGACTAGATGTAACAATCTAAGTCTAAGACTAGATGTGACCAATCTAAGACTAGATGTGACCAATCTAAGTCTAAGACTAGATGTGACCCTGGCTTGAATGACCTGAGACTACAAAAACCTGATGACTGAGAACCTTCAAAGAATTGTCCCTTGATATTCTACTTAATGCTTTTTGTTGCCATTTAAGGTTAATTTGATTGACTTTTAATGCTTTTTAATGACCTGCGGAGACCCTGCAATAGTAAAAGGGGTCACAATGGAGCCACATCTACACAGAGTCCACAGACCCACACAGTCCATAGACCCGCACAGTCCACAGACCCTCAGAGTCCACAGACCCACACAGTCTTTAGACCCACACAGTCCATAGACCCACACAGTCCACAGACCCACACAGTCCACAGACCCACACAGTTCACAGACCCACACAGAGTCCACAGACCCACACAGTCCACTCACGTTGGCAGAAGTCCTTGTTCTCCTGGAAGCCCGGCTTGCACACGCACCTCCCGATGGGAACCAGCCAGCCGCCGTCTGCACTGCAGTACATCTTGGGAGCCTCAAACTCCTCGGAAGCGTTGACACAGGCACCGTGGACCTCCACCAGGGCCGTGTCCCCCCCAGT
>NC_084746.1:9274961-9287461 GCF_033978785.1 Entelurus aequoreus
GATAAAGGCGTCATGTAATGACAAAAAGCTGACACATTGATGTTATTAAAGAATAAAAATAACTAATATTTGTCTATAAATATATGGATAGCGTTTATCTATAGTCTTTTTATTAGATATTACAAATGACATGATGGTATTACCTTCACACCCCAACACTGCTTTACCTAACAATTACCAATCACAATTTCAATATTGATAACAAGAACCTTAATTATTACTTTATCCATAATTGGCAGCCCTAGATCTCATAAATGAAGACTATTTGTATCTATTTTATATATATATATATATATATATATATATATATATATATATATATATATATATATATATATATATATATATATATATATATATATATATATATATATATATATATATATATATATATATATACATACATATATATATACAGTATATATACATACATATATATACACACATATATACATACATATATATACACACATATATACATATATATATATATATATATATATATATATATATATATATATATATATATATATATATATATATATATATATATATATATATATATATATATATATATATATATATATATATATATGTTGTTTGCCTTGGTGCCCTAAAATATGACCTTTATTTTAAGACAACACTTGCCTTGACCTTAAAAAGTTCAAATTTTGAGGCCTGCTGGAGGATCTTCTACATTGCTTTGAGTTCATTTTTGAATGTATTAGTGCTTTTCACCTTCTTTATCAGAATGCAACTTTTTTTGGGGGCATTGTTCTGGCCTTTTTGCCAGTCATAATAATATTTTTTAAAATATATATATATTTTTTGAGTGGTCAGCTTGAAGCGTCCCTCTGTCTCTGACTCCCTCCTGGTCATGTGACATGAGTGTCTGTTAGGATTCTATGACCCGCCTTATCTTGCCTCTGATTGGCCAGTCCGTAATGTTTGGCCCTAACCTTAGCCAATTGTGACTCATCATAGGAACACCAAGCAGTCATCATGGATGTTGTCTAGCAGCGTCTAATTGGAACAAATATTAGGTAAAGGTCAACACCTTCAACGATCATCTGCTGTGTTAATTTAGCTGACTGGCTGAGCTCGTTAGGAGCCGTGATTTGTTCAACCAACAACACCCGCAAATGTTGGCATCAAACGTGCTTAATCAAAGATCCTTTCAGACTGCCAGATATCATCGGCGCGGTTTAGGCCTGCATCGCAGCGTGCCAGACCAGAGCCAGACTCAAAGAGAGACAATCTTATTTGTTTCAGATCAAATCAACAGGCAGGTATTGATCCTCGCAAAAAGAAGAGAGCTGCTTTTTTTTTTTACTGGTCTACTTCAAACACTGTGAACTCAATGACTCGCTAGCGGGGGGGTTTTAACTTGCTCATTGGCGGGGGAAGAGACCTTCTTGTAGAACAGTCGTGCTCTGCTCTTTAAATACTCTCCCAGGATTCCACAGGAGTTAGTACACCTGCACAGTCTCATACACTCCATAGTACGCCTGCACAGTCTCATACACTCCATAGTACACCTGCACAGTCTCATACACTCCATAGTACACCTGCACAGTCTCATACACTCCATAGTAGACTCCATAGTACACCTGCATAGTCTCATACACTCCATAGTACACCTGCACAGTCTCATACACTCCATAGTAGACTCCATAGTACACCTGCATAGTCTCATACACTCCATAGTACACCTGCATAGTCTCATACACTCCATAGTACGCCTGCACAGTCTCATACACTCCATAGTACGCCTGCACAGTCTCATACACTCCATAGTACGCCTGCACAGTCTCATACACTCCATAGTACGCCTGCACAGTCTCATACACTCCATAGTAGACTCCATAGTACACCTGCATAGTCTCATACACTCCATAGTACACCTGCATAGTCTCATACACTCCATAGTACGCCTGCACAGTCTCATACACTCCATAGTACACCTGCACAGTCTCATACACTCCATAGTACACCTGCACAGTCTCATACACTCCATAGTACGCCTGCACAGTCTCATACACTCCATAGTAGTAGTACACCTGCATAGTCTCATAGACTCCATAGTAGACTCCATAGTACGCCTGCATAGTCTCATAGACTCCATAGTAGACTCCATAGTACGCCTGCACTGTCTCATAGACTCCATAGTAGACTCCATAGTACACCTGCACAGTCTCATACACTCCATAGTAGACTCCATAATACACCTGCATAGTCTCATAGACTCCATAGTAGACTCCATAGTACGCCTGCACTGTCTCATAGACTCCATAGTAGACTCCATAGTACGCCTGCATAGTCTCATAGACTCCATAGTAGACTCAATAGTACACCTGCATAGTCTCATAGACTCCATAGTAGACTCCATAGTACGCCTGCACTGTCTCATAGACTCCACAGTACACCTGCATAGTCTCATAGACTCCATAGTAGACCCCATAGTACGCCTGCACTGTCTCATAGACTCCATAGTAGACTCAATAGTACACCTGCATAGTCTCATAGACTCCATAGTAGACTCCATAGTACGCCTGCACTGTCTCATAGACTCCATAGTAGACTCCATAGTACACCTGCATAGTCTCATAGACTCCATAGTAGACTCCATAGTACGCCTGCACTGTCTCATAGACTCCATAGTAGACTCCATAGTACGCCTGCACTGTCTCATAGACTCCATAGTAGACTCCATAGTACGCCTGCATAGTCTCATAGACTCCATAGTAGACTCCATAGTACGCCTGCACTGTCTCATAGACTCCATAGTAGACTCCATAGTACACCTGCACAGTCTCATACACTCCATAGTAGACTCCATAGTACACCTGCACTGTCTCATAGACTCCATAGTAGACTCAATAGTACACCTGCATAGTCTCATAGAATCCATAGTAGACTCCATAGTACACCTGCATAGTCTCATAGACTCCATAGTAGACTCAATAGTACACCTGCATAGTCTCATAGACTCCATAGTAGACTCCATAGTACACCTGCATAGTCTCATAGACTCCATAGTAGACTCCATAGTACGCCTGCACTGTCTCATAGACTCCACAGTACACCTGCATAGTCTCATAGACTCCATAGTAGACCCCATAGTACGCCTGCACTGTCTCATAGACTCCATAGTAGACTCAATAGTACACCTGCATAGTCTCACAGACTCCATAGTAGACTCCATAGTACACCTGCACTGTCTCATAGACTCCATAGTAGACTCCATAGTACGCCTGCACTGTCTCATAGACTCCATAGTAGACTCAATAGTACACCTGCATAGTCTCATAGACTCCATAGTAGACTCAATAGTACACCTGCATAGTCTCATAGACTCCATAGTAGACTCCATAGTACGCCTGCACAGTCTCATACACTCCATAGTAGACTCTATAGTACGCCTGCACTGTCTCATAGACTCCATAGTACACCTGCATAGTCTCATAGACTCCATAGTAGACTCTATAGTACGCCTGCACTGTCTCATAGACTCCATAGTACACCTGCATAGTCTCATAGCCTCCATAGTAGACTCCATAGTACGCCTGCACTGTCTCATAGACTCCATAGTAGACTCAATAGTACACCTGCATAGTCTCATAGACTCCATAGTAGACTCCATAGTACGCCTGCACTGTCTCATACACTCCATAGTAGACTCAATAGTACACCTGCATAGTCTCATAGACTCCATAGTAGACTCAATAGTACACCTGCATAGTCTCATAGACTCCATAGTAGACTCCATAGTACGCCTGCACTGTCTCATAGCCTCCATACTAGACTCCATAGTACGCCTGCACTGTCTCATAGACTCCATAGTAGACTCAATTGTACGCCTGCACAGTCTCATAGACTCCATAGTAGACTCCATAGTATGCTTGCACTGTCTCATAGACTCCATAGTAGACTCCATAGTACGCCTGCACTGTCTCATAGACTCTATAGTAGACTCAATAGTACACCTGCATAGTCTCATAGACTCCATAGTAGACTCCATAGTACGCCTGCACTGTCTCATAGACTCCATAGTAGACTCCATAGTACGCCTGCACTGTCTCATAGACTCCATAGTAGACTCCATAGTACGCCTGCACAGTCTCATACACTCCATAGTAGACTCTATAGTACGCCTGCACTGTCTCATAGACTCCATAGTACACCTGCATAGTCTCATAGACTCCATAGTAGACTCCATAGTACGCCTGCACTGTCTCATAGACTCCATAGTAGACTCCATAGTACACCTGCACTGTCTCATAGACTCCATAGTAGACTCCATAGTACGCCTGCACTGTCTCATAGACTCCATAGTAGACTCCAGAGTACACCTGCATAGTCTCATAGACTCCATAGTAGACTCCATAGTACACCTGCACAGTCTCATAGACTCCATAGTAGACTCAATAGTACACCTGCATAATCTCATAGACTCCATAGTAGACTCCATAGTACACCTGCATAGTCTCATAGACTCCATAGTAGACTCCATAGTACACCTGCACAGTCTCATAGACTCCATAGTAGACTCCATAGTACGCCTGCACTGTCTCATAGACTCCATAGTAGACTCAATAGTACACCTGCATAGTCTCATAGACTCCATAGTAGACTCCATAGTACACCTGCATAGTCTCTCAGACTCCATAGTAGACTCCATAGTACGCCTGCACTGTCTCATAGACTCCATAGTAGACTCCATAGTACGCCTACACTGTCTCATAGACTCCATAGTAGACTCAATAGTACACCTGCATAGTCTCATAGACTCCATAGTAGACTCCATAGTACACCTGCACAGTCTCATAGACTCCATAGTAGACTCCATAGTACGCCTGCACTGTCTCATAGACTCCATAGTAGACTCAATAGTACACCTGCATAGTCTCATAGACTCCATAGTAGACTCCATAGTACACCTGCATAGTCTCTCAGACTCCATAGTAGACTCCATAGTACGCCTGCACTGTCTCATAGACTCCATAGTAGACTCCATAGTACGCCTGCACTGTCTCATAGACTCCATAGTAGACTCCATAGTACGCCTGCACTGTCTCATAGACTCCATAGTAGACTCCATAGTACACCTGCACAGTCTCATAGACTTCATAGTAGACTCCATAGTACGCCTGCACTGTCTCATAGACTCCATAGTAGACTCCATAGTACACTTGCATAGTCTCATAGACTCCATAGTACGCCTGCACAGTCTCATACACTCCATAGTAGACTCCATAGTACACCTGCATAGTCTCATAGACTCCATAGTACACCTGCACAGTCTCATACACTCCATAGTAGACTCCATAGTACACCTGCATAGTCTCATAAACTCCATAGTAGACTCCATAGTACACCTGCACTGTCTCATAGACTCCATAGTAGACTCAATAATACACCTGCATAGTCTCATAGACTCCATAGTAGACTCAATAGTACGCCTGCACAGTCTCATAGACTCCATAGTACACCTGCACAGTCTCATACACTCCATAGTACACCTGCATAGTCTAATACACTCCATAGTAGACTCCATAGTACACCTGCATAGTCTCATAGACTCCATAGTAGACTCCATAGTACGCCTGCACAGTCTCATACACTCCATAGTAGACTCCATAGTACGCCTGCACTGTCTCATAGACTCCATAGTAGACTCCATAGTACACCTGCACTGTCTCATAGACTCCATAGTAGACTCCATAGTACGCCTGCACTGTCTCATAGACTCCATAGTAGACTCCAGAGTACACCTGCATAGTCTCATAGACTCCATAGTAGACTCCATAGTACACCTGCACAGTCTCATAGACTCCATAGTAGACTCAATAGTACACCTGCATAATCTCATAGACTCCATAGTAGACTCCATAGTACACCTGCATAGTCTCATAGACTCCATAGTAGACTCCATAGTACACCTGCACAGTCTCATAGACTCCATAGTAGACTCCATAGTACGCCTGCACTGTCTCATAGACTCCATAGTAGACTCAATAGTACACCTGCATAGTCTCATAGACTCCATAGTAGACTCCATAGTACACCTGCATAGTCTCTCAGACTCCATAGTAGACTCCATAGTACGCCTGCACTGTCTCATAGACTCCATAGTAGACTCCATAGTACGCCTACACTGTCTCATAGACTCCATAGTAGACTCAATAGTACACCTGCATAGTCTCATAGACTCCATAGTAGACTCCATAGTACACCTGCACAGTCTCATAGACTCCATAGTAGACTCCATAGTACGCCTGCACTGTCTCATAGACTCCATAGTAGACTCAATAGTACACCTGCATAGTCTCATAGACTCCATAGTAGACTCCATAGTACACCTGCATAGTCTCTCAGACTCCATAGTAGACTCCATAGTACGCCTGCACTGTCTCATAGACTCCATAGTAGACTCCATAGTACGCCTGCACTGTCTCATAGACTCCATAGTAGACTCCATAGTACGCCTGCACTGTCTCATAGACTCCATAGTAGACTCCATAGTACACCTGCACAGTCTCATAGACTTCATAGTAGACTCCATAGTACGCCTGCACTGTCTCATAGACTCCATAGTAGACTCCATAGTACACTTGCATAGTCTCATAGACTCCATAGTACGCCTGCACAGTCTCATACACTCCATAGTAGACTCCATAGTACACCTGCATAGTCTCATAGACTCCATAGTACACCTGCACAGTCTCATACACTCCATAGTAGACTCCATAGTACACCTGCATAGTCTCATAAACTCCATAGTAGACTCCATAGTACACCTGCACTGTCTCATAGACTCCATAGTAGACTCAATAATACACCTGCATAGTCTCATAGACTCCATAGTAGACTCAATAGTACGCCTGCACAGTCTCATAGACTCCATAGTACACCTGCACAGTCTCATACACTCCATAGTACACCTGCATAGTCTAATACACTCCATAGTAGACTCCATAGTACACCTGCATAGTCTCATAGACTCCATAGTAGACTCCATAGTACGCCTGCACTGTCTCATAGACTCCATTGTAGACTCCATAGTACACCTGCATAGTCTCATAGACTCCATAGTACACCTGCACAGTCTCATACACTCCATAGTAGACTCCATAGTACACCTGCATAGTCTCATAAACTCCATAGTAGACTCCATAGTACGCCTGCACTGTCTCATAGACTCCATAGTAGACTCAATAATACACCTGCATAGTCTCATAGACTCCATAGTAGACTCAATAGTACACCTGCATAGTCTCATAGACTCCATAGTAGACTCCATAGTACACCTGCATAGTCTCATAGACTCCATAGTAGACTCCATAGTACGCCTGTACTGTCTCATAGACTCCATAGTAGACTCCATAGTACGCCTGCACTGTCTCACAGACTCCATAGTAGACTCCATAGTACACTTGCATAGTCTCATAGACTCCATAGTAGACTCCATAGTACGCCTGCACTGTCTCATAGAC
This sequence comes from Entelurus aequoreus, assembly GCF_033978785.1. Lineage (NCBI taxonomy): Eukaryota > Metazoa > Chordata > Actinopteri > Syngnathiformes > Syngnathidae > Entelurus > Entelurus aequoreus. The sequence continues at coordinate 9,282,458 of NC_084746.1, forward strand.
TCCATAGTAGACTCCATAGTACGCCTGCACTGTCTCATAGACTCCATAGTAGACTCCATAGTACACCTGCATAGTCTCATAGACTTCATAGTAGACTCCATAGTACGCCTGCACTGTCTCATAGACTCCATAGTAGACTCCATAGTACACTTGCATAGTCTCATAGACTCCATAGTAGACTCCATAGTACGCCTGCACAGTCTCATACACTCCATAGTAGACTCCATAGTACACCTGCATAGTCTCATAGACTCCATAGTACACCTGCACAGTCTCATACACTCCATAGTAGACTCCATAGTACACCTGCATAGTCTCATAAACTCCATAGTAGACTCCACAGTACGCCTGCACTGTCTCATAGACTCCATAGTAGACTCAATAATACACCTGCATAGTCTCATAGACTCCATAGTAGACTCAATAGTACGCCTGCACAGTCTCATACACTCCATAGTAGACTCCATAGTACACCTGCATAGTCTCATAGACTCCATAGTACACCTGCACAGTCTCATACACTCCATAGAAGACTCCATAGTACACCTGCATAGTCTCATAGACTCCATAGTAGACTGCATAGTACGCCTGCACTGTCTCATAGACTCCATAGTAGACTCCATAGTACGCCTGCACTGTCTCATAGACTCCATAGTAGACTCCATAGTACGCCTGCACTGTCTCATAGACTCCATAGTAGACTCAATAGTACACTTGCATAGTCTCATAGACTCCATAGTAGACTCCATAGTACGCCTGCACAGTCTCATACACTCCATAGTAGACTCCATAGTACACCTGCATAGTCTCATAGACTCCATAGTACACCTGCACAGTCTCATACACTCCATAGTAGACTCCATAGTACACCTGCATAGTCTCATAAACTCCATAGTAGACTCCATAGTACGCCTGCACTGTCTCATAGACTCCATAGTAGAATCAATAGTACGCCTGCACAGTCTCATACACTCCATAGTAGACTCCATAGTACACCTGCATAGTCTCATAGACTCCATAGTACACCTGCACAGTCTCATACACTCCATAGTAGACTCCATAGTACACCTGCATAGTCTCATAGACTCCATAGTAGACTCCATAGTACGCCTGCACTGTCTCATAGACTCCATAGTAGACTCCATAGTACGCCTGCACTGTCTCATAGACTCCATAGTAGACTCCATAGTACGCCTGCACTGTCTCATAGACTCCATAGTAGACTCAATAGTACACCTGCACAGTCTCATTCACTCCATAATAGACTCAATAGTACACCTGCATAGTCTCATAGACTCCATAGTAGACTCCATAGTATGCCTGCACTGTCTCATAGACTCCATAGTAGACTCCATAGTACGCCTGCACTGTCTCATAGACTCCATAGTAGACTCCATAGTACACCTGCACTGTCTCATAGCCTCCATAGTAGACTCCATAGTACGCCTGCACTGTCTCATAGACTCCATAGTAGACTCAATAGTACACCTGCACAGTCTCATACACTCCATAGTAGACTCAATAGTACACCTGCATAGTCTCATAGACTCCATAGTAGACTCCATAGTACGCCTGCACTGTCTCATAGACTCCATAGTAGACTCTATAGTACGCCTGCACTGTCTCATAGACTCCATAGTAGACTCAATAGTACACCTGCATAGTCTCATAGACTCCATAGTAGACTCCATAGTACGCCTGCACTGTCTCATAGACTCCATAGTAGACTCCATAGTACGCCTGCACTGTCTCATAGACTCCATAGTAGACTCCATAGTACGCCTGCATAGTCTCATAGACTCCATAGTAGACTCAATAGTACACCTGCATAGTCTCATAGACTCCATAGTAGACTCCATAGTACACCTGCATAGTCTCATAGACTCCATAGTAGACTCCATAGTACGCCTGCACTGTCTCATAGACTCCATAGTAGACTCCATAGTACGCCTGCACTGTCTCATAGACTCCATAGTAGACTCAATAGTACACCTGCATAGTCTCATAGACTCCATAGTAGACTCAATATTACACCTGCATAGTCTCATAGACTCCATAGTAGACTCCATAGTACACCTGCACAGTCTCATAGACTCCATAGTAGACTCCATAGTACACCTGCACAGTCTCATAGACTCCATAGTACACTCAATAGTACACCTGCATAGTCTCATAGACTCCATAGTAGACTCAATAGTACACCTGCATAGTCTCATAGACTTACTTCATAGACCACTCACACAAAGTTAGTAATGACTGACACCATGTGTTTATTATTATTGTGCTAGTCGTTTGGAGTGCAACCTTTTGACAAACTTACAGATGTAACAACTGCACTCAGTATCATGACACATTTTTATTTCGGCAACAGTAAGTCAGGAGCATGCGCACTAGCAGTGTTTGGCTGGATAATCATGGCCGACTAACTACACAGACTTTGCCACGGAGATTCCCCCTCGGAGTAAACGGAGCCGAGCGCTTGGTTTAACCTCATTTTCTGTGTTTAAGAGCGCACTGCTGTGTTTTAGATGGAGACAGGTGTGGACAATATTGTGTCTTTAGTTTGTCGACTGAGATGTTCACTCCTCCTTTGTTCAACCGCAAACTGTATCAGTGTTCGATTAATATCAGTACTAGCTTTAATGTTTTGTCATCTCATCGAACATTTTTATTTTTGTTACGGTGCTCAGCTCCCGTGACGTCCACAGGTCAGGAAAACAGTCCAGTTCAGGGGTGACCACACTTTTTTCTGCCGGCGAGCTACTTTTTAAATGACCAAGTCGAGGGGATCTACCTCATATATACACACATATATATATATATATATATATATATATATATATATATATATATATATATATATATATATATATATATATATATATATATATATATATATATATATTTATTTTGTCGTTTTTGTTCACATGTTAAAGGTGTACAAAATACAAGCGTGTTAAGCACATATTTATTTTATTTATTTTATTTATTTTATTTATTTTATTTATTTTATTTATTTTATTTAAATGTATTTATTTATTTTATTTAAATTCATTTAAATGTATCTAAATTTATTTATTTTATTTATTTATTTTATTTTATTTTATTTTATTTTATTTTATTTTATTTAATTTTATTTAATTTTACTTAATTTTATTTGATTTATTTATTTTATTTAAATGTATTTATTTATTTTATTTATTTTATTTATTTTATTTATTTTATTTATTTTATTTATCTTATTTATTTTACTTATTTATTTTTTATTGTGCTCTGTTTGTGTTGTGTCTCTTGTTGTCTTTTGGCCTGCCCATTGTACAGCACCTTGGCTACCCCTGTGGTGGATTTTAAATGTGCTTTATAAATAAAGTTGATTTGATTTGATTAGATATAGATTCCTTTCTGTCATGAAGACAAGAATATAAGTTGGTATGATTATTATGACTTGCATTGATTGGAATCAGACAGTAGTGATGATAACCTCCACATTTTCTAATGAAAGAGAACACAAAAAAAGTCCTCCTTTTTGTCCAATACCACATGAAAGTACTTGCTTTTTGTTTTTGTCCGTTTTATACACTTTGCAAGAAATACGTTGGCGGAAAACTCCGTAGCTTGCTAGCTTTCTGAGACTCTTATTTTGTTAGCGCAGGCAGGACGGAGCAGGGCTCTTATTGTGAAGACTAGGAACTGTGCGGTCGTACGGCGCGAGAGTCTGTTGAAATAAAAAGTGTTTCTCGCCTTCCTGTCGGTCGTTTTTTCTTAATAGCGGTCTGGCAGCAGCAAGCGTCATCTCACAAGACCAATGTCACAATGTCAATCAAGTGACAGAAGTTACTCATGGCTCCTTTAATATCTCTGTGCCCTCTAAAAATAATAACCGTATGTGTCGTTTTTCAGCTGATCGTGTTGTTGTTGAGCCCAGAAGTCACAAAGTACGACGCTCTTTTTAACTTTTATTGTCAATCCTGTGCTATAAACACGTTCAATTCCGACACATATTATTTCTCGTCTTTTTCTTCCACTTCTCATTCTCTGTCAATAATTTTTCAGGTTAGCTCTGTACCTATGCTGTCTATCTACACTAAAGTGGGGTGGTAATTTGTTTTTGCGACTTCACCAAAACGTCACCGTGAAGTTTTTGAGTCTGTTAAGGTGATTGGAGCACTAGCTTCCGTGACGACGGCTTCTGTTTTGTTCAGTCAGCCGTTTTACTGCCTTGTTGCAGTATCAATTAAGGTGTGTAAATAAACACTCACATAATGTTTTTTTTGTGTAAACAATTAATTCAACATGGTATATATATGCGACTTATATATAGACAAAATGTTTTATTTTTTCTAAAATGTAGTGGGTGTAGTTTTAAAGCGGTGCTCACCTCTTTGCAGGTCCCGGGGACCCCCGGCAGGCTGTTGCAGTCCCGCAGGGTGAACTTGATCTCGATGTAGACACGCTGCGCTCCTTCCCGGCCGATGTGGCGTGTCCGCAGCCAGTTGTTCTGGTTGGCCTCCATGACGTTGCACACCTGGTAGGTCCTCATCGGGGTGTTCCGCTCATCCATCACGCTGATCTCCTCCCACTGCGGGGGGAACACAGGTTGGAAGGCGGTTACATGGTTGGAGAAGTCAGGACGTCGGGGGAAGGTCAGAGTGAGAGGATAGAAGAAACACTCCAGCTAAGTGGGAAGTGAATTGTATTTATATAGCGCTTTTCTCTAGTGACTCAAAGCACTTTTACATAGTGAAACCCAATATCTAAGTTAGGGTGGTCCTAAAGAAGGAGGCATTTATCAGAGGTCTCAAAAAGGTAACAAATACAATAATGTGTGTGTGTGTGTGTGTGTGTGTGTGTGTGTGTGTGTGTGCGTGTGTGTGTGTGTGTGTGTGTGTGTTTGTATTTCTATCCTTCTTGAAACATCAACAAGGAAAAGTAGCTTCCATATGAGGACCGAAACCATGGTCCCATTGCATCTAATAGAGAGCAAATAGTAGAGTCCGTGAACAT
>NC_084746.1:9292461-9299961 GCF_033978785.1 Entelurus aequoreus
CTGTTTTACGAACGTCTTTTTGAACTATTTTACCACTTCTTCTTTTGAACTGTTCGGTAACCAAAGGCAACGCTGTTTACGACCCACTTCCCTCTGAAAGCAGCCGTGGTCATAGAAAGTCAAATAAAGAAGGAGGAGTACAATCTTTTTGCCAGAGCGTGCTGAGATACTGTGCAAGGGTTAAGTGTACAGACGACTCTCCTCAATATCGAGTCCAAATTGAATTCTGTCTTTGTTTAATTCTTTGCCTCTTGTCTTGTTTAAAAGATGTCATCAGTGTTTGAACCTGACAATTCCAATGATACTTTGCATTTCCACGTCGCACTCTAAAGCCCTGCAGATGTTTTCTACCTAATCTTAACAAAGTACTTGTTTGTTCTTGCAGTGCAACTAAATATTTGTTTGTTCAGCATGTATTTACAAAGTAAGGTGTCACATTTTAAATGACTTATTGTGTGAAACTGCACAAAATCCTCACAAGAACAAAAAAAAAAAATGTCTGAATGAACAACCCTCTTATGCCCCCCCCCCCCATCAAAAATAGGTCAATGTACTTACTTTCTAAACTTATTAAATCCTATTAGATCTTACTAATCACTTCTCGTGAGAACGCTGGGAATGCACTGTGAAAATAAGTAACCCTGAAAAACAGGCCTTGTTTCTACTAATTGTGCAATAATTGATGTTTACTTGTATGAAATGTCCCTTGTGAGATTGAAAATGTCCTGAAAATCATGTGCTGATACTACAAGTTCTTCTTCATCAAACTAAATCCCCATGGCAACACAACAGGGCACACAACACGTACGACACACTGACTACACAACAAATGTCGTTCCTTTCTTATTAAATGGTGATGAGAATGACAACACGACGAATACAAAAAGAGGGACTAAAATGAAGCATTTTCAAGTACTTCCAAAACATGTTTTTTTCTACTACTGATGTACTTCCAAGGTTCTTGTGTGGAATTCTACCTTTGTAGTTTGTCATGGAAACAGCCTCAGTACGTGTTTAGCGATTAACATTTGTACTTCATCTCTCTCTTCACTCTTCTTTGGACCAGAGTGGGTACAGCCTCACTCTTAAACACATTATAATGGGACTGTCTGTGACGAGAGAGCCTGTCGTTGTGCTGCTTCTTGACAAAACCAATTCTTGATTTGGGTTTTGCCCTATTTCAAACCCTTCTAGAGACAGTTTAAAAAAACAAAAAACAAACAAAGTTGTCAGGTTCAAACATAGATGACATCTATTAAACAGACAAGAAGCAAGGAATTAAACCGAGACAGGAATCAATTTGGCTCACGAGGAGAAACGTCTGGGCTGTACTCTTTACAGCAGGGGTCACCAACCTTTTTGAAACCAAGAGCTACTTCTTGGGTACTGATTACCAGTTTGATACACACTTAAGTAAATTGCCAGGAATAGCCAATTTGCTCAATTTACCTTTAACTCTATGTTATTATTAATAATTAATGATATTTACACTTAATTGAATGGTTTAAAAGAGGAGAAAACATGAAAAAAATGACAATTACATTTTGAAACATAGTTTATCTTCAATTTCGACTCTTTAAAATTCAAACTTCAACCGAAAAAAAGAAAAGAAAAACTAGCTAATTTGAATATTTTTGAAAAAATTTAAAAAAAGAATTTATGGAACATCATTAGTAATTTTTCCTGATTAAGATTCATTTTAGAATTTAGATGACATGTTTTAAATAGGTTAAAATCCAATCTACACTTTGTTAGAATATATAACAAATTGGACCAAGCTATATTTCTAACAAAGACAAATCATTATTTCTTCTAGATTTTCCAGAACAAAAATTTTAAAAGAAATTCAAAAGACTTTGAAATAAGATTTAAATTTGATTCTACAGATTTTCTAGATTTGCCAGAATGTTTTTTATTTTATTTTAATCATAATAAGTTTGAAGAAATATTTTAAAAATATTCTTTGTTGAAAAAACAGAAGCTAAAATGAAGAATTAAATTAAAATGGATTTATTATTCTTTACAATAATAATTTTTTTTTTTACTTGAAAATTGATTTAAATTGTCAGGAAAGAAGAGGAAGGAATTTAAAAGGTAAAAAGGTATATGTGTTTAAAAATTCTAAAATCATTTTTAAGGTTGTATTTTTTCTCTAAAATTGTCTTTCTGAAAGTTATAAGAAGCAAAGTAAAAAAATTAATGAATTTATTTAAACAAGTGAAGACCAAGTCTTTAAAATATTTTCTTGGATTTTCAAATTCTATTTGAGTTTTGTCTCTCTTAGATTTAAAAATGTCAGGCAAAGCGAGACCAGCTTGCTGGTAAATAAATACCATTAAAAAAATAGAGGCAGCTCACTGGTAAGTGCTGCTATTTGAGCTATTTTTAGAACAGGCCAGCGGGCTACTCATCTGGTCCTTACGGGCTACCTGGTGCCCGCGGGCACCGCGTTGGTGACCCCTGCTTTACAGTCTTCTACCACGCTCGGACGAAATGGTTGCACGCTTCCTCTTTTATTCGGACTTTCCCGGATTACATGGCAACAGCTGTTTCTAAGGGGAGAGGGGGTCGTAAAAAGCTGTTGGACTCGGTCAAAAAACAGTTCAAAGAAAAGATGCCTGGAGCTTGTGTCAGGTCCTGCTTCCTCTCCGCTTTGTAGATCTCGGGTCAAGCCAACATCTTCATGTGGATCACAATAGATCAAAGAAACCGACACCTTCATGTCGCTTCCCATCATACACAGTGGAGTTTTACAAGCCTTTTGCTTGGTAAAATCAAAGACAGCTTTTGTCTCCTCGCCGGGAACTCATGGGAACTGAAAGTTTTGTGATAACTTAGATACAATTATTCTGACAAAAGTGGCAAAACCGGCCACTTTTTTCCGGTCTTAGTGGACACTTTTGGACATAACGTGCATACAAAACATGCAAGGCGCCTTGCTTGTGACATTAAAAAAAAAAAAATCCCACAAAGTGAAGTGACAGAAGAAACTAAATTACAACATTTAGGGAGTGCAGAATAATATATGTCAATAAACCGGTGGTGTACAAAGTGCAGCCTGTGTAATAAAATAGGCAGCAAGAGTTGGGTTGAGTTTTTCCTTGCCCTTATTTGGGATCTGAACCGAGGATGTCGTTGTGGCTTGTGCAACCCTTTGGGACACTTGTGATTTAGGGCTATATAAATAAAGATTGACTGATTGATTGAGTTGAAAAATACAGCAAAACAATTTCCCCTAAATTCCAGACTATAAGCCCCTACTTTTTTCCTACACTTTGAATCCTGCGGCTTACAAAAACGATGCAGCTAATTTATGGATGTTTTTTTCGTTAACGCCCATAATGTTTGTACCAAACAAATAGTTTTCAAAAACTGAAAAGTTGTCCTATTTTTTGTACTATGGTGCCCTCTTCTGGACGAGTTCGCTCACTGCAGGTTTTCCGTTAACAGTATTTCCTTCTGTTCAGTGCTTTCAACTGGAAGTACAAGTGCTGTTGTGCGTTTTAGTCGTCCATAGCGTTTCTACTTATATGGATTCTTCATTCATCACTCCAAGCGACATTTGTAAGTTTTACAATATATCTAAAACTATTAATACTTACTAAACCATCGCATGTGTGATGTCTGTAGGAGTGTTTTCATGCATATTTGCACGTGCTATCATAATGAAATGAAGCTAGCGTCGCTAGCCTTAACTAGTATGCTAACACATTTACGAGTGTCTGTGTTAGTTTTATTTACTTACAACGGGGATCTTTTTGTATTGTTTCACTTTCACAAATTTCTAAGGAAATTCACTAAAATGTCACCAAAGAGTTATTGAGTCTGTTTAGCTGATTGGAGAGCTAGCTTCCGCAGCTACGATGACTTCTGTTTTGTTTGATCAGCCGTTTTACTGCCAATTAAGGTATCAGTTCAAATAACTCATGTCACAACGTATATATCCGTGGCTTATAATCCAGTGCAGCTATTATATGGAAAAATATGTTTTTTTTATAATGGGTGTGTCTTATATACCGTTGCGCTTTATAGTCCCAAACAATATATGTTGATACTAAATAGTAACAGAGATTTGACTAACATTATACAACACAACTAAAACTACTTATATGGATTGTTCATTCATCACTCTAAGCAACATTTGTAAGTTTTACATTATAACCAAAACTATTAATACTTACTAAACCATCGCATGTGTGATGTCTGTAGGAGTGTTTTCATGCATATTTGCACGTGCTATCATAATGAAATGAAGCTAGCATCGCTAGCCTTAACTAGTATGCTAACACATTTACGAGTGTCTGTGTTAGTATTATTTACTTACAACGGCGATCTTTTTGTATTGTTTCACTTTCACAAATTCCTCAGGAAATTCACCAAAACGTCACCGTGGAGTTATTGAGTCTGTTTAGCTAATTGGAGAGCTAGCTTCCGCAGCTACGATGACTTCTGTTTTGTTTGATCAGCCGTTTTACTGCCAATTTACTGCCAATTAAGGTATGTAAATAAATCTTTCAGTTTTAAATAACTCATTAAACAACATATATATATCCGTGGCTTATAATCCAGTGCAGCTATTATATGGAAAAATATGTGTTTTTATAATGGGTGTGTCTTATATACCGGTGTGCTTTATAGTCCCAAACAATATATGTTGACACTAAATAGTAACAGAGATTTGACTAACATTATACAACACAACTAAAACTACTTATATGGATTCTTTATTCATCACTCCGAGCAACATTTGTAAGTTTTACAATATATCTAAAACTATTAATACTTACTAAACCATCGCATGTGTGATGTCTGTAGGAGTGTTGTCATACATATTTGCACGTGCTATCATAATTAAATGAAGCTAGCATTGCTAGCCTTAACTAGTATGCTAACACATTTACGAGTGTCTGTGTTAGTTTTATTTACTTACAACGGGGATCTTTTTGTATTGTTTCACTTTCACAAATTTCTAAGGAAATTCACTAAAATGTCACCAAAGAGTTATTGAGTCTGTTTAGCTGATTGGAGAGCTAGCTTCCGCAGCTACGATGACTTCTGTTTTGTTTGATCAGCCGTTTTACTGCCAATTAAGGTATCAGTTCAAATAACTCATTTCACAACGTATATATCCGTGGCTTATAATCCAGTGCAGCTATTATAAGGAAAAAATATGTGTTTTTATAATGGGTGTGTCTTATATACCGGTGTGCTTTATAGTCCCAAACAATAGATGTTGATACTAAATAGTAACAGAGATTTGACTAACATTATACAACACAACTAAAACTACTTATATGGATTCTTTATTCATCACTCCGAGCAACATTTGTAAGTTTTACAATATATCTAAAACTATTAATACTTACTAAACCATCGCATGTGTGATGTCTGTAGGAGTGTTTTCATGCATATTTGCACGTGCTATCATAATGAAATGAAGCTAGCGTCGCTAGCCTTAACTAGTATGCTAACACATTTACGAGTGTCTGTGTTAGTTTTATTTACTTACAACGGCGATCTTTTTGTATTGTTTCACTTTCACAAATTTCTAAGGAAATTCACTAAAATGTCACCAAAGAGTTATTGAGTCTGTTTAGCTGATTGGAGAGCTAGCTTCTGCAGCTACGATGACTTCTGTTTTGTTTGATCAGCCGTTTTACTGCAAATTTGCTGCCAATTAAGGTATGTAAATAAATCTTTCAGTTTTAAATAACTCATTAAACAACGTACATATCCGTGGCTTATAATCCAGTGCAGCTATTATATGGAAAAAATATGTGTTTTTATAATGGGTGTGTCTTATATACCGGTGTGCTTTATAGTCCCAAACAATATATGTTGATACTAAATAGTAACAGAGATTTGACTAACATTATACAACACAACTAAAACTACTTATATGGATTCTTCATTCATCACTCTAAGCAACATTTGTAAGTTTTACAATATAACCAAAACTATTAATACTTACAAAACCATCGCATGTGTGATGTCTGTAGGAGTGTTTTCATGCATATTTGCACGTGCTATCATAATGAAATGAAGCTAGCGTCGCTAGCCTTAACTAGTATGCTAACACATTTATGAGTGTCTGTGTTAGTATTATTTACTTACAACGGCGATCTTTTTGTATTGTTTCACTTTCACAAATTCCTCAGGAAATTCACCAAAACGTCACCGTGGAGTTATTGAGTCTGTTTAGCTAATTGGAGAGCTAGCTTCCGCAGCTACGATGACTTCTGTTTTGTTTGATCAGCCGTTTTACTGCCAATTTGCTGCCAATTAAGGTATGTAAATAAATCTTTCAGTTTTAAATAACTCATTAAACAACGTATATATCTGTGGCTTATAATCCAGTGCAGCTATTATATGGAAAAATATGTTTTTTTTATAATGGGTGCGTCTTATATACCGTTGCGCTTTATAGTCCCAAACAATATATGTTGATACTAAATAGTAACAGAGATTTGACTAACATTATACAACACAACTAAAACTACTTATATGGATTCTTCATTCATCACTCTAAGCAACATTTGTAAGTTTTACAATATAACCAAAACTATTAATACTTACAAAACCATCGCATGTGTGATGTCTGTAGGAGTGTTGTCATGCATATTTGCACGTGCTATCATAATGAAATGAAGCTAGCGTCGCTAGCCTTAACTAGTATGCTAACACATTGACGAGTGTCTGTGTTAGTATTATTTACTTACAACGGCGATCTTTTTGTATTGTTTCACTTTCACAAATTCCTTAGGAAATTCACCAAAACGTCACCGTGGAGTTATTGCGTCTGTTTAGCTGATTGGAGAGCTAGCTTCCGCAGCTACGATGACTTCTGTTTTGTTTGATCAGCTGTTTTACTGCCAATTTGCTGCCAATTAAGGTATGTAAATAAACATTTACTAAATCTTTCAGTGAAAATAACTAATTCCACAACATATACTGTATATCCGTGACTTACAGCCCAGTGCGGCTATTATATGGAAAAACATTATTTTTTATAATGGGTGTGTCTTATTTACCGGTGCGCTTTACAGTCCTAAAAAAATATATGTTAATACTAAATAGTAACAGATATTTGACTAACATTTTTTTTTGTTTTTAAAATACATGACACCTAGCCAATAATGCTAATTATATGATGGTAAATGGGTTGTACTTGTACAGTGCTTTTCTACCTTTTTTAAGGAACTCAAAGCGCTTTGACACCATTTCCACATTCACCCATTCACCCACACACATTCACACATTCACACACTGATGGTCGTCATATTGACACTGCCTCCACGGCGCTAAATAGAGTGGCAGTCTGGAAGAAACTCTAAAACATGAAGTTGTTTCAAGCACTTTCAAAAATACGCCAATTTTCTACAAATTACAGACTTACGTACAATTACGTTTTGCACAGTAAACCACACGACTCAATCCTCCAAGACAGACCACATGTCAACCTGCCATGGCTAATGGTTCCTCAAGCTACTTTGAGGCATA
>NC_084746.1:9304961-9309961 GCF_033978785.1 Entelurus aequoreus
AGATTTTGTTTCATGTCCATAGTTCACGCTAAGTGTTAGTTTTTGTTTCCTTCGCTAAGTTGTGCCTTCGCATTGTACGCCTTTTTTTTGTCCCTCTTTGAAAGTCTAAGATTAAAATAATGTTCCTACCTTCAAGCCTTGTCCGGTATAGTCTGATTGCATCCCGGGAGAACAAATCTCGCAGTAAGCTGCGAAAAAAACCCACGTCCTGACATGAGCCAGTTCAGTTTTTGTTTCGTTCTGCATAGCCTTCCCTAAGCTTCAATGGCTTTTCTAAGGGGCACTTACCTTTTGTTTATTTCCGGCTTAAGCATTAGACACCTTTTTTTTACCTGCACACTGTCGTCTGAATATTGTGATCACGACAAATCATGTTTCCGACATCTACAAAGCAATTAGCTAACCCGCTGCCACCTACTGATATGGAAGAGTATTACACGGTGTGGAGGGAGATGTGGCCAGCGCTGCCTGCAGGAGCAAAGGTCACCGCCTCTGTCCATGGTGCTGAGGACCGAGCGCCATCAGACGGGGGCGTGGCAGTGCTGACGGCGAGACACAGCCGGCAGGTGATTAGATTTCACAGGTGGTACGTGTTAATCTAATCATCTGTTGTCTTTAACAGTAAGCGGCCGGGAGCAGGAGGGGAGAGAGGATACGGACGTGGCTGAAAAGTCCTGCTGGAGAGAAAACCTTTGTTAAAAACATGATTATTAGAACCTTGTTAGAACCTGCACGCTTGGCTCCTGTGCCGTGTCTGACAGTGGGACTAACTTCCACATCTGTGTCTGATGGGTGCTCTGTCCTCAGCACCATGGACAGAGGCGGTGACCTTTGCTCCTGCAGGCAGCGCTGGCCACATCTCCCTCCACACACGGTTACTCTGCCGCACTCTACACAGCACCGACACTCAACAACGGCACGTTTGCAGATTATTATTAACGGTTTGCAAGAAAATATTTTTAACCTAAATAGGCGAAATGACATATTCTCCCACGGCACACTAGTGCTGCGGCACAGTGGTTGAAAAACACTGGTGTAATGGCACACTTGCTGCTCCACAACTCCCGCCAGCACGACTGGGAAAATATTAGTATAGTTTGTGAGTTGAGAAACTGTCTGGGTGTTTGCACTCAGACACGGTAGTTGAAAGGCGGGTGCAGCTAATTGACATTTGGGAGAAAACAAAGCCCTCAATCAGCGCAGCCAATCAGCAAGGAGCAGCCTTGATTGCTTTGAAGTGAAGCAGAGACGTCGGATCGGGGTCAAAGTTCAACCGCCGGCCGGCTTAACATAATATCCCCCCCTGCTCTGCAGCCTCATTGGCTGGCAAGGAGCTCTGGCTTAGTTTAGGGAAGCCAAATTAGAAAGCTGTGAAGAGAGATGTTATGGGACTCTCATTTTCCACCATCATTATGACATATCTGTTCTGTGTCCACCCCCCCCTCCCCCCCGGTGACACAAATGGGTCACTCGGCCCCGTCCGGGCCACATCCGGCCCTGCACGGCTGGGATTAAGCTCGACCTGCAGGGGTCAAGTGTGGTTTTTGGACTAATTCAGGTAGACAGTGGCCGCCGATTGGTGGGAATTGCCTCTCGCTGAGACCAATCTCAGGGTTTTAGGAGGTCACAGGTCAACTAGATAATTCCCTTCATATGAAACACAAGACTACCTCTTCTCTGACCCCCCCCCCCCCCCCCCCTCCCGCAGCCCCATCTTCTGGGAAGGCTGCCCGCATCCGGCCCTTTGTGCGTCCCTGTCCGGCCCGCGTGAGGCCAATTATAAATTACAAAATACATTTAAAAAAGTATCTATGTCGAGTGTGCAATACAACGGTGCTGCTTTTGTTTTGAAAATCGTTATTTGTATTTATTCCGTATGGACGTACGCGTGTGCGTGATTGTGAGTGAATGTGAACAGCTGCAATCATTAATTACAAAATAAAGTTGAAAAAACATCTATGTCGTGCGCGCAATACAACTGTGCTGCTTTTATTTTGAAAAGTATTATTTATGGGCGTGTGTCCGTGTGTAACCTGCGAGTGAAGGTGCACACGCAGCGACAAGTGATGCACGGTTTACACCCGAGACGCTAAAAAGAGAAAAGTTGATGAAGAATGGCGTGTTTTCAACAAGACATGGACTGCAAAGCAACGTTCCCTCTAAGGTGCGTGCCTGCGCAATTGCGCACTGCTCAAGCGTCTGCTGCGCGCAGCAAATATATGCCGCGCACCAAATCAAATCCCATCTGAATTCTAAACAAAATAAACATATTTATTCTATGTAATTTTGCAATGCAACTTTGAGTGACAGTGACAACAAGCGGCCCTAACGGTGTTCGTCAACACCGTTCAATTGAACACCGTTCAATTATTGTAACGTCTATCGAGATGCTTCGAGAACAGGAATTATATCGATCACTTTATTGAGCAAAACTGTTTATATTCGGACATAACCACACCAAAAACATGAGTAAAACAATTCTATCTCGAAAAACTAGTCATTTTCTGCCGTACAAACCAGGCCAAAACCAACTTGTCATCTGTCACCAACACGCATAGCACTAAACCACTGCTGCGTTTATGGCCACACAAAAAGTCGGACAACTCAAACACCACACAAAGTTACACTATGACTCCTCAGTCATACGTGTGCTTATTTTACTGTCATTTATTATTAATGTTAATTTATTTATATTAGTCATGGAATGCTGTTACACACACTATGTTGAAGTATTACTATTATTATTAATTATTATTATTATTATTATTATTATTATTATTTATCTTACGGTATATATCAAAAATAATATTGAGCAAAATTTAATTGAAATATTGTCGATGTGGCCCTCCAGCAGTGCTCGGGTTGCTCATGCGGCCCCCGGTAAAAATTAATTGCCCACCCCTGGTTTATAGGGATTTTCCACCATTCTTCCAAAAGCACATTGGTGAGGTCACACACTGATGTTGGCCTGGCTCTCAGTCTCCATTCTAATTCATCCCAAAAGGTGTTCTATCGGGTTCAGGTCAGGACTCTGTGCAGGCCAGTCAAGTTCATCCACACCAGACTCTGTCATCCATGTCTTTATGGACCTTTCTCTGCAGACATGACACGTTTTGCACCACATTCACAGCTTCAAACCGTTTGCCACTAAAGAGTTAAATTCGTAGCGCAGACCGAGTTTGCTGCAGTTTGGTTTGCATTGTTGTGTGTGTTTATTTCATGGGTGCACACACTCTTTCAGCCGGCGAGCTACTTTTCAAATGACCAAGTGATCTACCTCATTTTCATGAATGTACAAAACCCCCGAAACCAGTGAAGTTGTCACGTTGTGTAAATGGTAAATAAAAAGAGAATACAACAAATCCTTTTCAACTTATATTCAATTGAATAGACTGCAAAGACAAGATATTTCATGTTCACACTGAGAAAACTGTTATTTTTTGCAAGTATTAGCTCATTTGGAATTTCATGCCTGTGACATGTTTCAAAAAAGCTGGCACAAGTGGCAAAAAAGACTGAGAAAGTTGAGGAATGCTCGTTAAAGACTTATTTGGAACATCCCACAGGTGAACAGGCTAATTGGGAACAGGTGGGTGCCATGATTGGGTATAAAAGCAGCTTCCATGAAATGCTCAGTCATTCACAAACAAGGACGGGGCGAGGGTCACCACTTTGTCAACAAATGCCCGAGCAAATTGTTGAAGAACAACATTTCTCAACCAAGCTATTGCAAGGAATTTAGGGATTTCACCATCTACGCTCCGTAATATCATCAAAAGGTTCAGAGAACCCGTAGAAATCGCTGCACGTAAGCGGCAAGGCCGAAAACTAACATTGAATGCCTGTGACCTTGGATCCCTCAGGCGGTACTGCATCAAAAAGCGACATCAGTGTGTAAAGGATATCACCACATGGGCTCAGGAACACTTCAGAAAACCACTGTCAGTAACTACAGTTGGTCGCCTCATCTGTAAGTGCAAGTTACAACTCTACTATGCAAAGCCATTTATCAACAACACCCAGAAACGCTTCGCTGGGCCCGAGCTCATCTAAGATGGACTGATGCAAAGTGTAAAAGTGTTCTGTGGTCTGGAGAGTCCACATTTCAAATTGTTTTTGGAAACTGTGGACGTTGTGTCCTCCGGACCAAAGAGGAAAGGAACCATCCGGATTATTCTAGGGTGAAAGTGTAAAAGGCAGCATGTGTGATGGTATGGGGGTGTATTAGTGGTCAAGACATGGGTAACTTACACATCTGTAAAGGCGCCATTAATGCTGAAAAGGTACATACAGCTTTTGGAGCAACATATGTTGCCATCCAAGCAACGTTATCATGGACGCCCCTGCTTATTTCAGCAAGACGATGCCAAGCCACGTGTTACATCAACGTGGCTTCGTAGTGCAATATGAAGGCTGAAATAGCAGAAGGGAGACTGTTGAACAATTGTACAAGAATGAGTTTAGTGTTTTTTCCAGGTGGTTCTATCTACACTTACTACACCTACTCAGTGGCCTAGTGGTTAGAGTGTCCGCCCTGAGATGGGTAGGTTGTGAGTTCAAACCCCGGCCGAGTCATACCAAAGACTATAAAAATGGGAGCCATTACCTCCCTGCTTGGCACTCAGCATCAAGGGTTGGAATTGGGGGTTAAATCACCAAAAATGATTCTCGGGCACAGCCACCGCTGCTGCCCACTGCTCCCCTCACCTCCCAGGGGGTGATCAAGGGGATGGATCAAATGCAGAGGACAAATTTCACCACACCTAGTGTGTGTGTGACTATCATTGCTACTTTAACTTAACTTTAACTTCCTAAAGTTTACAAAGCATTTACTTGTTGGTGTTGTTTAAAGCTAGCTTAGCGGTTAGCTTGTAACATGTTTAGCCTCGTCCTCCAGTGATAATGCAACTTGATACTTAAAATACTAAGAAATGCAGTTTATTTTCTGTAATGGATGTGATTATTATTAGTTTAGGTTCCTAAAAATAAGTGTATAAATT
>NC_084746.1:9314961-9317461 GCF_033978785.1 Entelurus aequoreus
AGATCTTTTTATCGAGAGCAAATATCAGTTTCTCGTTTGTCAGAATGTATCTGGAGGTGTTTGTGTGTCCACACTCAGGGGGTAACGCTGCCTCGAATGAACCCGATCAATGTTTCATGGGCGACTTTTCATGTCTCAGGGAGCCCTTTGTTGTGTTGGGAAACAGTTGAGGTGGAATCTTTGTGGAATGTCAATGTTGCGTTCAGAGCGGCGAGGCTCACAGCTGCTGGCGGTTCAAGAGGACCGACAGTCACTCAGCCGGATTGAAAGCGGATCGGGACGCCAAGAGTTTCTCTTTCCAGTATCAACCGCAACTTGTGGACCATGGCTGGCCTAAGTTGTCGACTTAGTGTTGCAATGTTTCATAATATGCTCTGCATCTCCGCGTAGGGACTTTCTGAAAGATGTTGTGGTGAGTCTGTGGGTTGCTTTCTTTTCATCCATACATGTCGGAGAACATTTGTGAGGTCAGAGTTCGTACCAATGCTGCCTCATCATCTCCCTAGCTCAGATCGAGGTACTGCAAAGTACGGGCTCTTAAGCTTGACGTTTCCAAATCATTTTTTGAAACCTTTACCATGGAAGCCATAGCTGACAATTAGGGATGTGTACCTTTCACATTGAAATCGAAATGGTACCAATTCCCAGTACCTAGGAATTGATACCAGTTGGTGGTGCCTTTGTGTGTGTTAACAAATATTTATTGTCTAATTATAAAATCTCTATTTGCAGAAAAACAGTTACAAATGAGCTGATTGTTACATTGCGCTTTCTTATTGTACATCCGAGTCTCATTTGCAAGTATTCTATAGTAGACTTTGCATGCAGTTGCAATTCCAAGACGTTCGATAACAGCTACGTTCCCTCTAATGTGTGCGCCTTAGTGTCGGCCCTAACAACACCAAAACCATAGGTGAAAAACGTCTATCGAGCAAAACTGGTCATAGCACTCCTATACCACATAAAGTGTAAATTGCAGGTTTTTACAATATGATTCCCCAATCAGATGTGTGCTTATTCTACTCTCATATATTAAGAATGTTAATTTATGGATATTAATCATGAAATCCTGATACTGGATTACAGAAATGCTCATGAAAAGATATATTTTAAAGGCAGAAAGTTACAGGACACTATCTCATATTTACATCTCATTGTGCAACATGTGAATGCTTTGAGGGAAACTAAACATGATCTCTGAAAGGGGTACAGTTCTTTCCAAAGCAGTACCCTCACCCAGACATACAACACAAAACATTAGTAAAACGCAGAGGGTAATTTCACCACACCTAGTGACTATCAGTGGCACTTTAACTTTAACTTTTAAAAACTTTTATCTAGCAAAACTTGTCATTGTCTGCAGTACAAACCAACTTTTTGTCATATATCATACCAACAGCATTAGCTCGCTCTTTCTCACCTGCACCAACACACACACTCAAAGCACTTAGCCAGTGATGCATTTAAGGCCACACAATAAGTCAGACAACTCCGAGACCACGCATAAAGTGTAAATTGCAGGTCTTTACAATATGATTCCCCGATCAGATGTGTGCTTATACTACTGTCATGTATTAAGAAAGTTAATTTATGGATATTAATCATGAAATGCTGTCACTGGATTACAGAAAGGCTCCTAAAAAGATACATTTTACAGACAGAAAGATACAGGAATGGACACTATCTCATATTTACATCTCATTGTGCAACATGTAAATGTTTTGAGGGAAACTAAATATGATCTCTGAAAGGGGTTTAGTTCTTTCCAAATCAGAACCCTCACCCAGACACATAATAACAACACAGAGCATTAGTTAAAAACTTCTATCAGACAACTCCTATACCACGCATAAAGTGTAAATTGCAGGTCTTTACAAAATGATTCCCCAATCAGATGTGCGCTTGTTCTACTGTCATATATTAGGAATGCTAATTTATGGATATTAATCATGACATTCTATTACTGGATTATAGAAATGCTCATAAAAATATATATTTTACAGACAGAAAGTTACAGGAATGGACATTATCTTGTGTTTACATCTCATTGTGCAACATGTGAATGCTTTGAGGAAAACTAAATATGATCTCTGAAAGTGGTATACTTCTTTCCAAAGCAGTACCCTCACCCAGACATACAATAACAACACAGAACATTAGTTAAAAACGTATATCTAGCAAAACTGGTCATTGTCTGCCACACAAATCAACTCTTTGTCATACAGTATAACATATCAACGGCATTAGCTCGCTCTTTTTCACCTGCACCAACACACACACTCATAGCACTTAACCAGTGATGCATTTAAGGCCACACAAAAAGTCAGACGTATCCTATACCACGCCTTAAGTGTAAATTGCAGGTCTTTACAAAATCAGATGTGTGCTTATTATACTGTCATATATTAAGAATTTTAATTTATGGACATGAATCATAAAATCCTGTTACTGGATTACAGAAATGCTCATATAAAGATATATTTTACAGACAGAAAGTTAC
>NC_084746.1:9322461-9335800 GCF_033978785.1 Entelurus aequoreus
TAACAAGTGTGTGTAAGAAATTGAAATACGCCCCCTTTGGCCAAAATTAATTAAAACAATTTTAAAAGAAAGTATGTATATTGAGACATACTGAAGTAAATAATGAAACTTGAAGTAAATAATGAAAATTTAAAAACCAATTACAAACAAAAAGTTTAAAAACAACAATTTGTCATATTCTTTCTGTTTATGTAATGTTGCAATATTGTCTCCTATAACTATTACTTCTTTATGTAAAAGTATTACTTTTTAATGCAAAATGGTGGCATGTGTCATATAAAATTCTGACTTAGGAGCTGGACGAAGTGGCTGGGGAGAGGGAAGTCTGGGCTTCCCTGCTTAGGCTGCTGCCCCCGCGACCCGACCTTGGATAAGCGGAAGAAGATGGATGGATGGATGGATCACAATATTGCCATTTTTTTTTTTGTTGTTCCTGTAAAATAGTGAACATTTTCGAGTAAAATGATGACTTTTGTCATAATTTTGCCAGGTAAAATTCCGATGATTATTATAATGTTGCCAACATTTTAAAGTTTTCTTATAAAATCATGCCTTTTTTCGAGTAAAATTACGACTCTTTTCATAAAATTGCCAACGTTTTAAGCTCTTCTCGTAAAATTTTGACTTGCGTTGAGTAAAATGACGACTTTTATTGCAATACTGCCAAAATTCGAAGTTTTTTTTGTGAAATTGTCACCTTTTTCTTGTGAAATTCCAACTCATTTTTCACAACAAACTTGTTTATATTTGCATAGTATTTATATATTATTAATGTTGTAAATACACTTCTTTTTATATCTAGAAAGGCTGGTCCTAAAGAGGGAGGCTTTTTTTTTCGGAGGTCTCAAGAAGGTACGAAATACAAGCGCGCGTGTGTGTGTGTGTGTGTGTGTGTGTGTGTGTGTGTACGGTTGCACGTCTTCCATTCAGGTTCTAATCAAGCCTCCAGTGCTGCCGACCATCAATATTTAATCAGCATCCATCTGCAGAGGCGGCTGCTTCATTCTCTCCGCTCTCCTCTCGGCGCCCTTCATGTCCAGCTTCTCTGTTATGCAGATTGCAGCATGGCCGCCATGGGGACGCACACGGGCAGGTAACACCTCAGCACGCACCTGCGGTCCTATCAAAACCCTCCGGCGAGTCAGTCGGTTGCTGACTTTACTGCGTGGAAACCTGAATGTGCTTACATTGTCTACTTTTATAGATTCCTAGACTCCCTCCAGTTGCAGAACTCTTCCAAAAATGCATTGTGTAATCATATTTCCCAGCGAGGCTATATAAGTCTGTTTATATAATCCCCCGCGTATCAGTCGGGCTTGTAGGTACAACAAAGAGACAATTGCACAATTTTTTCCGACACCGCTCTCTGGCTCGTAACGCAACTATGGCCGCTCTCCTGCAGCGCTTCCACACAATGTGACAGCAGAGAGGGACGCCATGCTGTATGGGTGTGTTAGTGTGTGTGTGTGTGTGTGTGTGTGTGTGTGTGTGCGTGTGTGTGTGTGTGTGTTACAACACACGCAAAGGCCTGATGAAATGAGAAAGATGAGAAAGGAGGAGAGGTGCCGAGCAGCTAAAGGTCACGAGCAGCCTCCAGCTTGGCACGTTTAGAGCATTTGGAGCACAGCCCTCTGATAAATGGTGTGCAAAAAAAAAAAAAAAAAAAAAAAAAAAGCAGGTAATCAATAATACAATTATATGTGATTATTTGACAGAATAAGTCATATGTCAATGCAGATTAAAGCTCAATTTACTCTGATGTGTTTGGAATGGAGAATATAAACAAAAATACTATTTTGTTGACCATTATTTCTTTATTTGAGTAAATATGTATTATTATTGAACACACCAGTCGTAGTATTCTTTGACCTGACCGCTGACCGCGCAGCAGCCTGCTCTGCCTCTCAGGTAACCATCCACGTTCAAGGTAAAAGGACCTTGTGTGTGATTGCCGTATTTTTCGGACTATAAGGCGCACTTAAAATACTTTCATTTTCTCAAAAATCGACGGTGCGCCTTAAGACCTGGTGCGCCTAATGTGTGAATGTATTCTGGTTGTGCTTACCGACCTCAAAGCTATTTTATTTGGTACATGGTGTAGAGATAAGTGTGACCAGCAGATGGCAGTCACGCATAAGAGATACATGTGGACTGCAATATGACGCCAGTAAACAACACCAACCCTTTAAATGTTCCATTGAGAATATAGAACACTAAACACGGCACTCCAAAATCTGTTGAAATGTTTTAGTACGACTTTGGTAAGCTGCAAAGCCGCACCGCTTGACGGATTGTCAGAGCATTACAGCTACCATAGTCAGACGTACTGTGCTTCAACTTACAGTATTAGTACGGTGTATAAGGACCCTAAAGCAATCGTACCAGAATGCTTCAAAGCTACTACTATCATACCGCTACCAAAGAGCTAGAACACTGAACGACTACCGGCCTATAGCACTCACGGCCATCTTGATGAAGTGTTTTGAAAGGCTGGTCAAGGCCCACGTAACATCCAGCCTACCTGCCACATTTGACCCTTTCCAGTTTGCATACCGTCCCAAGCATTCCACTGATGATGCCATAGCAACAGCACTTCACCCCAGTTTGGCTCATCTGGAGAACAAAAACAGCAGATACTGTTCATACAGTCATCCCACAACACCCGGTGAACAAACTCTGTGCTGTAGGCATCAGCACCCCACTTTGCAACTGGTTACTAGACTTTCTCACCAACACACCACAGACAGTAAGAGTTGGCAAATACTCTTCACGGACCATCGTCATGAACACTATGTGTGTTGAGTCCTCTGTTGTTTACACTGATGACTCACCACCGTTGTGCCAGATACAACTCAAACCACATCATCAAGTTCGGGCAATCACGGAAGGGAATCCGTTGTCTAAGAATAAAGAAATATCTTGGAAATATTTAAGTGGACAATGGGAGTGTATATTTTGACAATAAACTACAAAATAATACAAAACAAACTAGTCCCCGCCGGCACTCACGCTACCGCTCCCTCTCTTCTATCGCCCACACACTCACTGACGTCACTCACCTCACGGCCACACACATACGCTACTCTCATAAAATGTTCTTTCCAATTCATTAATTAGGCAACTAATTTGAAACTGGTGTGGGTGGCTCTATATATACTAGCCCACTGCAGCCACATGCAGAAATCAACATGGAATCGAAAAGTATTAAATCTGTGACAAAAATAATATCCGCTCTGTCTAAACGATACCGTTTGATCAGCTGCTCGTCATCAAAAAAAAACAAACATTGTTCCGTTCCCTGAACGTTCGCGCACGTCTCTCTCGCCTCAGTGCCATCCCCTACTGGCAACTCCTAACCACTTAAGACACCTCTGAAGGTCTCTTAAATATCGTGGAGAGTAGGAGTGATTCTTAACCTTAAGAACGTTGATAAAAAGCTTTTATTCTTAAGTTTGAGAGTAGGACTAAATTTCGCAAATTCTCAGGACTTAAGTGTAAAATGGCACTCTAAGAAGCTTGATAAGTACGGCCCGAGGTACTTCAACTCGTCAACTGGTGTGACACTAACAGTTTGCAGCTCAATGTCAATAAAACTAAGGAAATAACTGTGGACTTCAGGAGAAACCACAAACCACACACACCCCTCACCATCAATGGCGGTGCTGTGGAATCAGGGAAAAGCACCAAGTTTCTGTGGGTGCACATCACTGTTGACATGTCATGGTCTACCAACACCATGTCCCTTGTCAGGGAAGCTCAGCAACGCCTCCACTTCCTACGCACGGTGAGAAGAGCCAACCTCCCCCCACTGGCGCTCACCACCTTCTACAGGGTTGCCATTGAGAGCATCCTCACCAGCAGTCTCTCAGTCTGGTATGGTGGTTGTTCTGTTGCTGACCGCAAAGCTCTACAGAGGGTGGTGAGGTCAGCTGAGAAGATCACCAGGGGCCGTACTTATCAAGCTTCTTAGAGTGCCATTTTACACTTAAGTCCTGAGAATTTGCGAAATTTAGTCCTACTCTCAAACTTAAGAATAAAAGCTTTTTATCAACGTTCTTAAGTCTAAGAATCACTCCTACTCTCCACGATATTTAAGAGACCTTCAGAGGTGTCTTAAGTGGTTAGGAGTTGCCAGCAGGGGATGGCACTGAGGCGCGAGAGACGTGCGCGAACGTTCAGGGAACGGAACAATGTTTTGTTTTTTTTTGATGACGAGCAGCTGATCAAACGGTATCGTTTAGACAGAGCGGATATTATTTTTGTCACAGATTTAATACTTTTCGATTCCTTGTTTATTTCTGCATGTGTCTGCAGTGGGCTCGTATATATAGAGCCACCCACACCAGTTTGAAATTAGTTGCCTAATTAATGAATTGGAAAGAAAATGTTATGAGAGTAGCGTATGTGTGTGGCCGTGAGGTGAGTGACGTCAGTGAGTGTGTGGGCGAGAGAAGAGAGGGAGCGGTAGCGTGAGTGCCGGCGGGGACTAGTTTGTTTTGTATTATTTTGTAGTTTATTGTCAAAATATACACTCCCATTGTCCACTTAAATATTTCCAAGATATTTCTTTATTCTTAGACAACGGATTCCCTTCCGTGATTGGTCATTTCTATGGACACAGAAATGACGTCACCTAAAATTCCGTTTACGGCACATAGTAATGTCGTAATTCAGCTCTGAGTGTGACACTTAAGATTCAGTCCTACACTTCGCTGAAAGTGTGAGTAAGACGCTCGATAACTAACTTTTAAGTGCAGCTTTCAGCGAAGAATTTATTTACTCTTAAGTCAACTCTTAGCAGACTTCTTAGGAGTAATTCTAAGACGCTTGATAAGTACGGCCCCAGATCAGCCCAACCCTCCATCCAGGACATAGACCCAAAAGAGCCACCGACATCATCAAAGACCCCACCCACCTGTTCACTCTCCTACCATCTGGCAAGCACTACAGCAGTATGCCTTGCAAGACTACCAGACTCAGCGATAGCTGTCTCCCCACACGCCACCAGAGTGCTCAACTCATTTATGAAAACTGGATTACAAATCCCTCTACAACCCCCACACACCTGTGGAACTGTGAAGAAGACAAACTCAATGTCTGCAAAACACTATTATGCACATGTGCCAATATCTCCTTGCACAAGAATGTAATTTGTTTACAAAAGCATTCATCTCAATGCTGCTACTCTGCACTTTGCACCTTGTTTTGCACTACAGTAAATACCTCAACCTGACTATACTCTTGAACAAAAGCACCATGAAGATTCTAGCGGGAACTCTCATTCAATGATAAATGATAAATGATAAATGGGTTATACTTGTATAGCGCTTTTCTACCTTCAAGGTACTCAAAGCGCATTGACAGTATTTCCACATTCACCCATTCACACACACATTCACACACTGATGGCGGGAGCTGCCATGCAAGGCGCTAACCAGCAGCCATCAGGAGCAAGGGTGAAGTGTCTTGCCCAAGGACACAACGGACGTGACTAGGTGGGGATTGAACCCCAGGAACCAGCAACCCTCCGATTGCTGGCACGGCCACTCTACCAACTTCACCCTAATGCGCCTTATAATACGGTGCGCTCTATGGTCCAAAATTTACAATTTTAACAAAGTAAATAAAAAAAGAAAATAACATGATGTGTGTCTTAAAGTCTAATAAAAACAATCATAATACGACCCCTTTAAGGCACCTTGAAATCCAGTGCGCCCTATGGTCCGAAATATACAATTTTAACAAAGTAAACAAAAAAAGAAAATAACAAGATGTGTGTCATAAAGTGTAATAAAAAAATCATAATATGTCCCATTTAAGGCGCCTCATAATCAGGTGCGCCGTATGGTCTGAAAAATACAATTTTAACTAAGGAAATAAAAAAGAAAATAACATGATGTGTGTCATAAAGTTTAATAAAAAAAAATCATAGTATGACCCCTTTAA
Organism: Entelurus aequoreus; assembly: GCF_033978785.1. Taxonomy (NCBI): domain Eukaryota; kingdom Metazoa; phylum Chordata; class Actinopteri; order Syngnathiformes; family Syngnathidae; genus Entelurus; species Entelurus aequoreus. Next base: position 9,328,408 of record NC_084746.1, read on the forward strand.
AGCGCCTTATAATCCGGTGCGCCTCATGGTCCGAAAAATAAAATATTACCAAAGTAAATAAAAAAAGAAAATAACAAGCTTTGTGTCATAAAGTCTGTTAAAAAAAAAAAAAAAAAAAATCATAATATGACCACTTTAAAGCACCTTATAATCCGGTGCGCCCTATGGTCCGAAAAACAAAATTAAAAGAAAATGAATCAAAAAAGAAAATAACATGATGTGTGTCATAAAGTCTAATTTAAAAAAAAAAAAAAATCGTAATATGACCCCTTTAAGGCTCCGTATAATCCGGTCCGCCATATGGTCCAAAAAATAAAATTTTAACAAAGTAAATAAAAAAAGAAAATAACATGATGTGTGTCGTAAAGTCTAATAAAACATCAGAATATGACCCCTTTAAGGCGCCTTATAACCCGGTGCACCCTATGATCTGAAAAATAAAATGTTAACAAAGTCAATACAAAAAGAAAATAATATGATGTGTGTCATAAAATCTAATTAAAAAAAACACATAATGTGACCCCTTTAAGGCGCCTTATAATCCGGTGCGCCTTATGGTCCGAAAAATAAAATATCACCACTGTAAATACAAAAAGAAATTAACATGATGTGTGTCATAAAGTTTAATAAAAAAAAATCATAATATGACCCCTTTAAAGCGCCTTATAATCCGGTGCGCCTCATGGTCCGAAAAATAAAATATTACCAAAGTAAATAAAAAAAGAAAATAACAAGCTTTGTGTCATAAAGTCTGTTAAAAAAATTTTTTTTAAAAATCATAATACGACCACTTTAAAGCACCTTATAATCCGGTGCGCCCTATGGTCCGAAAAATAAAATTAAAAGAAAATGAATCAAAAAAGAAAATAACATGATGTGTGTCATAAAGTCTAATTTAAAAAAAATAAATCGTAATATGACCCCTTTAAGGCTCCTTATAATCCGGTCCGCCATATGGTCCAAAAAATAAAACTTTAACGAAGTAAATAAAAAAAGAAAATAACATGATGTGTGTCATAAAGTCTAATAAAACATCATAATATGACCCCTTTAAGGCGCCTTATAACCCGGTGCACCCTATGATCTGAAAAATAAAATGTTAACAAAGTCAATACAAAAAGAAAATAATATGATGTGTGTCATAAAGTCTAATAAAAAAAAAAAACATAATATGACCGCTTTAAGGCGCCTTATAATCCGGTGCGCCTTATGGTCCGAAAAATAAAATATCACCACTGTAAATACAAAAAGAAATTAACATGATGTGTGTCATAAAGTCTGATAAAAAAACAAAACATAATATGACCCCATGAAGGTGGGGATTGAACCCCAGTAACCAGCAACCCTCCGATTGCTGGCACGGCCACTCTACCAACTTCGCCACGCCGCCCCTTCAACCCTTTTTCGATTACGCATGCACCTCCTGGTACCCTAGCACCTCCAAAACCCTCAAATCAAGACTCCAAACATCCCAGAACAAGATAGTCAGGTTACTTCTAGACCTCCACCCCAGATCACACCTCACTCCTACCCACTTCTCCAAAGTGGGCTGGCTCAGGGTGGAGGACAGAGTCAAACAACTTGCACTGAGCCTAGTCTATAAAATCTGCTACACCTCCCTGATACCGAAGTACATGTCAAACTACTTCCTTAACGTAAATGACCGCCATAACCACAACACCAGCGGGAGCTCCACAAACCACATCACACCCAGATTCCGATCTAACAAAGGTCTTAACTCATTCTCCTTCTATGCCACATCAATGTGGAATGCACTCCCAACAGGTGTAAAAGAAAGGGCATCTCTATCCTCCTTCAAAACCGCACTAAAAGAACACCTCCAGTCAACTACAACCCTAGAAAACAGCGCTCAGGGAGACAAGCAGGAAACTGAACCAAAATAAGAGCGCTGACAGGAAATGAATTGATTAACGTGGACCCCTAACAAAGTTGAAAAACTTATTCGGGTGTTACCAATTTTTCCAATTGTACGGAATATGTACTGTACTGTGCAATCTACTGATAAAAGTTTCAATCAATCAATCAATCAAAATAATACAAACAGAGGAAAAACATAACCAAACTGTCAGTGACAAGCCTTTCTAATATAAAGTAGTGTACAGTTCTTACTGTCAGTAAACTCGCCATGAAAGCACTAAAACATACCGGTGTAGTGACTTTACATTATTCACCCAAGGAACTTTAGTTATTAGAGAGTTCCGGTCGGACGGTTTTTCACGGGACACATTTCGGGTGTTGTTGTTGCACTAGTGAGCCACGGATGAGGAGATGCTGCTCCAGTTATTGATTGAAGTAAAGTCTGAATGTCATTAAAAGAGTTAGCGCCATCTTTTACCATGAATTGATTAACGTGGACCCCGACTTAAACAAGTTGAAAAACTTATTGGGGTGTTACCATTTAGTGGTCAATTGTACGGAATATGTACTGTACTGTGCAATCTACTAATAAAAGTTTCAATCTATCAATCAATCAAAATAAAACAAACATAGAAAAAACATAACCAAACTGTCAATGACAAGCCTGACAGACTTGACTTGACTTGACATTTCTAATATAAAGTAGTGTACACTTCTTACTGCTAGTCAACTCGCCATGAAAGCGCTAAAAACTACCGGTGTAGTGAGTTTACATTATTCAACCAAGGAACTTTAGTTATTAGAGAGTTCCGGTCGGACGTTTTTTCACGGGGACACATTTCGGGCGTTGTTGTTGCACTGGTGAGCCACGGATGAGGAGATGCTGCTCCAGTTATTGATTGAAGTAAAGTCTGAATGTCATTAAAAGAGTTAGCGCCATCTTTTACTATGAATTGATTAACGTGGACCCCTACTTAAACAAGTTGAAAAACTTATTGGGGTGTTACCATTTAGTGGTCAATTGTAGGGAATATGTACTGTACTGTGCAATCTACTAATAAAAGTTTCAATCAATCAATCAATCAAAATAAAACAAACAGAGAAAAAACATAACCAAACTGTCAATGACAAGCCTGACAGACTTGACTTGACTTGACATTTCTAATATAAAGTAGTGTACACTTCTTACTGCTAGTCAACTCGCCATGAAAGCGCTAAAAACTACCGGTGTAGTGACTTTACATTATTCAACCAAGGAACTTTAGTTATTAGAGAGTTCCGGTCGGACGGTTTTTCACGGGACACATTTCGGGCGTTGTTGTTGCACTGGTGAGCCACGGATGAGGAGATGCTGCTCCAGTTATTGATTGAAGTAAAGTCTAAATGTCATTAAAACAGTTAGCGACATCTTTTGACACTTCTTCCACTCCCCGTCCTTGCATGCTACAACAAGGAGAAGACACTGTCGAAGTGGAGGCACATAAATAAGACCGCCCACACTGTCAGAAAGTGACTTGAAGATGATGTGTAAAACACCATCTATGCAACATTTTGAGCAAAGAACCAGTATTGCATGTTATGTAGACCACAAGAAAGTACACTATTTTAAATGTAGAAAATAAAATCATAATATAACTTCTTTAATGCAGATGTTTGTTTGTTTGTTTGTTTTTGTAGAGGATTGATGTTTCTTCATTTGAATTATTGTCCTTCCTTAGTTTTATTTCTTTACACTTTTTCCTTCATTTAGACTGCAAATATAAACATAAAAAAAACATAACAAAAATAAAACGTCCATTGTGTATTTTACATAAACAATTTAGGTTTAGTGTCAATATATTCACACAATAAACTACAAATATTTACTCATTTAGAAATGACACAACATTCACACACCAAACAATGTATGTGACTTATCACTGTTAGCGTTGTCGCCCTCTCCTGGTCAAATGTGGCACTACATGTATTGCACGAGTTTTGAGCGTTACTCTCAGACAAAAAACAACACAACCACAAATACAAAAGACATCACAAAGTCAGCAATTTCAACACAAAACCAAGTAAATATATTTAGAAACAATATCTACTTACAAATGTTTGACCAAGTTTGGTGATGAAGATTACACGCTGGGATGTCTACCATTGTTGCTGCTTGTCTGGATCAATGTGTCCGTCACTTAAAAAGGTCCGACAGGAAACAAAGATTCCAGCGCTTGCTCGGGGTAGAACATTCTTACTTTGTTGTCCAGTCCTTGTTAAAAGTCTGATTTTTGCCATTTATTTAGATTTGTTTTCTTGGGTTGAATGAGTAGTCTTCTTCTACACACCCACTGCTGCTTCACTGTGACACATACACCTCACTGTTGCCCCCTGCAGGGTGGCGGGAGTACTGCATACATGATCAACCCTCGTTCTAATGCAGGGGTCAGCAACCCAAAAATTTTGAAGGAGCCATATTGGAGCAAAAATACAAAAAACAGATATGTCTTGAGTTGTAAATAATTAAAAGTCTTATATAAGTGTTATAATGAAGGCAACACATCATATAAGTGTCTATATTAGCTATAACAGCCTACTATCAAAATGACTTTAAAAGTCATATATAAGTGTTACAATGAAGACAACACATGATGTAAGTGTCCAAATTAACTATATTAGCCTACTATCAAAATGACTTTAAAAGTATTATATAAGTGTTATAATGAAGACAACACATGATGTAAGTGTCTATATTAGCTATATTAGCCTACTATCAAAATGAGTTTAAAAGTTGTATATAAGTGTTATAATGACGGCAACACATGATGTAAGTGTCTATATTAGCTATAACAGCCTACTATCAAAATGACTTTAACAGTCTTATATAAGTGTTATAATGAAAGCAACACATGATGCAAGTGTCTATATTAGTTGTATTAGCCTACTATCAAAATGACTTTAAAAGTTTTATATAAGTGTTATAATAAAGACAACACATGATATAAGTGTCTATATTAGCTATATTAGCCTACTATCATAATGACTTTAAAAGTCTTATGTAAGTGTTATAATAAAGGCAACACATGATGTAAGTGTCTATATTAGCTATAACAGCCTACTATCAAAATGACTTTACAAGTCTTATGTAAGTGTTAAAATGAAGGCAACACATGATGTAAGTGTCTATATTAGCCTACAAACCAAAATGACTTTAAAAGTATTATATAAGTGTTAGAATGAAGGCAACGCATGATGTAAGTGTCTATATTAGCCTTCTATCAAAATTAATTTAAAAGTCTTATATAAGTGTTATAATGAAGGCAACACATCGCATACGTGTCTATATTAGCTATAACAGCCTACTATCAAAATGACTTTAAAAGTCGTAAACAATTGTTATAATGAGGACAACACATGATGTATGTAAGTGTCTGTATTAGCTATAACAGCCTACTATCAAAATTAATTTAAAAGTCTTATATAAGTGTTATAAAGAAAACAACTATGATGTAAGTGTCTATATTAGCCTACTATCAAAATGACTTTAAAAGTCTTATGTAAGTGTTATAATAAAAACAACACATCATATAAGTGTCTATGTTAACTATATTAGCCTACTATCAAAATGACTTTAAAAGTCTTATATAAGTGTTATAATGAAGACAACACATGATGTAAGTGTCTGTATTAGCTATAACAGCCAACTATCAAAATGACTTTACAAGTCTTATGTAAGTGTTATAATGAAGGCAACACATGATGTAAGTGTCTATATTAGCCTACTATCAAAATGACTTTAAAAGTCTTATATAAGTGTTATAATGAAGACAACACATGATGTAAGTGTCTATATTAGCCTACTATCAAAATGACTTTAAAAGTCTTATATAAGTGTTAGAATGAAGGCAACACATGATGTAAGTGTCTATATTAGCCTACTATCACAATGACTTTAAAAGTCTTATATAAGTGTCATAATGAAGACAACACATGATGTAAGTGTCTATATTAGCCTACTATCAAAATGACTTTAAAAGTCTTATGTAAGTGTTATAATAAAGACAACACATAATATAAGTGTCTATGTAAACTATATTAGCCTACTATCAAAATTACTTTAAAAGTCTTATATAAGTGTTATAATGAAGGCAACACATGATGTAAGTGTCTATATTAGCCTACTATCAAAATGACTTTACAAGTCTTATGTAAGTGTTATAATGAAGACAACACATGATGTAAGTGTCTATATTAGCCTACTATCAAAATGACTTTAAAAGTCTTATATAAGTGTTAGAATGAAGGCAACACATGATGTAAGTGTCTATATTAGCCTACTATCAAAATGACTCTAAATATCTTATATAAGTGTTATAATGAAGACAACACATCATGTAAGTGTCTATATTAGCTATATTAGCCTACTATCAAAATGACTGTGTTGCAGGCTGACACAAATCTTGGTTGACAGAAATGTTGAAATGTAATATTTATTCTACACATTTTTACAACATTAGAAAACATTATTAAATCAGAGGTTATTCTTAAGGAGAAATAACTTCTGGAAATGTCTGGCTTTTAATGACCAAGAGTGCCCAAGTTAAAGGAAACGGCAGGCTGTCTTCTTCTAATGGATTAATTACAATCTTTGGCAAGCTGGGTAATGTTTGCTGTGGTCTGGAACAACATGGCACACACACAACTATCAGAAATGTGAAGAGTAAATTATATACATATACATGGCGTAGTGGGTAGAGTGCCCGTGTCAGAAACCTGAGGGTTGCAGGTTCGCTCCCCGCCTCTTACCATGCCGTTGTGTCCTTGGGCAGGACACTTCACCCTTGCCCCCGGTGCCGCTCACACTGGTGAATGAATGTTGAATGAATGATAGGTGGTGGTCGGAGGGGCCGTAGGCGCAAATTGGCAGCCACGCTTCCGTCAGTCTACCCCAGGGCAGCTGTGGCTACGAAAGTAGCTTACCACCACCAGGTGTGAATGAATGATGGGTTTTTAACATGTAAAGCGACTTTGGGTACTTAGAAAAGCGCTATATAAATCCCAGGTATTATTATTATATACAAAGAGGATAAAAGCAAAGGAAATTAAAAGATGTCAAATATAGCTACAAACGAGGCATAATGATGCAATATGTACATACAGCTAGCCTAAATAGCATGTTAGCAACGATTAGCTTGCAGTCATGCAGTGATCAGATATGCCTGATTAGCACTCCAACAAGTCAATAACATCAACAAAGCTCACCTTTGTTGCATTTACTTACAGTATAAAACGTTTGGTGGACAAAATTAGACAAAGGAGTGGGAGATTTGACATGTAAACAAACTGTTGCATCACAGTCCACACTATGGTGAGTTCAAGAACCGCCAACGTGAGTAGGACAAATGGATGTTCCCTAATGGAACAAGTATTGATCACGCAGGTGTATCTAATGGAACAAGTATTGATCACGCAGGTGTATCTAATGGAACAAGTATTGATCACGGAGGTGTACCTAATGGAACAAGTATTGATCGTG
>NC_084746.1:9335820-9393320 GCF_033978785.1 Entelurus aequoreus
TCTGGGTTATGTATTAGTTGATACTGTCTGGGTTGATGTATTAGTTGATATTGTCTGGGTTTATGTATTAGTTGATACTGTCTGGGTTTATGTATTAGTTGATACTGTCTGGGTTTATGTATTAGTTGATACTGTCTGGGTTTATGTATTAGTTGATATTGTCTGGGTTTATGTATTAGTTGATATTGTCTGGGTTATGTATTAGTTGATATTGTCTGGGTTATGTATTAGTTGATATTGTCTGGGTTATGTATTAGTTGATATTGTCTGGGTTATGTATTAGTTGATATTGTCTGGGTTTATGTATTAGTTGATATTGTCTGGGTTATGTATTAGTTGATACTGTCTGGGTTGATGTATTAGTTGATATTGTCTGGGTTTATGTATTAGTTGATACTGTCTGGGTTTATGTATTAGTTGATATTGTCTGGGTTTATGTATTAGTTGATACTGTCTGGGTTTATGTATTAGTTGATATTGTCTGGGTTTATGTATTAGTTGATATTGTCTGGGTTTATGTATTAGTTGATACTGTCTGGGTTTATGTATTAGTTGATATTGTCTGGGTTTATGTATTAGTTGATATTGTTGAGATTGCAAGCGAGGTCGTGCGTCAGCGTTGCAACATTTCAATTGGACGTGCAGCTGATTGCAGGAATGGCTGGTAAAAAACGAGGGAAACCAAACTGCTGTCCTGAAAAGTTCCTTCCCGGGAACCCAAAAGTCAATAAGCTATTACAAGAAGCGGACCTCATGCATTCATCACCGCAGGAAATAGAAAATTCCATCATAGAAAATCCCTTTCGTCTCATTTTTTTGTGGAACAAAGCTGCGACTGCCCGTTTGTTTACCTTTATCGCCTCTCTCAGCCCTTCCTGGCACCTGGTGGCGCTGACTCGGTGGCGCTTGTCAATCAGTGCAGTTCCACAGAGGTGGCCTCAGGTGCGGGCCTCTCAACAAAGTCCAATTAGACTTTGACCAGCGTCCTGTTTGTGGCTGGTTAACCTCCTGCCTGACAGGCCCACGCCACATCTGGAAGTCATCCGTGGAAGTGAGGAGGAGGCCGGGGAGGATGAGGAGGAGGGCGGGGAGGATGAGGGGAAGGGTCTATGCCCGCCTTCCTGTGTCTGCCAGACCTGCCTTTAGATCAGTTTTTTCAAAAAAAATTTGAGCAAAGGCACACCACCAGCAGAAATCATTAAAAAACTAAACTCATTCGTTCTCGTAATTGTTGGATATGACTTTAAAGCAGCACGGTGGTACAGGGGTTAGTGCATGTGCTTCACAGTACAAAGGTCCTGAGTAGTCCTGGGTTCAATTCCGGGCTCTGGATCTTTCTGTGTGGCGTTTGCATGTTCTCCCCGTGACTGTGTGGGTTCTACCCCGGCTTCCTCCCACCTCCAAAGACATGCACCTGGGGATAGGCCCCTCCCACCTCCAAAGACATGCACCTGGGGATAGGCCCCTCCCACCTCCAAAGACATGCACCTGGGGATAGGTTGATTGGCAACACTAAATGGTCCCTAGTGTGTGAATGTGAGTGTGAATGTTGTCTGTCCATCTCTGTTGGCCCTGCAATGAGGTGGCGACTTGTCCGGGGTGTACCCCGCCTTCCGCCCGAATGCAGCTGAGATAGGCTCCAGCACCCCCCGTGACCCCGAAGGGAATAAGCGGTAGAAAATGGATGGATGGATGGATTTTAAAGCATAACCAAGCATGCATCAATATAGCTCTTGTCTCAAAGTAGGTGTATAGGTGTTCGCCGTCTTTGCTCCACAGTAAGTCTTTGCTGTCGTCCAGCATTCTGTTTTTGTTTACTTTGTAGCCAGTTCAGTTTTAGTATAGTCCCGCATAGCCTTTCCTAAGCTTCAATGCCTTTTCTTAGGGGCACTCACCTTTTGTTTATTTTTGGTTTAAGCATTGCATACCTTTTTACCTGCACCCTGCCTCCCGCTATTCCCGACATCTACAAAGCAATTAGCTACCTGCTGCCACCTACTGATATGGAAGAGTATTACAGGGTTACTCTCCCTAGCTCTAGACAGCACCGACACTCAACAACAACACATCATTTGCGGACTATAATTACTGCTTTGCAAATAATATTTGAACCCAAAATAGGTGAAATGAGGTAATCTCCCACGGCACACCAGACTGTATCTGTGGTTGGAAAACACTGCTTTAGATCTTAAACGGAGCCAAGCTAACAGTGACTGGAAATGTGCGCTTGTTTAAGTAACTGGAAGTCAGCGTATGAATCACAGCCAATTAAATGGCGACTGAACCCAGAGGAGTCTCCCGTCCGTGCCTGCATGGCCCCCGACCGCGGGGGTATGGCGCTATATTAAGAGCACGAAAACACACGTGTTAACGGTTTCTACCAGGGGTTTGCCTTTCAGAGCCATGTGCATACCCTTGGGTTACACCCGGGCCTCGGCTTTGGTGCTTCGCCGGCTACGTTTGGTCCAAAGTGTGGCGGGTGATCCGGCGCGGTGGAAAGGGAGCGTAGGCGGTGTAATTAGACGTGGTCTGCATCCACGGACACTATTGTGCGGCGGGGATAACGTGAGCGCCCTAGCCTGTGTTGCCATGCGTCCGCTTTGTCGGGCACAAAAGGAGAGGAAATGAGGGAGAGAGAGAGAGAGAGGGGGGGGAGGTAGACATGTCTAAGAGGGAGATAACGGACAAATGAAGTATGGCAAGGCTGATGAAAAAGGTGGAGACAGAGAAAGTACAGACGTGTAGAAAACGTCTTTGCTCGGCACATTTTTCTCTTATCAATTAATTAATCGGTCACGGGTTGGACTCGATGGACTCTTTAGTTCCACTTGAATTTGTTTGTTGGTTTTGTTCCCGTATGAACACATTTAAACCCGACTCGTGACAAGAACAACAATGGTCGTCGGTTCTTTAATAGTTCTTACAGTGTTTGGTCTACTTCCACCAGAGGTCACCATCTAATGTGGTGTAGTTACGTTTAAATGTGGTGTAGTTACGTTTGAATGTGGTGTAGTTACGTTTAAATGTGGTGTAGTTATGTTTAAATGTGGTGTAGTTACGTTTAAATGTAGTCTAGTTACATTTAAATGTGGTGTAGTTACGTTTAAATGTGGTCTAGTTACGTTTAAATGTGGTCTAGTTACGTTTGAATGTGGTGTAGTTACGTTTAAATGTGGTGTAGTTACGTTTAAATGTGGTGTAGTTACGTTTAAATGTTGTCTAGTTACGTTTAAATATGACGTAGTTACGTTTACATGTGGTCTAGTTACGTTTAAATGTGGTCTAGTTACGTTTAAATGTGGTCTAGTTACGTTTAAATGTGGTGTAGCGACGTTTAAATGTGGTGTAGTTACGTTTAAATGTGGTCTAGTTACTTTTAAATGTGGTGTAGTTACGTTTAAATGTGGTGTAGTTACGTTTAAATGTGGTGTAGTTACGTTTAAATGTGGTGTAGTTAAGTTTAAATGTGGTGTAGTTACGTTTAAATGTAGTCTAGTTACGTTTAAATGTGGTGTAGTAACGTTTAAATGTGGTCTAGTTACGTTTAAATGTGGTGTAGTTACGTTTAAATGTGGTGTAGTTACGTTTAAATGTGGTCTAGTTACGTTTAAATGTGGTGTAGTTACGTTTAAATGTGGTGTAGTTACGTTTAAATGTGGTCTAGTTACGTTTAAATGTGGTGTAATTACGTTTAAATGTGGTGTAGTTACGTTTAAATGTAGTCTAGTTACATTTAAATGTGGTCTAGTTATGTTCAAATGTGGTCTAGTTACGTTTAAAAGTGGTCTAGTTACATTTAAAAAGTGGTGTAGTTACGTTTAAATGTGGTGTAGTTACGTTTAAATGTGGTGTAGTTACGTTTAAATGTGGTGTATTTACGTTTAAATGTGGTCTAGTTACGTTTAAATGTGGTGTAGTTACGTTTAAATGTGGTGTAGTTACGTTTAAATGTGGTCTAGTTACGTTTAAATGTGGTGTAGTTACGTTTAAATGTGGTGTAGTTACGTTTAAATGTAGTCTAGTTACGTTTAAATGTGGTGTAGTAACGTTTAAATGTGGTCTAGTTACGTTTAAATGTGGTGTAATTACGTTTGAATGTGGTGTAGTTACGTTTAAATGTGGTCTAGTTACGTTTAAATGTGGTGTAGTTACGTTTAAATGTTGTGTAGTTACGTTTAAATATGGTGTAGTTACGTTTACATGTGGTCTAGTTACGTTTAAATGTGGTCTAGTTACGTTTAAATGTGGTGTAGTTACATTTAAATGTAGTCTAGTTACATTTAAATGTGGTGTAGTAACGTTTAAATGTGGTCTAGTTACGTTTAAATGTGGTGTAATTACGTTAAATGTGGTGTAGTTACGTTTAAATGTGGTCTAGTTACGTTTAAATGTGGTGTAGTTACGTTTAAATGTTGTGTAGTTACGTTTAAATATGGTGTAGTTACGTTTACATGTGGTCTAGTTACGTTTAAATGTGGTCTAGTTACGTTTAAATGTGGTGTAGTTACGTTTAAATGTAGTCTAGTTACATTTAAATGTGGTCTAGTTACGTTTAAATATGGTTTAGTTACGTTTAAATGTGGTCTAGTTACGTTTAAATGTGGTCTAGTTACGTTTAAATGTGGTGTAGTTACGTTTAAATGTGGTCTAGTTACGTTTAAATGTGGTGTAGTTACGTTTAAATGTGGTCTAGTTACGTTTAAATGTGGTGTAGTTACGTTTAAATGTGGTCTAGTTACGTTTAAATGTGGTGTAGTTACGTTTAAAAGTGGTCTAGTTACGTTTAAATGTGGTGTAGTTACATTTAAATGTGGTGTAGTTACGTTTAAATGTGGTGTAGTTACGTTTATATGTAGTCTAGTTACGTTTAAATGTGGTCTAGTTACGTTTAAATGTGGTCTAGTTACGTTTAAATGTGGTCTAGTTACGTTTAAATGTGGTGTAGTTACGTTTAAATGTGGTGTAGTTACGTTTAAATGTGGTGTAGTTACGTTTAAATGTGGTCTAGTTACGTTTAAATGTGGTGTAATTACGTTTAAATGTGGTGTAATTACGTTTAAATGTGGTCTATTTACGTTTAAATGTGGTCTAGTTACGTTTAAATGTGGTGTAGTTACGTTTAAATGTTGTGTAGTTACGTTTAAATGTGGTGTAGTTACGTTTAAACGTGGTGTAGTTATGTTTTAACGTGGTGTAGTTACATTTAAATGTAGTCTAGTTACGTTTAAATGTGGTGTAGTTACGTTTAAATGTGGTCTAGTTACGTTTAAATGTGGTCTAGTTACGTTTAAATGTGGTCTAGTTACGTTTAAAAGTGGTCTAGTTACATTTAAAAAGTGGTGTAGTTACGTTTAAATGTGGTGTAGTTACGTTTAAATGTGGTGTAGTTACGTTTAAATGTGGTCTAGTTACGTTTAAATGTGGTGTAATTACGTTTAAATGTGGTGTAGTTACGTTTAAATGTGGTCTAGTTACGTTTAAATGTGGTCTAGTTACATTTAAATGTGGTGTAGTTACGTTTAAAACCGGTTTTAAAACTAGCCGTATTTTCCCAGAAAAAGACGGGCCGATCTTATATTTGGGGGCTAAAGATGTATTCATACAAATAGTGGCGTGTGATATGGACAAATACATATATCCCGATAAAGGTAATTTTATATCGATGTACAGTTTTAAAAAAAGAAGAAAAAAAAGATTAATATTTATATATTTTTTATAATTTTTTTTTTAATATAATATATATTATACATACATTATATAAATATATATATATATATATATATATATATATATATATATATATATATATATATATATATATATATATATATATATATATATATATATATATATATATATATATACATATATATATGTATACATATATATATATATATATATATACATATATATACATATATATATATATATATATATACATATATATACATATATATATATATATATATATATATATATATATATATATATATACATATATATATATATATATATATATATATATATATATATATATATACATATATATATATATATATATATATATATATATATACATATATATATATATATATATATATATATATATATATATATATATATATATATACATATATATATATATATATATATATATATATATATATATATATATATACATATATATATATATATATATATATATATATATATATATATATATATATATATACATATATATATATATATATATATATATATATATATATATATATATATATATATATATATATATATATATATATGTAGGTACAGTCGCGATCAAAAGTTTTTACAGTGAATGTATATGTACAGTATGTGTATATGTATGTTTGTACAGTGAATGTAAATGTACATGTATGTGTATATGTATGTTTGTGCAGTGAATGTACATGTACATGTATGTGTATATGTATGTTTGTGAATAGAATAGAATAGAATAGAATAGCATAGAATAGAAAGTACTTAATTGATCCCTGGGGGAAATTCAGCACCACAGTTCGCTCACAATAGACAATAATAATAATAAATAATACAATATATATAATATATTATATATATGATATATAAATAATATAAATATATTCTACATATACTCTACATTGTATGTATGAATGTACATGTATTGTACAGTGAATGTGTGTGTGTGGATGTATGAACGTGGAGTGTGTAGGTATGTACTGTATTTGTGTGTGTATGTGTGCGCGTATGTATGTATATATGTATGAATAACTGTGTGTGTGTATATATATGTGTGTATTTGTATGTACAATATATTTGTCTCCCAGTATGTACAGGAGCCAGAGTACGGCCCCAGCCACACAGAGAGCCCAACCCACAAACAACAGGTGTGGCGCCCAGGTAACAAGGGACCACCGGCCCCATTTGTACGTGGTACAGGTGTACACCACCTCCATCTCTATTATGCACTTTAACAACAGCTGTCTTCTAATATCACTCCACTACCTGCCACTTCCACAGCCTAATGCCACCACGCCCAAAGACGTGTGCATAGACACACACTTACACACACTTACACACACACAGGGCATGTGGTGCATACCCATGGGAGGCTCTTGACTTGCTCTCTAAATCCTGCCGTTGCCGCCCCCCTCACTGCCTCATCTCACCTTCATGCTCTCATTCTCCCCAAGCCGCCACCAGAAGAGGAACACAAAAACCAAAGAGCCGCATTTGTGTGACGGCGGGGGGTGTGTGTGAGCGTGTGTGTGTTTGTGTGTGTGTGTGTGTGTGTGTGGGAGCACTGACCTTCAAGCGTCTATATGGAACACACACCAAATTGCTCACTTTACCAACAACACACACACACACAAACACACAGTGAAAATAAGGGCCATCACCGCTCAGCTTAACACACACACACACACACACACATGCGCGCACACACACACACACACACACATCGCTCTGTAAATGAGCTCAATCTCTTTTACAGGTGTGACAATCAGACTTTCCCTACATCTGTTCTCTGCTAAAACCTTTTGTTATTACAAGCAGAGGCCAGAATCCTCTTATGACATACAATGTAGTGTGCACTTTTGTGTGTGTGTGTGTGTGTGTGTGTGTGTGTTCTTGTATTGCTACCCTTCTTGAGACATCAACAAGGAAAAGTATCTTCCATATGAGGAGGTGTGAACAACTTAGTACTGAAATCATGGTCCCAATACAGACAACTATTCCATCTAATAGAGAGCCAAATACTAGAGTCTGTGAACATTGCTCCAAAGTCAGGATTTTTTTGTTGATTTAATGTGCATAGAAAGGTAAACATTGACAGGTGCAAAGGTAGCAATATATGATAAAATAAGACGGCAGCTAAAGAAGGACTTCCCTATTCATTCCCGCCAGGTGAACAGCTGATTTTACCACTTCCTGTGCTGACGTAAGACAACCCATATGTGACCATAGGATGAACAAATACACTACAGTACGGTCTTGAGACATCAACAAGGAAAAGTAGCTTCTATATGAGGAGGTGTGAACAAGTGAGGACATAAATCATGGTCCCAATACGGAAAACTATTGCATTTAATAGAAAGCCAAATACCAGAGTCTGTGAACATTGCTCCAAAGTCAGGATTTTTTTTGTTGATTTAATGTGCATAGAAAAGTAAACATTGACAGGTGCAAAGGCAGCAATATATGATCAAACAAGACAGCAGCTAAAGAAGGACTTCCATATTCATCCCACAGCTGATTTGACCACTTCCTGTGCTGACGTAAGACAACCCATATGTGAGCATAGGATGAACTAATACACTACAGTACGGTCTTGAGACATCAACAAGGAAAAGTACCTTCTATATGAGGAGGTGTGAACCACTCAGTACCGAAATCATGGTCCCAATACGGAAAACTATTGAATCTTATAGAGAGCCAAATACTAGAGTCTGTGAACATTGCTCCAAAGTCAGGATTTTTTGTTGATTTAATGTGCATAGAAAGGTAAACATTGACAGGTGCAAAGGCAGCAATATATGATCAAACAAGACGGCAGCTAAAGAAGGACTTCCCTATTCATCCCCGCCAGGTGAACAGCTGATTTTACCACTTCCGGTGCTGACGTAAGACAACCCATATGTGAGCATAGGATGAACAAATACACTACAGTACAGTTTTGGGACATCAAAAAGGAAAAGTAGCTTCTATATGAGGAGGTGTGAACAAGTGAAGACATAAATCATGGTCCCAATACGGAAAACTATTGCATCTAATAGAGAGCCAAATACTACAGTCTGTGAACATTGCTCCAAAGTCAGTATTTTTTGTTGATTTAATGTGCATAGAAAGGTAAACATTGACAGGTGCAAAGGCAGCAATATATGATCAAACAAGATGGCAGCTAAAGAAGGACTTCCCTATTCATCCCCGCCAGGTGAACAGCTGATTTTACCACTTCCGGTGCTGATGTAAGACAACCCATATGTCAGCATGGGATGAACAAATACACTACAGTACGGTCTTGAGACATCAACAAGGAAAAGTACCTTCTATATGAGGAAGTGTGAACAAGTGAGGACATAAATCATGGTCCCAATAACATTGCATCTAATAGAGAGCCAATACTAGAGTCCGTGAACATTGCTCCAAAGTCAGGATTTTTTTTGTTGATTTAATGTGCATAGAAAAGTAAACATTGACAGGTGCAAAGGCAGCAATATATGATAAAATAAGACGGCAGTTAAAGAAGGACTTCCCTATTCATCCCCGCCAGGT
This sequence comes from Entelurus aequoreus, assembly GCF_033978785.1. Taxonomy (NCBI): domain Eukaryota; kingdom Metazoa; phylum Chordata; class Actinopteri; order Syngnathiformes; family Syngnathidae; genus Entelurus; species Entelurus aequoreus. Next base: position 9,345,097 of record NC_084746.1, read on the forward strand.
GAACAGCTGATTTTACCACTTCCTGTGCTGACGTAAGACAACCCATATGTGAGCATAGGATGAACAAATACACTACAGTACGGTCTTGAGACATCAACAAGGAACATTACCTTTTATATGAGGAGGTGTGAACAACTTAGTACCGAAATCATGGTCCCAATACGGAAAACTATTGCATCTAATAGGGAGCCAAATACTAGAGTCCGTGAACATTGCTCCAAAGTTGTTGTTTTTTGTGTTGATTTAATGTGCATTCAAAAGTAAACATTGACAGGTGCAAAGGCAGCAATATATGATCAAACAAGACGGCAGCTAAAGAAGGACTTCCCTATTCATCCCCGCCAGGTGAACAGCTGATTTTACCACTTCCTGTGCTGACGTAAGACAACCCATATGTGAGCATAGGATGAACAAATACACTACAGTACGGTCTTGAGACATCAACAAGGAAAAGTATTTTTCTATATGAGGAGGTGTGAACAAGTGATGACATAAATCATGGTCCCAATAACATTGCATCTAATAGAGAGCCCAATATTAGAGTCCGTGAACATTGCTCCAATGTCGGGATTTTTTTGGTTGATTTAATGTCCATAGAAAAGTAAACATCAGGTGCAAAGGCAGCAATATATGATAAAACAAGGCGGCAGCTAAAGAAGGACTTCCCTATTCATTCCCGCCAGGTGAACAGCTGATTTTACCACTTCCGGTGCTGACGTAAGACAACCCATATGTGACCATAGGATGAACAAATACACTACAGTACGGTCTTGAGACATCAACAAGGAAAAGTACCTTCTATATGAGGAGGTGTGAACAACTTAGTACCGAAATCATGGTCCCAATACGGAAAACTATTGCATCTAATAGAGAGCCAAATACTAGAGTCTGTGAACATTGCTCCAAAGTCAGGTTTTTTTGTTGATTTAATGTGCATTCAAAAGTAAACATTGACAGGTGCAAAGGTAGCAATAAATGATAAAATAAGACGGCAGCCAAAGACGGACTTCCCTATTCATTCCCGCCAGGTAAACGGCTGATTTTACCACTTCCTCTGCTGACGTAAGACAACCCATATGTGACCATAGGATGAACAAATACACTACAGTACGGTCTTGAGACATCAACAAGGAAAATTACCTTTTATATGAGGAGGTGTGAACAACTTAGTACCGAAATCATGGTCCCAATACGGAAAACTATTGCATCTAATAGAGAGCCAAATACTAGAGTCCGTGAACATTGCTCCAAAGTTGTTGTTTTTTTTGTTGATTTAATGTGCATTCAAAAGTAAACATTGACAGGTGCAAAGGCAGCAATATATGATCAAACAAGACGGCAGCTAAAGAAGGACTTCCCTATTCATTCCCGCCAGGTAAACGGCTGATTTTACCACTTCCTCTGCTGACGTAAGACAACCCATATGTGACCATAGGATGAACAAATACACTACAGTACTAAGACTATAGTGGCCATTAACAGTTAGCTTTGTTATCGGCCTTAAGAACATTACAAAAAAACGAAAAATAGAGAATGTCTCTGTGGAGGGGGGCGTGGTCTGCGGGCCTGCCGCGGAGCGGGTTGTGTAAGGACCGGCTTCGAAGCACAGCTGGCAGGTGATTGGATTACCCAGCTGGGGTTGATCATCCAATCCCCTGCCATGCTTATTAGCAGCAGCCGGACCGAGACACAGTTGTTGGAGTTGTAGGTGCTGAGCAGACGAGCACTGGACATTGTGAGAGAATGGAAGACCAGAGAAACTGAATTAGTTGGGTGTGTTTTTCCTAGCGTGTGTGCGCTGCCAAATACAAAGACATTGCTAACACCAGACATCCGGGCTATCCCGGGGGTTTGTCGGCATCAGGTGAACCCACGGGAGGAACACTACCACAGTCTCATTTGCACCCCTAGTGGTGACATCTATCAAAATGAGGGTGGACCCAAAAAGGAGGGATTTTTCGATTTGACCGTGTGTCGGTTTTAAAAAGTGCTCCCCCTCTGGTCAACATATGAAATAACAAGTGCGTGTAAGAAATTGAAATGCGCCCCCTCTGGTCAACATGTATTTAAAATAAATAAATAAATATGTATATTAGGGCTGCAACTAACGATTGATTTGATAATCGATTAATCTGTCGATTATTACTTCGATTAATCGATTAATAATCGGATAAAAGAGACAAACTACATTTCTATCCTTTCCGGTATTTTATTTAAAAAAAACAGCCTACTGGCACCATACTTATTTTGATTATTGTTTCTCAGCTGTTTGAACATGTTGCAGTTTATAAATAAAAGTTTATTTTAAAAAAAATAAATGAATAAATAAATGAATAAATAAAAAATAAAAAATAAAATTGCCTCTGTGCATGCGCATAGCATAGAGCCAACGAATCGATGACTAAATTAATCGCCAACTATTTTTATAATCAATTTTAATCGATTAGTTGTTGCAGACATACTGTAATAACTTGAAGTAAATAATGAAGATTAAAAACCAAATACAAACAAATAACTTCAAAAAAAAATAACTTAAAGCTTACCTTTTTTATATGTGCATAGTATGTATATATTATTAATGTTGTAAATAGACTTCTTTATATATCTAGAAAGGCTGGTCCTAAAGAGGGAGGCTTTTTTCTCAGGTCTCAAGAAGGTAGGAAATACAAGAGTGTGTGTGTGTGTGTGTGTGTGTGTGTGTGTGTGTGTGTGTGCACTTGTCTCACCGTCCTTGTGTGGACATACACTTGATAAACCACCCTTTCTGTGAGGATCTTTTGACTTGTGAGGACATTTGCCTGGTCCTCACAACTACAGAAGTAAAATATTTTTTTTACTTTGTGTGTTTTGCATTCTGAAGTGAGGTTGCAACTAGGGATGTCCGATAAATGTTTTAAAATGTAATATCGGAAATTATTGGTATCGTTTTTTTTTATTATCGGTATCGTTTTTTTTTTTTTTGTTTTTTTTTTTCGTTTGTTTGTTTTTTTTATTAAATCAACATAAAAAAACACAAGATACACTTACTCGTGCACCAACCCAAAAAAACCTCCTTCCCCCATTTACACTCATTCACACAAAAGAGTTGTTTCTTTCTGTTATTAATATTCTGGTTCCTACATTATATATCAATATATATCAATACAGTCTGCAAGGGATACAGTCCGTAAGCACACATGATTGTGCGTGATGCTGGTCCACTAATAGTACTAACATTTAACAGTTAATTTTACTCATTTTCATTCATTACTAGTTTCTATGTAACTGTTTTTATATTGTTTTACTTTCTTTATTATTCAAGAAAATGTTTTTAAATTAGTTATCTTATTTTATTTTATTTTTAAAAAAGTACCTTATCTCCACCATACCTGGTTGTCCAAATTAGGCATAATAATGTGTTAATTCCACGACTGTATATATCGGTTGATATCGGTATCGGTAATTAAAGAGTTGGACAATATCGGAATATCGGATATGGGCAAAAAGCCATTATCGGACATCCCTAGTTGCAACTCTTTACTCCCATCTAGGGCTAGATGTATATTTTTTCATCATTCTAGCTATAGTGGAAAGGGGGGCCCTCACAACCTACTAACCGAACGTGGGTCCACACAAAGTAGGCAAGACATGTATGTGTGTGTGTGTGTGTGTGTGTGTGTGTGTGTGTGTGTGTGTGTGTGTGTGTGTGTGTGTGTGTGTGTGTGTTTGTGCAAGCCTTTTAAGTGCACAAGCTTTCATCTTTGAGCATCTGATGGCGTGGCTTGATTAAAAGCCCAACTAGAACCTTTAGCTTTTGCTTTTCTCCACGGAGGTGAATAAACATTTCCTTTCTTCTGCGGTCCCAGGCAGAGTCTGATGGTCCTACCAGCTGACAGGCAGAGTCTGATGGTCCTATCAGCTGACAGGCAGCCCAGCCCCCCTTTCAACAAACGGAAAGCCCCAATTCCCCTCACAGCTGGGGCGGCGTTCTCCAAAGAAAGTCTGGAAATGACATTGTGCAGACCTCCACTTTTCCCTATCTAAAGTTATGATCTCACAGCTGCTTTACGGCGTGTAAAAGTGATGTTTGCCTGACTTGTGGCCCCTAATGGACGCTTCCCTCTGCCAAGGAGGTCATGTTGTCATTGCAGTTGCTTTACACCTCACTTTCAAGGCCCGTGACGTTCTAGATGCCAGGAACATTAAAGAGAACCTCGTGGAAGTGGTGAAGTCTAGATCAGGGCTGATCTATTTTGGTGTAAAAACTCAAGATAAAGGTGAATTATAACACTGAAACACCCTCAGAAAGAGCTGCTTTAAGACATGGCTAGACGGCAGTCGGCGGTATTTTAGCTACTTCTAAATGACTAATCCTGGCCTCCATGGCGACAAATAAATTACGTTTCTTACAAGTACCATTATCACTGGAGGACGAAGAATAGCTGAACATGCTTCACTACACACCGTAGGAGGACACAATAGCTCACTGCTAACAGCAAGCTAGCGCACCTGAATGTAAACAAATGCCATGATTGGATCTACACCTGACATCCACTGTAATAATACCAAGTATAAGAGCATATCTAGTCGATACTACTATGATTACATCAATATTTTTTAGCATCACAAAATATATTTTTTCCTTTTTAAAAAAATCATGTTATGTTTGTAAAGTCAGTAAATATGTCCCCGGACACATGAGGACTTTGAATATGACCAATGTATGATCCTGTAACTACTTGGTATCGGATCGATACCTAAATGTGTGGTATCATCCAAAACTAATGTAAAGTATCAAAGAAGAGAAGAATAAGTCATTATTACGTTTGAACAGAAGTGTAGATAGAACATGTTAAAACAGAAAACAGGGCGACACCTACCCTTTACATCAGTATTTTTTAACCAAATAATTATTGGTTTATTAGGTATTATATTTTATTGTATGATCCTGCAACTACTTGGTATCGGATCGATACCTAAATGTGTGGTATCATCCAAAACTAATGTAAAGTATCAAAGAAGGGAAGAATAAGTGATTATTACATTTGAACAGAAGTGTAGATAGAACATGTTAAAACAGAAAATAAGCAGATATTAACAGTAAATGAACAAGTAGATTAATAATCAATTTTTACAGTTTGTCCCTCCTAATGTGTACAAAATAATAGGTGTATAAATGACACAATATGTTACTGCATACGTCAGCAGACTAATTAGGAGTCTTTGTTTGTTTACTTACTACTAAAAGACAAGTTGTCTAGTATGTTCACTATTTTATGTTAGGACTAAATGACAATAATAAACATATGTTTCATGTACACTAACATTTGTTGTTACAATAAAGACAATAATGACATTTTTTGTGGTGCCCTTTATTTAGAAAAAGTATCAAATAGTACCGAAAAGTATCAAAATACATTTTGGTACTGGTACCAACATTTTGGTATCTTGACAACCCAAGTTTCTACATTAGTTTTTTTGTTCTATTTTATTGTATGCTTAAATCTAGCATGTTCACATTGGTTAAGTTTGTAGTTATGTCACCTTGATTTGGGCTATGGTGTCATTTTGACAACTGTTTTGTTCATATTAAAAGTGTAATATTTGAATGACGATGAATGAATGTGTTGTGGCAGTTGTGGATGTCACCAATGCGGCGGTTAGAGGAAACATTCGGTTGCTTTTCCAAACACGCCTTTATATATATTTTTATATATATATGTTTTTATATATATATTTATTATACTGCCAACATGAGAACGCTAAACAGGAAGTTGAATGTCTTTGTACAAACACTGAGACAAAGTCTAAGTTGATTGTGTTCTTCATGAAGTTTTTAAAACTGCAGAAATGTTTCTCCTCAGAGTTTTTAACTAACTCCAACTGTTTTGTCGAGAGGATTATTTATGATATGTACATTTTCAGAATGTGCTTGTTCTATTTTTGTCCAAAGTAAGACAAGAAAACCATTTTGAACTTGTCTTTATTTTTAGGTTATCATGCAATGATTTTACCAGTTCGGCCTACGTGAGAATAGATTTTCCTCCAACTTTGACCACAGTGTCAGTTACTATGTGGAGTGGCGCTTTCCTTCATTTTCAGCAGACTGCATTGCAAAATTACCCCCCCCATCCCCTTCCTCTCACACGAGATCCACCCTAGGGTTGGGGCCATATGAATCCCTTCCCTAATGTATTCAAGTTGAGACTTTGCTGTACTGCATGTATGCAGGCTCGGCAGCTGTGACGTCAAACCCACTTGAATCCGATCTGATCCAGATTGCGCATTTGGCGGTGATGTGAACGCAACACGGAAAATACCATTTAACACGACGGGGATGCTTACATTTCTGTCGGCTCGCATCAGATTAAGCTGTAATTGGCCGTGCATGTACCGGATCTTGTTACACGTTGTTCCCTCGGTGCGTTTAGGACTTTCTGGACCTGGATGAAACTATTAGGATCCTGGCTACACTAGTAGACATGCATACATTGATTTCACTGGGGACAAATGTTTGAGCCTTGGCAGAGGTCCAGCTGGTCTGGGTCTGAGTGCTATTTTATAATATCCCGGGATGGTCTGAACGTCGGTATTGTGTGTATCAGCAGTGTTTGGACTTTCAACTCCTAAGCAATGTTCCCTCTAATTGTTCATGTGTGAAAACTCCCTGAGCATTGAGTGGAGCACATGTGACCACACCTGCAGCACACCTGTCCCAAACCTGACTAAGTAACAAGTTAAATGTTTTATTATTACTATAATCAAATGATAGCAGTTATTTTCATGAAATTATTTTCTAATAAAAATGTTTTGGCCTGCTTACGATGACAATATCAAAAAAATATTGTTTTTCATGAGCTGTGTACTAGTGTTGTAGGTCTGGGTGGAGGATCCTGCTTTGGAAATAATTTGTACCCTTTCAGAGATCGCATGCAGTTTCCATGAAAACATCCCCATGTTGCACAATGAGATGTAAGCATGGGATCATGTGTACATTCCTGTAACTTTCTGTTTGTAAAATATATATATTTTTTAGCATTTCTTTAATATAATAACAGCATTTTATGATTACTATTTATGAATTAAGATTTTTTAAATAAATGACAGGAGAATAAGCACACATTTGATTGGTAAGTCATAGTGTAACCACCTGGAATTACACACGATGTCTAATGTTGGAGTTGTCCGACTTTTTGTGTGGCTGTAAATGCATCACTGAGCAAAGGGGCTGGAGGGCCTCCTGTGGAAGTGGTGAGGACTATCGAATCAGGACGTGCCTGCCTAGTACCTACTATTGGTACCGGTACCAAAACGTATTACGATACTTTTTGATACTTTTCTAAATAAAGGGGACCACAACATTTTTTTAACTATTGTCTTTATTTAAACAAAAATTTTTAGTGTACATGAAACATATGTTTATTATTGTAATTGTACCCTTTCAGAGATCGCATGCAGTTTCCATTAAAACATCCCCATGTTGCACAATGAGATGTAAGCATGGGATCATGTGTACATTCCTGTAACTTTCTGTTTGTAAAATATATATATTTTTTAGCATTTCTTTAATATAATAACAGCATTTTATGATTACTATTCATGAATTAAGATTTTTTAAATAAATGACAGGAGAATAAGCACACATTTGATTGGTAAGTCATAGTGTAACCACCTGGAATTACACATGATGTCTAATGTTGGAGTTGTCCGACTTTTTGTGTGGCTGTAAATGCATCACTGAGCAAAGGGGCTGGAGGGCCTCCTGTGGAAGTGGTGAGGACTATCGAATCAGGACGTGCCTGCCTAGTACCTACTATTGGTACCGGTACCAAAATGTATTACGATACTTTTTGATACTTTTCTAAATAAAGGGGACCACAAAACAAATTTAATTATTGTCTTTATTTAAACAAAAATGTTTAGTGTACATGAAACATATGTTTATTATTGTAATTGTACCCTTTCAGAGATCGCATGCAGTTTCCATTAAAACATCCCCATGTTGCACAATGAGATGTAAGCATGGGATCATGTGTACATTCCTGTAACTTTCTGTTTGTAAAATATATATATTTTTTAGCATTTCTTTAATATAATAACAGCATTTTATGATTACTATTCATGAATTAAGATTTTTTTAATAAATGACAGGAGAATAAGCACACATTTGATTGGTAAGTCATAGTGTAACCACCTGGAATTACACATGATGTCTAATGTTGGAGTTGTCCGACTTTTTGTGTGGCTGTAAATGCATCACTGAGCAAAGGGGCTGGAGGGCCTCCTGTGGAAGTGGTGAGGACTATCGAATCAGGACGTGCCTGCCTAGTACCTACTATTGGTACCGGTACCAAAATGTATTACGATACTTTTTGATACTTTTCTAAATAAAGGGGACCACAAAACAAATTTAATTGTTGTCTTTATTTAAACAAAAATGTTTAGTGTACATGAAACATATGTTTATTATTGTAATTGTACCCTTTCAGAGATCGCATGCAGTTTCCATTAAAACATCCCCATGTTGCACAATGAGATGTAAGCATGGGATCATGTGTACATTCCTGTAACTTTCTGTTTGTAAAATATATATATATTTTAGCATTTCTTTAATATAATAACAGCATTTTATGATTACTATTTATGAATTAAGATTTTTTTAAATAAATGACAGGAGAATAAGCACACATTTGATTGGTAAGTCATAGTGTAACCACCTGGAATTGTCTAATGTTGGAGTTGTCCGACTTTTTGTGTGGCTGTAAATGCATCACTGAGCAAAGGGGCTGGAGGGCCTCCTGTGGAAGTGGTGAGGACTATCGAATCAGGACGTGCCTGCCTAGTACCTACTATTGGTACCGGTACCAAAATGTATTACGATACTTTTTAATACTTTTCTAAATAAAGGGGACCACAAATTTTTTTTAATTATTGTCTTTATTTAAACAAAAAAATTTAGTGTACATGAAAACATATGTTTATTATTGTAATTTAGTCCTTAATTAAAATAGTCAACATAGTAGACAACATGTCTTTTAGTAGTAAGTAAACAAACATTATTACATTTTAACAGAAGTGTAGATAGAACATGTTAAAACAGAAAATAAGCAGATATTAACAGTAAATGAACAAATAGATGAATAATCAATTTTTAAAGTTTGTCCCTCATAATGTGTACAAAATAATAGGTGTATAAATGACACAATATGTTACTGCAGACTAATTAGGAGTCTTTGTTTGTTTACTTACTACTAAAAGACAAGTTGTCTAGTCATTATTGTCTTTATTGTAACAAAAAATGTTAGTGTACATGAAACATATGTTTATTATTGTCATTTAGTCCTTAAATAAAATAGTGAACATACTAGACAACTTGTCTTTTAGTAGTAAGTAAACAAACAAAGACTCCTAATTAGTCTGCAGTAACATATTGTGTCATTTATACATTATTTTATTATTTTGTACACATTATGAGGGACAAACTGTAAAAATTGATTATTAATCTACTTGTTCATTTACTGTTAATATGTGCTTATTTTCTGTTTTAACATGTTCTATCTACACTTATGTTGAAATGTAATAATCACTTTGATACTTGACATTAGTTTTGGATGATACCACACATTTAGGTATCAATGCGATACCAAGTAGTTACAGGATCATACATTGGTCATATTCAAAGTCCTCATGTGTCCAGGGACATATTTACTGACTTTATAAACATAATTATAAACCTGTTTTAACATGTTCTATCTACACTTCTGTCAAAATGTAATAATGTTTGTTTACTTACTACTAAAAGTTGTCTAGCATGTTCACTATTTTATGTAAGCACTAAATTGTTCTTTGATTGATTCAATTAGAAATGTATGTTTAATGCATCATAAGGTTTTTTAGTTAAAAGAAAGCCAATATTGCCATTTTATGTGGCATCAAAGCGTATGGAAATGCATGTTTGGTACCAGTACCTAAATAGTGGTATGATGATAACCCTGGTATAAAAATACAGATTAAACTCATGGAAATGTGTTGCTGAGTTCTGTTCCTGTGAGCTTCCAAAGATCTTCACAGCTATGAGTCGTCTGAGGTGTGAACTGATTTTTTTTTTTTTAAAAGGACAGTATTTTAAAATGTGTGTGTACAAATGAACATACAGTACTTGGCTAATGTGAATGTAGTTTCTTGTACACGTGGCATGGTCCCACATGAGCTTCAAGATCCACAGCGTAAACCTGGGGCTTTAGAAGGCAGCGTTGTTAGGACCGGGACCAGGTTTACACTGCACACACATTGTTTTGCCCTCGAGTGACTCGGATCTGACTTGTGTTTGCCAGTCTAAACACTCCAAAGTGATCACATCTGATATTTCATCACCACATCCTCTTTCCGTGAGCAAAGTCTATTTAAAAACCACCATATTTTGGGTGCACCACTTGTCAATAGTGCATAAATAATAGTCTATATGTAATATATGAATATATATATATTTGGATTCCAAAGAAATACTTGTTGAAAAACCGGAATTGACCGAATTAAATCTCCCGTAGATCCACTCTGATGTCCGTGTCTCCTCTACTTAACAGCCATTAAAAGACAACAAATATATTACACTATATACATGCATTCATACTTTATATTACTTTACTTTATTTTCAACTAAAAAACACTCATTTTGAAGTTGTCACGTTGTGTAAATGGTAAATAAAAAGAGAATACAACAAATCCTTTTCAACTTATATTCAATTGAATAGACTGCAAAGACAAGATATTTCATGTTCACACTGAGAAACTTTTGCAAATAATCATGAAGTTAGAATTTAATGGCAGCAACACATTGCAAAAAAGGCATTTTTACCAGTGTGTTACATGGCCTTTCCTTTTAACAACACTCAGTAAAGGTTTGGGAACTGAGGAGACACATTTTTGAAATGGAATTATTTCCCATTCTTGCTTGATGTACAGCTTAAGTTGTTCAACAGTCTCCCTTCTCATATTTTAGCCTTCACACATTTTCAATGTCTGGACTACAGGCAGGCCAGTCTAGTACCCGCACTCTTTTACAACGAAACCACTCTGTTGTAACACGTGGCTTGGCATTGTCTTGCTGAAATAAGCAGGGGCGTCCATGATAACGTTGCTTGGATTGCTCCAAAAGCTGTATGTACCTTTCAGCATTAATGGCGCCTTCACAGATGTGTAAGTTACCCATGTCTTGGCCACTAATACACCCCCATACCATCACACATGCTGCCTTTTACACTTTTACCCTAGGACAGTCCGAATGGTTCTTTTTCGTCTTTGGTCCACAGTTTCCAAAAACAATATGAAATGTGGACTCGTCAGACCACAGAACACTTTTACATCTTAGATGAGCTCAGGCCCAACAAAGCACTTCTGGGTGTTGTTGATAAATAGCTTTGGCTTTGCATAGTAGTTTTAACTTGCACTTACAGATGTAGCGACCAACTGTAGTTACTGACAGTGGTTTTCTGAAGTGTTCCTGAGCCCATGTGGTGATATCCTTTACACACACCACTTTTTGGATGCAGCACAGCTTAAGTTGTTCAACAGTCTCCCTTCTGCTATTTTAGGCTTCATATTGCACCACACATTTTCAACGGGAGACAGGTCTGGACTAAAGGCAGGCCAGTCTAGTACCCGCACTCTTTTACTAGGAAGCCCCGCTGTCGTAACACGTGGCTTGGCATCGTATTGCTGATATAAGCAGGGGCGTCCATGATAACGTTGCTTGGATGGCAACATTGGGGCCACATTGGGGCCTGTGTGCGTTTACACTGGAGTCTGATCTAAACCACATTATACTTGCAGTGTAAACATTCAGCTGGGAAACATCAGATCTCCCCAAAAAATCCAATTTGGGCCACTTTGGTGTGCAGTGTAAACAGTCTTGAAGCGAGGGAGACGAAGCAGACTATAAATGTTTGACGTTAGCAGGGAAGAAGAGTCCTATTATAGAGCCAACATGGAGCCGACAGAGAGCGGGGCCACTGGGCGGTAATTGGAGGTGTCTGCTGTTTGTCTAACACAGAAAGGCTAGTAATGATTCCATTAGCGCCTCACACTAACAGAGAGAGAGGACACAAAGAGGGAAGCACGGGGGGGAGGAGGGCGAGCGAGGATGGGAGCCGGAGACAAAACGAGGCGACTGAAGGGGCAAAAGAGGGAGGACATTAGCACGGGCAAAACAAAGAGGGAGGACATTAGCACGGGCAAAACAAAGAGGGAGGACATTAGCACGGGCAAAACAAAGAGGGAGGACATTAGCACGGGCAAAACAAAGAGGGAGGACATTAGCACGGGCAAAACAAAGATGGAGGACATTAGCACGGGCAAAACAAAGAGGGAGGATATTAGCACGGGCAAAACAAAGAGGGAGGACATTAGCACGGGCAAAACAAAGAGGGAGGATATTAGCACGGGCAAAACAAAGAGGGAGGACATTAGCACGGGCAAAACAAAGAGGGAGGACATTAGCACGGGCAAAACAAAGAGGGAGGACATTAGCACGGGCAAAACAAAGAGGGAGGACATTAGCACGGGCAACACAAAGAGGGAGGACATTAGCACGGGCAACACAAAGAGGGAGGACATTAGCATGGGCAACACAAAGAGGGAGGACATTAGCACGGGCAAAACAAAGAGGGAGGACATTAGCACGGGCAAAACCAAGAGCAGTGTGCTGCTGAACGGCAGAAAGAATTCAAAGTGGCCATTAAAAGACTTGCTCACCTGCACAATGACAGAAGAAAATACTGCAGCCTTTTTACTCCCTCTCTTTGTGCAGCTGCAAGACTTGACATGCATTAGCAGCGTGTCTTGTTTTGTTGTCCCAGTGGAGGAACTGCACAATGTGGACATTTTGTTGTCCCAGTGGAGGACCTGCACAATGTGGACATTTTGTTGTCCCAGTGGAGGAACTGCACAATGTGGACATTTTGTTGTCCAAGTGGAGGACCTGCACAATGTGGGCATTTTGTTGTCCCAGTGGAGGACCTGCACAATGTGGGCATTTTGTTGTCCCAGTGGAGGACCTGCACAATGTGGACATTTTGTTGTCCCAGTGGAGGACCTGCACAATGTGGACATTTTGTTGTCCCAGTGGAGGACCTGCACAATGTGGACATTTTGTTGTCCCAGTGGAGGACCTGCACAATGTGGGCATTTTGTTGTCCCAGTGGACGACCTGCACAATGTGGGCATTTTGTTGTCCCAGTGGAGGACCTGCACAATGTGGACATTTTGTTGTCCCAGTGGAGGACCTGCACAATGTGGACATTTTGTTCTCCCAGTGGAGGACCTGCACAATGTGGACATTTTGTTGTCCCAGTGGACGACCTGCACAATGTGGGCATTTTGTTGTCCCAGTGGAGGACCTGCACAATGTGGACATTTTGTTGTCCCAATGGAGGACCTGCACAATGTGGACATTTTGTTGTCCCAGTGGAGGACCCACACAATGTGGACATTTTGTTGTCCCAGTGGAGGACCTGCACAATGTGGACATTTTGTTGTCCCAGTGGAGGACCTGCACAATGTGGACATTTTGTTGTCCCAGTGGAGGACCTGCACAATGTGGACATTTTGTTGTCCCAGTGGAGGACCTACACAATGTGGACGTTTTGTTGTCGAAGTGGAGGACCTGCACAATGTGGACGTTTTGTTGTCCCAGTGGACGACCTGCACAATGTGGGCATTTTGTTGTCCCAGTGGAGGACCTGCACAATGTGGACATTTTGTTGTCCCGGACCTGCACAATGTGGACATTTTGTTGTCCCAGTGGAGGACCTGCACAATGTGGGCATTTTGTTGTCCCAGTGGAGGACCTGCACAATGTGGACATTTTGTTGTCCCGGACCTGCACAATGTGGACATTTTGTTGTCCCAGTGGAGGACCCACACAATGTGGATATTTTGTTGTCCAAGTGGAGGACCTGCACAATGTGGATATTTTGTTGTCCCAGTGGAGGACCTGCACAATGTAGACATTTTGTTGTCCCAGTGGAGGACCTGCACAATGTGGACATTTTGTTGTCCCAGTGGAGGACCTGCACAATGTGGACATTTTGTTGTCCCAGTGGAGGACCTGCACAATGTGGACATTTTGTTGTCCCAGTGGACGACCTGCACAATGTGGACATTTTGTTGTCCCAGTGGACGACCTGCACAATGTGGACATTTTGTTGTCCCGGACCTGCACAATGTGGACATTTTGTTGTCCCAGTGGAGGACCTGCACAATGTGGACATTTTGTTGTCCAAGTGGAGGACCTGCACAATGTGGGCATTTTGTTGTCCCAGTGGAGGACCTGCACAATGTGGGCATTTTGTTGTCCCAGTGGAGGACCTGCACAATGTGGACATTTTGTTGTCCCAGTGGAGGACCTGCACAATGTGGACATTTTGTTGTCCCAGTGGAGGACCTGCACAATGTGGACATTTTGTTGTCCCAGTGGAGGACCTGCACAATGTGGGCATTTTGTTGTCCCAGTGGACGACCTGCACAATGTGGGCATTTTGTTGTCCCAGTGGAGGACCTGCACAATGTGGACATTTTGTTGTCCCAGTGGAGGACCTGCACAATGTGGACATTTTGTTCTCCCAGTGGAGGACCTGCACAATGTGGACATTTTGTTGTCCCAGTGGACGACCTGCACAATGTGGGCATTTTGTTGTCCCAGTGGAGGACCTGCACAATGTGGACATTTTGTTGTCCCAATGGAGGACCTGCACAATGTGGACATTTTGTTGTCCCAGTGGAGGACCCACACCATGTGGACATTTTGTTGTCCCAGTGGAGGACCTGCACAATGTTGACATTTTGTTGTCCCAGTGGAGGACCTGCACAATGTGGACATTTTGTTGTCCCAGTGGAGGACCTGCACAATGTGGACATTTTGTTGTCCCAGTGGAGGACCTACACAATGTGGACGTTTTGTTGTCGAAGTGGAGGACCTGCACAATGTGGACGTTTTGTTGTCCCAGTGGACGACCTGCACAATGTGGGCATTTTGTTGTCCCAGTGGAGGACCTGCACAATGTGGACATTTTGTTGTCCCGGACCTGCACAATGTGGACATTTTGTTGTCCCAGTGGAGGACCTGCACAATGTGGGCATTTTGTTGTCCCAGTGGAGGACCTGCACAATGTGGACATTTTGTTGTCCCGGACCTGCACAATGTGGACATTTTGTTGTCCCAGTGGAGGACCCACACAATGTGGATATTTTGTTGTCCAAGTGGAGGACCTGCACAATGTGGATATTTTGTTGTCCCAGTGGAGGACCTGCACAATGTAGACATTTTGTTGTCCCAGTGGAGGACCTGCACAATGTGGACATTTTGTTGTCCCAGTGGAGGACCTGCACAATGTGGACATTTTGTTGTCCCAGTGGAGGACCTGCACAATGTGGACATTTTGTTGTCCCAGTGGACGACCTGCACAATGTGGACATTTTGTTGTCCCAGTGGACGACCTGCACAATGTGGACATTTTGTTGTCCCGGACCTGCACAATGTGGACATTTTGTTGTCCCAGTGGAGGACCTGCACAATGTGGACATTTTGTTGTCCCAGTGGAGGACCTGCACAATGTGGACATTTTGTTGTCCAAGTGGAGGACCTGCACAATGTGGGCATTTTGTTGTCCCAGTGGAGGACCTGCACAATGTGGGCATTTTGTTGTCCCAGTGGAGGACCTGCACAATGTGGACATTTTGTTGTCCCAGTGGAGGACCTGCACAATGTGGACATTTTGTTGTCCCAGTGGAGGACCTGCACAATGTGGACATTTTGTTGTCCCAGTGGAGGACCTGCACAATGTGGGCATTTTGTTGTCCCAGTGGACGACCTGCACAATGTGGGCATTTTGTTGTCCCAGTGGAGGACCTGCACAATGTGGACATTTTGTTGTCCCAGTGGAGGACCTGCACAATGTGGACATTTTGTTCTCCCAGTGGAGGACCTGCACAATGTGGACATTTTGTTGTCCCAGTGGACGACCTGCACAATGTGGGCATTTTGTTGTCCCAGTGGAGGACCTGCACAATGTGGACATTTTGTTGTCCCAATGGAGGACCTGCACAATGTGGACATTTTGTTGTCCCAGTGGAGGACCCACACAATGTGGACATTTTGTTGTCCCAGTGGAGGACCTGCACAATGTGGACATTTTGTTGTCCCAGTGGAGGACCTACACAATGTGGACGTTTTGTTGTCGAAGTGGAGGACCTGCACAATGTGGACGTTTTGTTGTCCCAGTGGACGACCTGCACAATGTGGGCATTTTGTTGTCCCAGTGGAGGACCTGCACAATGTGGACATTTTGTTGTCCCGGACCTGCACAATGTGGACATTTTGTTGTCCCAGTGGAGGACCTGCACAATGTGGGCTTTTGTTGTCCCAGTGGAGGACCTGCACAATGTGGACATTTTGTTGTCCCGGACCTGCACAATGTGGACATTTTGTTGTCCCAGTGGAGGACCCACACAATGTGGATATTTTGTTGTCCCAGTGGACGACCTGCACAATGTGGACATTTTGTTCTCCCAGTGGAGGACCTACACAATGTGGACATTTTGTTGTCCCAGTGGAGGACCTGCACAATGTGGACATTTTGTTGTCCCAGTGGACGACCTGCACAATGTGGGCATTTTGTTGTCCCAGTGGAGGACCTGCACAATGTGGACATTTTGTTGTCCCAATGGAGGACCTGCACAATTTGGACATTTTGTTGCCCCAGTGGAGGACCCACACAATGTGGATATTTTGTTGTCCCAGTGGAGGACCTGCACAATGTGGACGTTTTGTTGTCCCAGTGGACGACCTGCACAATGTGGACATTTTGTTGTCCCAGTGGAGGACCTGCACAATGTGGACATTTTGTTGTCCCAGTGGAGGACCTACACAATGTGGACATTTTTTTGTCCACGTGGAGGACCCACACAATGTGGATATTTTGTTGTCCAAGTGGAGGACCTGCACAATGTGGACATTTTGTTGTCCCAGTGGAGGACCTGCACAATGTGGACATTTTGTTGTCCCAGTGGAGGACCTGCACAATGTGGACATTTTGTTGTCCCAGTGGAGGACCTGCACAATGTGGACATTTTGTTGTCCCAGTGGACGACCTGCACAATGTGGACATTTTGTTGTCCCAGTGGAGGACCTGCACAATGTGGACATTTTGTTGTCCCAGTGGAGGACCTGCACAATGTGGACATTGTGTTGTCCCAGTGGAGGACCTACACAATGTGGACATTTTGTTGTCCCGGACCTGCACAATGTGGACATTTTGTTGTCCCAGTGGAGGACCTGCACAATGTGGACATTTTGTTGTCCCAGTGGAGGACCTGCACAATGTGGACATTTTGTTGTCCCAGTGGAGGACCTGCACAATGTGGACATTTTGTTGTCCCAGTGGACGACCTGCACAATGTGTACATTTTGTTGTCCCAGTGGACGACCTGCATAATGTGGATATTTTGTTGTCCAAGTGGAGGACCTGCACAATGTGGACGTTTTGTTGTCCACGTGGAGGACCTGCACAATGTGGACATTTTGTTGTCCCAGTGGAGGACCTGCACAATGTGGACATTTTGTTGTCCACGTGGAGGACCCACACAATGTGTATATTTTGTTGTCCAAGTGGAGGACCTGCACAATGTGGACATTTTGTTGTCCACGTGGAGGACCCACACAATGTGGATATTTTGTTGTCCAAGTGGAGGACCTGCACAATGTGGACGTTTTGTTGTCCCAGTGGACGACCTGCACAATGTGGACATTTTGTTGTCCCAGTGGAGGACCTGCACAATGTGGACATTTTGTTGTCCCGGACCTGCACAATGTGGATGTTTTGTTGTCCAAGTGGAGGACCTGCACAATGTGGACATTTTGTTGTCCACGTGGAGGACCCACACAATGTGGATATTTTGTTGTCCAAGTGGAGGACCTGCACAATGTGGATATTTTGTTGTCCCAGTGGACGACCTGCACAATGTGGACATTGTGTTGTCCCAGTGGAGGACCTGCACAATGTGGACATTTTGTTGTCCCGGACCTGCACAATGTGGACATTTTGTTCTCCCAGTGGACGACCTGCACAACGTGGACATTTTTGATTCCTTAGTACCACGATATTATACTAGTACCAGTATACCCTACAACCCTATTGTAGACATTATAACACGTTGTCAGAATAATTGTATCTAAGTTATCACAAAACTTTGTGTTTCCATGAGTTCCCGGCGAGAGGACAAAAGCTGTCTTTGATCTTACCAAGCAAAAGGCTTGTAAAACTCCACTGTGTAGGATGGGAAGCGTCATGAAGGCGTCGGTTTCTTTGATCTATTGTAATCCACAGGACGATCTTGTCTTGACCCGAGATCTACAAAGCGGAGAGGAAGCAGGACCTGACGCAAGCTCCAGGCATCTTTTCTTTGAACTGTTTTGTGACCGAAGGCAACAGCTGTTTACGACCCCCTTCCCTTTAGAAACGGCTGATGCCATGTAATCAGGGAAAGTCCAAATAAAAGAGGAGGCGTAGAACTCTCTTGTCAGAGCGTGGTGGAAGACTCTAGAAGAGTACAGCCCAGGCGTCTCTCCTCAATGAGCTAAATTGAATTATGTCTCTGTTTAATTCCTTGCTTCTTGTCTATTTAATAGATATCATCGGGGTTTGAACCTGACACAGGACACATTTTTAGCACAGTATTGTTGATACAGATCTTGTATCAAACGTCATTACAACTCTGCAAGCTATAACGTGTCAGCTGTGCAGAACATAACCTAAAATATATTTACTAAGGCTGAGTTGTGGGTGAAGGAGACCCGAGAGCGCATATACTGGAAATCAACACAACGCAATTAAAGATGATTGGCAATCGCCCCCCCCCCCCCCCATTCTTTCCAGAAATAAGATGCTTGAACTGAGGGATTAATGGCAGCCTGTCGACAGGCAATATACTCATCGTGGCGTACTGCAGAGGGCAAGGGTCAAATGTTTTTCCCCGATCTTTGACCCTGACAATGTCAATACAACCTCATCATTTGTACCTTCATTCAATGCCAACACACACACACACACACACACACACACACACATCTATACACAAGTGTACTATTAAAGGGTTAAAGGGAGCTCGTTAAAGGCGGCATGTTAGAGTCCCAGCAGACGGATAAAAGAAAGGTGAGGTCAACTGCATCACTTTGACTGTACAAGACAAAAGTCTTGGGACTGCAGGTTAGACTAGACCCAGGTTTTGGGGAAAGTCCTGTCTCTGTTCCAGCAAGCGTCAGGAAACTCCATGTGGAAAGAACCACAAGCTAGAAATGGCTGATACTAAAAATGTCAAATCAATATTGATATTATTTTATCTTGCTGTCGGGATCTGTGACCTTGTGGCCCTGCTGAGGAGTACTGGGCTGGTTTCTACCATCCAGTCGTGTTCAAGTGCGACTCACGGGCCATTGAAGATCTTTTTTTTTTTGTTATTGGCCTTTAGAACATTCTTCAAATGCAATTAAAATGACAGCAAAAATGAAAAATATATGTAGTAATTTTACGAGAATAAAGTCCAAATATTAAGGGACAAAAACTGTAACTATGAGAAAAAAGTCTGAATATTATAAAGAAATAATAAAAGAAAAACATTTAAATATTACAGAAAAAAAAGTCTGAATATAGGTGGGTTGGAGTCATGTGACCTAGAGCAGTGTTTTTCAACCACTGTGCCGCGGCACACTATTGTGCCGTGAGATGCAGTCTGGTGTGCCGTGGGAGATGATCTAAATTCACCTATTTGGATTAAAAATATTATTTGCTAAGCAGTAATTATAGTCTGCAAATGATGTGTTGTTGTTGAGTGTCGGTGCTGTCTAGAGCTCGGCAGAGTAACCGTGTAATACTCTTCCATATCAGTAGGTGGCAGCAGGTAGATACTTGCTTTGTAGATGTAGGAAACAGCGGGAGGCAGGGTGCAGGTAAAAAGGTGTCTAATGCTTAAACCTAAAATAGACAAAAGGTGAGTGCCCCTAAGAAAAGGCATTGAAGCTTAGGGAAGGCTATGCAGAACCAAACTAAAACTGAACTGGCTACAAAGTAAACAAAAACAGAATGCTGGACGACAGCAAAGACTTACTGTGGAGCAAAGACGGCGTCCACAAAGTACATGCGAACATGACATGACAATCAACAATGTCCCCACAAAGAAGGATAAAAACAACTGAAATATTCTTGATTGCTAAAACAAAGTAGATGCGGGAAATATCGCTCAAAAGTAAGACATGAAACTGCTACAGGAAAATACCAAAAAAACAGGAAAAGTCACCAAAATAGGAGCGCAAGACAAGAAGTAAAACACTACACACAGGAAAACAGCAAAAAAGTCCAAATAAGTCAGGGTGTGATGTGACAGGTGGTGACAGTACACATACTTTGAGACAAGAGCTATAGTGATGCATGCTGGGTTATGCTTTAAAGTCATATCCAACAATTGCGACAACGACTATTTTTAATGCTAACAAATATCACCAAAGACGCTATAATGTGGTCATATAAAGCACTTTGTTTTCCTGCACAGCAACAACTAAACTTTTAGTTTGTGTTATGAAAATGGACAACAAAAATACGGTGGATTGGACCAACAATCACAATATTTATTACTAGGACTTAACATGAGTTAGTTTATTTACTAAAGGGGAAAACATTTGTAATCTTAAGAGATAAAAGTCATAACGCCAGAGGAATGAAGTCATCATTTTATACGGAAAAATCTTTTAAATGTAAAATTTAAATAATCAAGAAAGAGAAAGGTATTTCATTTAAGTTTATTCAGAACAAAGTCGCATTTTTTTGGAAAATTAAGTTAAAAAAAGTGATATTATCGCAACAAAAATGACATCTATTACAAGGAAAAATAAAATAAAAAACACAGCAAAAATTAATCTAATTTTATGAGAATAAAGTAAAAAAAATATTAAAGGGACACAAATATTATGATGAAAAAAATATAAGCAAAAAAACGGGGAAAAAAACACTAAAATTAATGTAATTTTATGAGAATAAAGTCGAAAATATTAAGGGGACAACAATATTATGAGGAAAAAAATATAAGCAAAAAAATGAAAAAAAAAGACCAAAAAAAATGTGTGTTTAAGTCGTAATTCATTGGGAACAAGTTGGCATTTTTTGGGAAATTTGATTAGAAAAAAGTTAGACCTGACAAGAAAAGAACAATTAAAAAAAAACCAACAGAAAACATTGACAAATTTGCAATAATTTTACAAGAATAAAATAAGAATATTAAAGTCACAGTTACGAGAAAAATAGTCGTCACTTTAGGAGAATCAGGTCATCATCCATACATCCATCCATTTTCTACCGCTTGTCCCTTTTGGGGTCGCGGGGGGTGCTGGAGCCTATCTCAGCTGCATTGGGGCGGAAGGCGGTGTACACCCTGGACAAGTCGCCACCTCATCGCAGGACCAACACAGATAGACAGACAACATTCACACACTAGGGACCATTTAGTGTTGCCAATCAACCTATCCCCAGGTGCATGACTTTGGAGGTGGGAGGGGCCTATCCCCAGGTGCATGTCTTTGGAGGTGGGAGGGGCCTATCCCCAGGTGCATGACTTTGGAGGTGGGAGGGGCCTATCCCCAGGTGCATGTCTTTGGAGGTGGGAGGGGCCCATCCCCAGGTGCATGTCTTTGCAGGGGGGAGGGGCCTATCCCCAGGCGCATGTCTTTGGAGGTGGGAGGGGCCCATCCCCAGGTGCATGTCTTTGGAGGTGGGAGGGGCCTATCCCCAGGTGCATGTCTTTGGAGGTGGGAGGGGCCCATCCCCAGGTGCATGTCTTTGCAGGGGGGAGGGGCCTATCCCCAGGCGCATGTCTTTGGAGGTGGGAGGGGCCCATCCCCAGGTGCATGTCTTTGGAGGTGGGAGGGGCCTATCCCCAGGTGCATGTCTTTGGAGGTGGGATGGGCCTATCCCCAGGTGCATGTCTTTGGAGGTGGGAGGGGCCTACCCCCAGGTGCATGTCTTTGGAGGTGGGAGGGGCCAGTCCCCAGGTGCATGTCTTTGGAGGTGGGAGGGGCCTATCCCCAGGTGCAAGTCTTTGGAGGTGGGAGGAATCCGGAGTAGAACCCACGCAGTCACGGGGAGAACATGCAAACTCCACACAGACAGACCCCGAGCCCGGGATTGAACTCAGGACTACTCAGGACCTTCGTATCGTGAGGCACATGCACTAACCCCTGTACCACCGTGCTGTCATCGGGTCATCATATTATAAAGAAAAACAATTTGAAGTAAAAAAATAACAAGATTAAAGAAACACAATGTCCTGGTCGTGGAACAACTGACCAGCTCTTTACTCTTGCGGGAATCCTGGAGAAGGCCTGGGAGTATGCCTTTCCAGTCTACATGTGCTTTGTGGATTTGGAGAAGGTGTATGACTGGGTCCCCCGGGAGATCTTGTGGGAGGTGCTGAGGGAGTACGGGGTGAGGGGAACCCTGCTGAGGGCCATCCAATCTCTGTACAACCAAAGCGAGAGTTGTGTCCGGGTGCTTGGATGTAAGTCGGATCCGTTTCCAGTGGGGGTTGGTCTCCGCCACGGCTGCGCTCTGTTACCTATCCTGTTTGTGATTTTCATGGACAGGATTTCTAGGCAGAGTCGTGACCATGGCGGAGAGGGTATACGTCTCGGGGGGCTAAAGGTTGCGTCACTGCTGTTTGCAGATGATGTGGTCCTGATGGCACCTTCGGTTCGTGACCTTCAGCTCTCACTGGATCGGTGTTCAGCGGCTGGAATGAGGATCAGCATCTCCAAATCTGAGGCCGTGGTTCTCAGCAGGAAACCGATGGTTTGTACAGTCCAGGTAGAGAACGAGACTCTATCCCAGGTGGAGGAGTTTAAGTATCTCGGGGTCTTGTTCACGAATGAGGGAAAGATGGAGAAGGAAATCAGCTGTTCCATCTTGTCCACTAGCGACGCTGAGATCATTATTCATGCGTTCGTTACGTCTCGTCTCGATTACTGTAACGTATTATTTTCGGGCCTCCCTATGTCTAGCATTAAAAGATTACAGTTGGTACAAAATGCGGCTGCAAGGCTTTTGACAAAAACAAGAAAGTTTGATCATATTACGCCTATACTGGCTCACCTGCACTGGCTTCCTGTGCACTTAAGATGCGACTTTAAGGTTTTACTACTTACGTATAAAATATTACACGGTTTAGCTCCAGCCTATCTCGCCGATTGTATTGTACCATATGTCCCGGCAAGAAATCTGCGTTCAAAGAACTCCGGCTTATTAGTGATTCCCAGAGCCAAAAAAAAGGCTGCGGGCTATAGAGCGTTTTCTATTCAGGCTCCAGTACTCTGGAATGCCCTCCCGGTAACAGTTAGAGATGCTACCTCAGTAGAAGCATTTAAGTCCCATCTTAAAACTCATTTGTATAATCTAGCCTTTAAATAGACCCCCCCTTTTTAGACCAGTTGATCTGCCGTTTCTTTTCTTCTCTCCTCTTCTCCCCTGTCCCTTGCGAGGGGGAGTTGCATAGGTCCGGTGGCCATGGATGAAGTGCTGGCTGTCCAGAGCCGGGACCCCGGGTGGACCACTAGCCTGTGCATCGGTTGGGGACATCTCTGCGCTGCTGACCCGTCTCCGCTCGGGATGGTTTCCTGTTGGCCCCGCTGTGGACTGGACTCCCGCTGATGTGTTGGATCCACTGTGGACTGGACTTTCACAATGTTATGTCAGACCCACTCGACATCCGTTGCTTTCGGTCTCCCCTAGAGGGGGGGGGGGGGTTACCCACATATGCGGTCCTCTCCAAGGTTTCTCTTAGTCATTCACCGACGTCCCACTGGGATGAGTTTTTCCTTGCCCGTATGTGGGCTCTGTACCGAGGATGTCGTTGTGGCTTGTACAGCCCTTTGAGACACTTGTGATTTAGGGCTATATAAATAAACATTGATTGATTGATTGATTGAGAATGGGAGCAGCTGGGGCAGTATTGCAGTCTCTCTGCCGCACTGTTGTGACCAAACGAGAGCTGAGCCACACTTCCTGACCATAGGTGAGAGTAGGAATGTAGATAGCTCGGTAGATCGAGAGCTTTGACTTCTGGCTCAGCTCTCGGTCTACCAAGCTATCTACATTCCTACTCTCACCTATGGTCATGAAGTGTGGGTCATGACCGAAAGAATAAGATTGCGGACACAAGCGGCCGAAATGAGTTTCCTCAGAAGGGTGGCTGGCATCTCCCTTAGAGATAGGGTGAGAAGTTCAGTCACCCGAGAGAGACTCGCAGTAGAGCCGCTGCTCCTTCGCTTGGAAAGGAACCAGCTTAGGTGGTTCGGGCATCTCGTGCGGATGCCTCACCAGCGTCTCCCCTCAGGAGGTCCTCGTTGCACGTCCCACTGGGAGGACACCCCGCGGCAGGCCAAGGACCAGATGGGGGGATTACATCTCCTCTCTGGCCTGGGAATGCTTCGGGATTCCCCAGGAGGAAGTTGCTAATGTTGCTCTGGAAAGGGAAGTCTGGGGGTCTTTGCTGGAGCTGTTGTCCCCAGTTGAAGATGGATGCATGGATGGAAAATGCTTTTTCAGCGATATCACAAAGCTGAGATACAGGCAGTTTTTTCTTCAAGTATATGGAACTTCTTAGCATATCGACATCTTACTGGCGTGGCTTCTAGGACATAAAATGTCAAAGCCTTGTTTTAGAAAACATGTGGACACCCCTGTTTGCAAAAGAAACCTGACTAAGTATGCAGGGGGCCGCAAACATTGCTGCAAAGTCAAGCGGCCCCAAGTTGCAAAGCTGGTGAACAGACCACGAGCTAACTCGTACGTCGGAACCCAAGAAAAGGAAGCGATAAAAAGCATTGGAAGAAGCTCAGCCGTCAAACAAGAAGCACGCCACACAGACGCGGAGCTCAGCCGCCATTGAGTCGCAGCCAGAGTCTGCACACAATCTGTGCACATAGCGAGTGTGCAGCTTGTACTTAGTCACTCGCCACTCGCCACTCGGCTCCACCGCCCGCTGCCAAGGCTTTTTGGCCGCCTCTCCTAAACAACCCAGTTTGCATCATTGCCAGTTTGCCAGAGTGAATATCTCTGCTTCTTCTTTTCCTTGTTCCAAGAGAAAAGGGGGCCTGCGGGGAAGCGACGGGCGAGCATCTTTTTAATAGAGCCAACGCTAGCAAATACTGTACACACACACACTTTGTGCACACCATCTGTGGACTTTTACCACTCAATAACCATCTTCCTCGGGCATACCTTTTCCTTATCCAACACACGCGCGCGCACACACAAACACACACACACACACACACACACACACACACACGCACACGCACACGCACACGCACACGCACACACACACACACACACACACACACATTCTTGTATTTGTTACCTTCTTGAGACCTAAGAAAAATGCCTCCCTCTTTAGGACCAGCCTTTCTAGATATATAAAGAAGTGTATTTACAACATTAATAATATATACATATGCAAATATAAAAAAGCTTGTTGTGAAAAATGTGTACATTTCTTACACACACTTGTTATTTCATATGTTCACCAGAGGGGGAGCACTTTTAAAACCGACACACTGTCAATTTGAAAAATCCCCCCTTTTTGGGTGATTCTCAATTAGATGCAATGGTTTTCCGTATTGGGACCATGATTTCAGTCCTGACTTGTCCACCGGTCCTCATATGGAAGCTACTTTTCCTGTCTCAAGAAGGTTAGAAATACAGGAACACGCACACACACACTCTTGTATTTGTTACCTTCTTGAGACCTCCGAAAAAAATGCCTCCCTCTTTAGGGCCAGCCTTTCTAGATATATAAAGAAGTGTATTTACAACATTAATAATATATACATACTATGCAAATATAAAAAAGCTTGTTGTGGAAAATTTGTTTCAATTTCACAAGAAAAAGGTCCCAATTTCACGAGAAAAAGTTAGAATGTTGGCAGTATTATAATAAAAGTCGTCATTTTACTCAACGCAAGTCAAAATTGTACAAGAAAAACTGAACATTTGTGCAATGTTATGATAAAAGTTGGAATTTTACTCAAAAACGGTCGCAATTTTACAAGAAAAAGCTTAAAATGTTGGCAATTTTATGAAAAAAGTCGTAATTTTACTCGACAAAAGTCACAATCTTATAGGGAAACTTTAACATTTTGGCAATATTATAATAATAATCGGTATTTTAGTCGGAAAAATTATGATTTTGCTAAAAAATGTCACTGTTTTCCAAGAACAACACAAACATTGGCAATATTGTGATAAAAGTCGGAATTTTATATGACAAATGTCACCATTTTGCATAAAAAAGTAATAATTTTACGAGAAAATATTGCAAAGTTACAGAAACAGAAATAATATGAGAAATTGTTGCCAATTCTATAAGAAAGACGTCAACACATTGTGAGAAAAAGACTGATTTTAGTTAATTTCTTTTTTTTTTTTTGGTCATTGGTTTAATGTTCATTTTTTACTTCAAGTTATTACAGTATGTCTCTATATAAATATTGATTTATTTTTTTTAAATTAATTTTGGCCAAAGGGGGCGCATGTCAATTTCTTACACACTTGTTATTTCATATGTTGACCAGAGGGGGAGCACTTTTAAAACCAACACACAGTCAATTTGAAAAATCCCTCCTTTTTGGGAGATTCTCAATTCGATGCAATGGTTTTCCGTATTGGGACCATGATTTCAGTCCTGACTTGTTCACACCTCCTCATATGGAAGCTACTTTTCCTTGTTGATGTCTCAAGAAAGGTAGAAATACAAGAACACACACATGCTTGTATTTGTTACCTTCTTGAGACCTGGGGAAAAAGCCTCCCACTTTAGGACCAGCCTTTCTAGATATATAAAGAAGAGTATTTACAACATTAATAATATATACATACTATGCAAATATAAAAAAAGGTAGTTGTGAAAAATGAATTGGAATTTCACAAGAAAAAGGTCACAATTTCACAAGAAAAACGTAGAATTTTGTCAGTATTATAAAAAAGTCGTAATTTTACTCAGCGCAAGTCAAAATTTTACAAGAAAAACTGAACATTTGTGCAATATTATGACAAAAGTAAGAAATGTACTCAATAACAGTCGCAATTTTACAAGAAAAGCTTCAAATGTTGGCAATTTGATGAAAAGAGTCATGATTTTACTCGACAAAAGTAAACATTTTATAAGAAAACTTTAAAATTTGATGATGACGACAAAAGTCATAATTTTACTCAAAAAAGACACTATTCTACAAGAACAACAAAAAAATTGGCAATATTGTGATAAAAGTCAGAATTTTATATGACAAAAGTCACCATTTTGCATAAAAAATTAATAATTTTACGAGAAAATATTGCAATATTACAGAAACAGAAAGAATATGAGAAATTGTTGCCAATTTTATAAGAACGACGTCAACACATTGTGAGAAAAAGACTGCTTTCAGTAGTTTGGTTTTTAATCTTCATTATCTACTTCAAGTTATTACAGTATGTCTCTATATACATATTTATTTATTTTAAAAAAAAATCATTTTGGCCAAAGGGGGCGCATGTCCATTTTTTACACACACTTGTTATTTCATATGTTGACCAAATGGGGAGCACTTTTAAAACCGACACACAGTCAATTTTTATATGACAAATGTCACCATTTTGCATTAAAAAGTCAGAATTTTACATTAAAAAGTCATAAAATATTGCAATATTACAGAAACAGAAAGAATATGACAAATTGTTCCGAATTCTATAAGAAATAAGTCAACACATTGTGAGAAAAAGACTGCTTTTAGTTCATTTGTTTTGTTTGTAATTGTTTTTTAATCTTCATTATTTACTTCAAGTTATTACAGTATGTCTCTATATACATATTTATTTTTTATTAATTTTGGCCAAAGGGGGCACATTTCAATTTCTTACACACACTTGTTATTTCATATGTTGACCATTGGGGGGATCACTTTTAAAAGCGACACACAGTCAATTTGAACAATCCCTCCTTTTGGGTGATTCTCTATTAGATGCAATGTTATTGGGACCATGATTTATGTCCTCACTTGTTCACACCTCCTCATATGGAAGATTATTTTCCTTCTTCATGTCTCAAGAAGGGTAGCAATACAAGAACACACACACACACACACACACACACACACACACACACACACACACTGTGCGTGCCTCCGCTCAGCGGGGCAAAGTAAGATCTTCAAGCTTCACAAACAAACACACACTCTTAAATAGAGGAGAAGATGCCTCAAAGCAACTCCCACAGTTTTATTTTGCACGATGGCACGCACAAAGTCCCACCAATACGCACATTGCATCACTTACCAAAACACACCACTTTCACACCCGAGATGCAACAATTACAGACTGTGACACTACGATTATAGTCGCCGCAATAATCACGGTTTCAGGATTATCATGCATTGATTAACAGTGTATGTTACTTTTACCAGTAACAAGTAATCTAATTACTTTTAGGTCCGTTCCAACGTCGTTATCGATAGCTTGATGTAACGCGGCAAGCAGTATCGCACTAAAATGAAGTTGATATCAAAGAGGAAGGTGTGACACAGAAGACAACAACATACACACACGTACAACATGGGAATATTGAACAACAAATCAATGATTGGAGTGACAAACTTGCCATCCAAACAATACCCCGTTTGTTGACAAGAAGATATGACAGCCATGGAAGCACATGCGATCTCGTTATTAAGCAGAGGTAACACAATCCGGTGGAAAGTTAACTGCTAAAGCTAACAAACACAGCTCAGTCGAAAACCTCAATGACATCACACGTCACTAGGCAACAGGCCCCGCCTTTTAAAAAGCACAGACTCCACACACTGTGCACTTATAGTAAACATTTCTCAACTGCAAATGCGAGATGTTTTTTTTAAGTAACCTATTCATTTATTTCCCTAGTAATTAATTACATTTATTAAAGGGTAATTCCATTAGTAATTCAATTACTTTTTTGGTAAAGTAATAAGTAACTATAATTACTTTTTTTAAAAGTAATTTTCAGAACACTGTTGATTAATTTCACGACAAAAATAATGTATAAAATCACATTGACATTCCTTAGAGGTTTTGATGTGTTATTTGTTACTGTTGGTAATAACTATAATAACAGTACAAAATAAAAACTATTTAAAAAACGTATTATTAGTAATTAATTAATTAATTAGACTGAGATTATGTGTCGTCTTGAAAAATGTCTCAAGTATAATCTGCGTGAAAGAGCTCAGAATTGTTTCCATTTAAATGTTCTCAATATTGCAGGGTTCCCCACCAGGGAACCTTAAAATGTATTAAATCCATAAATTGCTAGTAAGTTGCATAACACTGAGTAGAAGGTAAGTCACTGTGGTGTAGAGAAATACCTTTTTTTTTTTTAACCAATTTTCCCAGGAGATGTTCTTTATAATTTTGACATGCAAAGGTTGATGCTCCTCTTAGACACAAATATATTAAAGGTACTAAAATAAAATTAGCGTGGCATAAAACATTATGTCCAAAACGATGTCTCAACAATGTTAAAAAAACAACAACTTTGAAGCAATGGATGGAAACAACAATAGACATATATAAAATGGAGAATATAACTGCCTTTATTAATTATAAATTGGATAAATGTACTTCATACTGGGAAAACTGGGTCAATTATGTCAAGTCCCATAAGCCTGACTTTAATTTTTCGAATTAGTGATTGTACTGCTAAAAAAAATAAAAATAAGGATTACTCCCTATATGTGTATATATGTATATGTGTATATATATATATATACATACATACATACATACACATACATACATACATACATACATACATACATACATACATACATACATACATACATACATATATATATATATATATATATATATAGGGAGTAATCCTTATTTTATTTTTATTTTTTTTGGGGGGGGGGGTGGAATGGTTTGGATATAAACAAAAAATATTTTGACATTTAAGGCAGACGACAGATGTGTGAAGTATGTGAATATGATGTAGTGGATGGGGATGTCTGATGCTGGATGTCAATAAAACAAGAAAAGAAAAAAAAATACAAACAAATAAATAAATAAAATAGTTAATATAAAAAATAAATAAATAAATAAATAAATAAAATAAATTAAAGAAAAAAACAACAAGTTACATCTTTGTCCAGCTGTTTACTGACATTCACTATTCAGGTTTAAATAACTTGTACTAAATATCGGCTCCAAATATCGGTTATCGGCCTCCTTGACTATTAATAATCAGTCACAGTATCGACCCTAAAGAAACATATCGTCAATCTTTAATGGGTAATAAACTTAAATGATATTGTCATCAATTGTCATTTCTGCCTTTTTATTATTTTTCTAATAATGTATATTTGCTACTTTTTACCTACGCTTTGAACCCTGCGGCTAATATATGTTTTTTTGTTCGCTATTGGCATGATGTTGTGTACGGAACAAATAGTCTTCATATACGACGGCAGAGACACTGAAAAGGTGTGTCATTGTTTGTGCTGTGGCGCCATCTTATGGCCGAGTTTTCTCACTGCAGGTGCTGCCGGTTGAAAATGTGTTTGCTGTTTCTGCTTTAAACCGGAAGTCAAACCGTCATTAGCGTTTCTGCGCAAAAAGATTCTTAATCACAAGGTTAATACGTTTTACAATATGATTACTAATAAAACAATTTGTACTTACCAAACTGTGATGTCTGTAGGAGTATTTTCATATATTGATTAATTGATTTAAACTTTAAATTGGTAGATTGCACAGTACAGTACATATTCCGTACAATTGACCACTAAATGGTAACACCACAATACGTTTTTCAACTTGTTTAAGTCGGGGTCCACGTTAATCAATTCATGGTAGAATTAATATTGATATAATTAATATTTGTATGTGCTATGGTGACGCAAACAAGCGAGCATTGTTTGCATTAGCGAATATGCTAACATGTCTACGAGTGTTTTTGTTGGTGATATCAATTTACAATGGCATTCTTTTTGTATTGTTTCAGTTTCTGACTTTTTTAAGGCTAATACCGTAGCACGCCAATGTGTTGCTACGCTAGAAAAATAGTTCCTCAGTGTTCACTCTCACAATAACAATGTTGCTACAGTTGGTTATTATACGGGTTACAAAACGTAAATGAAGTATTGTTGATGGTTTTTGAATGTATTTTTAAAGTGATTTTGAGGTAGAATTGATCGCTACCATTAGCTGCATTGCTAGTGTTGCGTCTGACCAGTCTACCTCTCAGGGAATTAAAGTCACTGGTCAATCCCAAGTTCTTTCAGATGACATATATGCGGAGTAAGGACCACAAGACAGAATAGGAATATTATCAAGTTTTACTAAAGCTTCAGGAGACCAGCCCACACCAATACATTCATACCGGCTTCTCTAATTGGTATAACATTCAAACGGAAGAGACAACTTCTTGCATATGAAGAAAGCCCCCACCCTCTCCAGAAAGGAACACAGGCTCATTGTTCTACTACGGATAAGATATAAGGGAGTACTCCAACCCCTACATTGCAAGCCTTCAAGGTAACACACACAGTTTACTTGCGGACATATTCCTAAAAAAAATAGAAAGAGTACAAATGGAAAAACACTAGCTGCTTTAAACATGACTGTGAATACAGAAATAACTCTTAAACATATGTGCATTCTCCACACTAGCCACCGAGAACGAGACGATTTTTACATGTTAGAATGCGAAAAAAGAACTGAAAAGTTTTGTTTTCTTGTCTCTCATAATGATTGTGAACGATTGGCGAAATTCCCCAAAAAGTCCAGTTCCCCTTTAAATACTGTTGCGCCGTATAGCCCAGAATGTGCGGTAATTAGATCCTACGATGTTATTCTCCAAGCTCCTGATGTTATGTTGGTGTTTTACATTTTCTATATTAACTTTTAATGCCTAGAGTTTATTCAACACCGACAGGAAGAAGCAATCTCTAACGTTAAATGGTCACTGACTGACAGAAGTACTTGTTGCTGGTTTTTGTCCCGCGTAGGTTGTGCTAAAATGAACGTACCGACGTATTGTCCGCCAATAGCGAGTGAGGAGGACCAAAACACTCTGTGTAGTGGAGCCCTAGCGGTAAAACCAAATGTAATGCCCATGTCAGATGGTTATTAAATATAGTCAAAAGCATACAATTGTCTGTGTAAACACGATTGTAAACATTTAACAACAATCCGCTAACCTCCTCCAACCTCCGAGGACAAAAGCTACGAACTATTGGAGACCCGGGCTTTCTGCTCCGCCGCTCCCAGTCTGTGGAACGCTCTCCCTGACCACCTGAGGGCACCACAGACAGTGGATGCTTTTAAAAAAGACTTAAAAACCCTTCTTTTTTTTTAAAAAAAACAACTTTTTTTAGATATATGTGTGCTAGTTATAGCTATTAGGCTGTTCTAGTTTTTATTTTTTTTTACTATTTATTTTACTTATTGGGGGCAGCTATTTGTGGTTCTAGCGTTGTTGTTGTTTTTTTGTTTTTTAATGCACTGTAGCACTTTGAGGTATTTTGCTCAATGTAAAGTGCTTTTACAAATAACATCTATTATTATTATTATTATTATGATTAACAATGATCTTGAATAGTTGAACAGTTTACATTAAATGTGGCGAAATTAGGCACTAATTTAATGATAACAACACAAGTAACCCTTTAAAATGCAATACACCCATTCTTCATTACTGTATCGGGAACGATCCTAATTAGATAAACAAACATCGAATTAAATGGACTCTCACAATTTGTTAGCAAAAACTGCACTTTAATAAATATTGAACATCTTGAAGTGCAGTTTTTTACCCCGATTTTATAAACTGGTTTGTTTTAGTCTTTTTTGTTGTCAACTGCAATTGTTTAAAAAAAAATGTTAATGTCCCTTAATATTCTCAGGGCATGTCCACATTGTGATGTCCACATTGGAGAAAACAGGGGACCTCCAAGTCGGGGTTTACCGGAAACCCCACACATGCGGATCAATACCTACTTTTTCATTCACACCACCCACTGGAACACAAACTGGGCGTTATCAGAAGCCTACAACACAGAACTGATCATGTTCCTCCTGGCCCACAGGCCAGAGACTAAGAGCATAGGCATTTGAAGGAAGCCCTCAAAACCTGTGGTTACCCCAGCTGGTCCTTTGTGAAAAGTGCATCCAGTTCCAGAAATAACAAGACCAGAGTGGACGAGGAGGAAAAAGGTGACAGACACACAAATATGGAAACTCCATAAGTATCAGAACTCAGAAGAGTTTTTAACCAACACAACATCCCAGTACACTTCAAACCACCCTGAGACAGAGACTGGTACATCCTAAACACTGGACACACCACAGAAAACATCTGCTGTATGCTATCCAGTGTAATGATGAACTCTGATTCATATATTGGGAAACAAAACAACCACTAAGCCGACACATGGCACAGCATGAGAACTAACATGTAGACATTCTGGACAGACAGGAAGGATGTTACCACACAGGAGTGAGGGAAGCCATCTCTGTCAAGGTGGAAAAACCATCCCTGAACAGAGGATGTGGCTTGCGACACCACCTGTTCCCACATACAACCCTGTCCTTTCAACCATTCCTAAAAGCAATTTAGCCTCCAACAAATGACAGAGTTAGAAACATTCTGCTCACAAAAGGAGACCAGAATGTCATTTGTGACATTTGTTTACAACTGAATAGAATGTTTACGTGGGGATTCTGACTATTTTGGACTGGTAGTAGTGGATCCACAGCCATGGTTCTGCCACACAATACCTCAATGCTAACGAGGGGAGATTACCCTTCAACCACTGTCCTTGGCTTTGACATAGGATTGTTTGTTTGCATCTCAACAGTTGTTTTTCTCATTACCATAGGGCGGAACTATCCTTGCCCAGGCACACACTCCTGGTTTCAGAGCATAAATATTTGGGGTTTTGGCACCAGCTGCTAGACTAGATGTGACCAATCTAAGTCTAAGACTAGATGTGATCAATTTAATTCTAAGAATAGATCTGACCAATCTAAGTCTAAGACTACATGTGACCAATATAAGTCTAAGACTAGATGTGACTAATCTAAGTCTAAGACTAGATGTGACCAATCTTAGTCTAAGACTAGATGTAACAATCTAAGTCTAAGACTAGATGTGACCAATCTAAGTCTAAGACTAAATGTAACATCTAAGTCTAAGACTAGATGTAACAATCTAAATCTAAGACTAGATGTGACCAATCTAAGTCTAAGACTAGATGTGACCAATCTAAGTCTAAGACTAGATGTAACAATCTAAGTCTAAGACTAGATGTGACCAATCTAAGTCTAAGACTACATGTGACCAATCTTAGTCTAAGACTACATGTAACAATCTAAGTCTAAGACTAGATGTGACCAATCTAAGTCTAAGACTAGATGTAACAATTTAAGTCTAAGACTAGATGTGACCAATATAAGTCTAGGACTAGATGTGACCAATATAAGTCTAAGACTAGATGTGACCAATCTTAGTGTAAGACTAGATGTGACCAATCTAAGTCTAAGACTAAATGTAACATCTAAGTCTAAGACTAGATGTAACAATCTAAGTCCAAGACTAGATGTGACCAATCTAAGTCTAAGACTAGATGTAACAATTTAAGTCTAAGACTAGATGTGACCAATATAAGTCTAGGACTAGATGTGACAAATATAAGTCTAAGACTAGATGTGACCAATCTAAGTCTAAGACTAGATGTGACCAATCTTAGTCTAAGACTAGATGTAACAATCTAAGTCCAGGACTAGATGTGACCAATCTAAGTCTAAGACTAAATGTAACAATCTAAGTCTAAGACTAAATGTAACAATCTAAGTCTAAGACTAGATGTGACCAATCTAAGTCTAAGACTAGATGTAACAATCTAAGTCTAAGACTAGATGTGACCAATCTTAGTCTAAGACTAGATGTAACAATCTAAGTCTAAGACTAGATGTGACCAATCTAAGTCTAAGACTAGATGTAACAATCTAAGTCTAAGACTAGATGTGACCAATCTAAGTCTAAGACTAGATGTAACAATCTAAGTCTAAGACTAGATGTGACCAATCTAAGTCTAAGACTAGATGTAACAATCTAAGTCTAAGACTAGATGTGACCAATCTAAGTCTAAGACTAGATGTGACCAATCTAAGTCTAAGACTAGATGTGACCAATCTAAGTCTAAGACTAGATGTAACAATCTAAGTCTAAGACTAGATGTGACCAATCTAAGTCTAAGACTAGATGTGACCCTGGCTTGAATGACCTGAGACTACAAAAACCTGATGACTGAGAACCTTCAAAGAATTGTCCCTTGATATTCTACTTAATGCTTTTTGTTGACATTTAAGGTTAATTTGATTGACTTTAATGCTTTTTAATGACCTGCGGAGACCCTGCAATAGTAAAAGGGGTCACAATGGAGCCACATCTACACAGAGTCCACAGACCCACACAGTCCATAGACCCGCACAGTCCACAGACCCTCAGAGTCCATAGACCCACACAGTCTTTAGACCCACACAGTGCATAGACCCACACAGTCCACAGACCCACAGAGTCCACAGACCCACACAGTCCACAGACCCACACAGAGTCCACAGACCCACACAGTCCACTCACGTTGCAGAAGTCCTTGTTCTCCTGGAAGCCCGGCTTGCACACGCACCTCCCGATGGGAACCAGCCAGCCGCCGTCTGCACTGCAGTACATCTTGGGAGCCTCAAACTCCTCGGAAGCGTTGACACAGGCACCGTGGACCTCCACCAGGGCCGTGTCCCCCCCAGTTATGGTGTCGGGGAACTGGGCCAAGTTAAGCACGGTGACCGGGCATTTTTGTAGAAGACCCTGACCGAGACCAGAGCGATACAGGCGCCCAGGTCCTGGAAGGCCAGGTAGAAACCTTTTTTACTCAGGTTGCTGATATCCCGCACTTCTGTGTTGAGCTTCATCACACGGTCGCCGACGTCCACCTGTGGAAGGAAGACGTTTGGGATCCATTAGTCCCCAAACTCAGTTATGTAAAGACAATTAAGTTGTCAGTTTTATACAATTGATCAATTTATTAATACAACTTATTTGACTTTTTCATTTAGAAAAAAAATGCTGTAAAAACATTTTAAAACATTACTATATAATGCAGTATTATTACTTTTTGGCCAATTATATCATTAAAAAAATATCAATTATTATTTGTTTGCTATCATTGTATTATTATATCAAATAAAAAATATTTCCAACATTGTTAATAGTGTTTTATGTACATTACAGTTTAAATTAATGAAAATGTAAAACATTTAAAATCAATATATTGCTTTATATTTTAGTTAAATCAATCATTATGATTAATAATGAATGAGAAGTTCATTCATTTGTGTGATTTGTTAGTGTTACACAGGAAAAAAAGGTGTAATAAATAGCTATGAAATGGAAAAGGGGTGGGGTTAAATAAGCTCTACTTCTACTTACTCTTTTTTTGGACATGTAATGTCACAATAATCAAATCAAATCAAATCAAATCAACTTTATTTATAACGTACATTTAAATTTCACCACAGGGGTAGTCAAAGTGCTGTACAATGGGGCAGGTTACCCATAACTATGAAAATTGTCGATCTAAAATATTGCATTTCAAAATATCTTTGCACTAGATAAACATATATATATATATATATATATATATATATATATATATATATATATATATATATATATATATATATATATATATATGTTTATATATATATATATATATCTATATATATATATATATATATATATATATATATATATATATATATATATATATATATATAGATAGATATATATATATATATAGATATATATAAACATATATATATATATCTATATATATAGATATATATAAACATATATATATATATATATAGATATATATATATATATACACACACACATATATATATATATATATATATATATATATATATATATATATATATATATATATATATATATATATATATATATATATATATACACACACATACATATATATATATATATATATATATATATATATATATATATATATATATATATATATATATATATATATATATATATATATATATATATATATATATATATATATATATATATATATATATGTGCAGTACAGGCCAAAGGTTTGGATACACCTTCTCATGCCATGTGTTTTCCTTATTTTCATGACTATTTACATTGTCGATTGTCACATCAAAACTATGATACCTGTAAAGTGAAAACCATTTCAGGTGACTACCTCTTGAAGCTCATGGAGAGAATGCGAGAGTGTGCAAAGCAGTAATCGGAGCAAAGGGGGGCTATTTTGAAGAAACTAGAATATAAAACATGTTATTTCACCTTTTTTTTGCTAAATACATAACTCCACATGGGTTCTTTCATAGTTTTGATTTGACAATCTACAATGTAAATAGTCATGAACATAAAGAGAACAGTGTACTGTCCAAACGTTTGGCCTGTACTGTATATTGCATATGATCAAATTTATAATAATATAAAAAAATATCGTTTTTACTTACTTTTATATTTATTTAGCCACTTTTCCACCAAGAGAATTACTATCATTCATATTTGTAGTAGGACAGTACTGTATATGCAATAGCTACATGGCGCTATCAGGTTTGTTTACAACTTCTTCAGCAACATGACAGCTGCAAAATACACGTTTATTTTCTGTGGTAGTCGTACTTGATGAGCGTCCATACCTGCGTGAAGCTCTCATCCGCAGCAATGGTGTCGATTTTGACGTACTGGCTCTCCTTGATGAACCACAAGTTGGCGTTGTTGGACTCATAGTAGTACATGTTGAATGTCTGCACACACACACACACATAAAATACTTTACTGACACACAAGTTCATTCAACGTGAAATTTTAACAAGCTGGCCGCCTCTCTGCTCTCACGTCTGCCCTGGAGAGCCAGACCTAAACCCCACTCTCATATTATCGCTGCACTCGTCATTCTGCAGACGTCTTGTCCACAAAAAGACTGACAAAGTGGAAGAAAATCAATACAGAGGAGCTGTAATATCGCAGTTATGCGGGAGAGCAGGGCCCTCTAAATATATATATATATATAAATTAAAATATAGCACTATAAAATAAGTATTCCCTGGAGAATCTTTTTTCAGGTCTTTGAAATGGAACATATTAGTGGGAAAATGTTGAAAATGACTTATTTAACTGCTGGAATGAGCACCAAATTGAAATGATCCTGCAGGTCATTAAGTACAGGACTTCTCTCTTTTTCTTCCCCAGGACCGCCAAAGCTTGATTTTTACAAGTAATGTGTTCCAATAAGTCAATTGCACAAACAATGTATTTGTTTGTTTAAATTAGTGCTGTCAAACTATTATTTAAACTGAAATTAAGTATTATTATTATTATTATTAATTATTTAAACTGAAATTAAGTATTATTATTATTATTATTATTAATTATTTAAACTGAAATTAATTACAATTAATCACATTGTATTGTCTATGAATGTTGTCATGTATTCATTATTATATTATATTATATTATATTATATTAAATTATATTTATTATATATTATATATTATTATTATATTATTATTATTATTATTATTATTACTATTATTATTATCATTATTTATTTATTTATTCATGTCATTGTAATCTTTATTACTCACTTGCATAATTTGCATTATCCTGAAAAATGAGCCCAATGTTTGTTTAAATGTGGGTTTTTTCTTAAAACCTGCCAACAGTTTTAAATAAAGTCCCGTCTGGGTATGTTTCCGGAAAAGGAGCAATAAATTGTGAGATTAATCTGCATGCATACATGATTAACGCACCCATTTTGTGTGATTAATCACATGACTTAGTCTGTTATTTCTGACAACGCTACTTTTTTACATACCTTCATTGAGAATAATTATGGGTTTTAATTCAGAAAACCATGGAAACTACATGACAAAAGCATGGAGAAATGAACAATTTAACATCACCTTTACTGAAGCGGGACTCAAATTTTACTGCAGCAACCACGGCAGGTGCCGCGACCGCCCTCGTCTTCCGCCGTAATGCCCCAAAAATGGACCAACATTTGCGGCAAGAACATGCCGTGACCGTCCTTGACTTTTTACTTCTTAATGGATGACGGATGTAACAGTAAACGGTATAATGATCATTTGCGATGGTTAGTAATACTGTTTAATTTTTAAATAACCACAAAACCGTCATTTATTAATGCATTTTCGGCAACAGGAAGTCAGGCGCATACGCACTAGCGGTGTTTGGCTGGATAATCATGGCGGATTAACTACACGGACTTTGCTGCGGAGATTTCTCCTCGGAGTAAATGGAGCAAAGCGCTTGGTTTAACCTCATTTTCCCTCGCTTTCCGGCGTGTGTTTAAGAGCGCACTGCTGTGTTTAGATGGAGACAGGTGTGGACAATATTGTCCCCACACTAAAAGTATACAGCCAAGGAGAAAACAATTTGATGTTTTGTGGCAGGCATGTGTCGTGAACGTTGTCACAACTTGTTTATACAGTCTTTAGTTTGTTGACTGGGATGTTCACTCCTCCTTTATTTAACTGTATCAGTGTTCAAATAACATCAATACTAGCTTTAATGTTTTGTCATCTCATCGAATTGAAGGCAGGCTGTGAAGATTGTGTATTCGATGTGAGAGTATCACTACGGGTTTTTGTTGTTGGCCAAACTGTTGTACTGAACCACTAGAAGGTGTTGGAGAAGAGCAAAGCTTCTTTATTTTACTTTATCTTCATTAGCCAAACTGCTTTGTGTTTTATTTTGATATCAAAAAGTAAACACCAGGTTGTTTTTTTTACATTACTTGTGTTTTTTTCACATCACTAAGGTGTTACTTCAAAAACCATTCATGTGACACATCATTTTGTTAAGGTGTTATTGTGAATAGTTAATTCCTATATGACATATTTCTGCTCAACCTCTTAATGGATCTGTCCCGATACATCATCTACATCTACATATACATGTACATAATTTAAAAAATGTATAAAAAAATAAAAACTCTCTTTATCAAAATGTAAAAATAGAGATAAAGGCGTCATGTAATGACAAAAAGCTGACACATTGATGTTATTAAAGAATAAAAATAACTAATATTTGTCTATAAATATATGGATAGCGTTTATCTATAGTCTTTTTATTAGATATTACAAATGACATGATGGTATTACCTTCACACCCAACACTGCCTTACCTAACAATTACTAATCACAATTTCAATATTGATAACACTAACCTTAATTATTACTTTATCCATAATTGGCAGCCCTAGATCTCATAAATGAAGACTATTTGTATCTATTATATATATATATATATATATATATATATATATATATATATATATATATATATATATATATATATATATATATATATATATATATATATATATATATATATATATATATATATATGTGTGTGTATACAGTATATATATACTGTATACACACACATATATATATATATATATACATATATACATATATATATATATATATATATATATATATATATATATATATATATATATATATATATATATATATATATATATACATATATATATATATATATATATATATATATATATATATATATATATATATATATATATATATATATGCATATATATATATATATATATATATATATATATATACATATATACATACATATATATATACAGTATATATACATACATATATATATATATATATATATATATATATATATATATATATATATATATATATATATATATATATATATATATATGTTGTTTGCCTTGGTGCCCTAAATATGACCTTTCTTTTAAGACAACACTTGCCTTGACCTTAAAAAGTTCAAATTTTGAGGCCTGCTGGAGGATCTTCTACATTGCTTTGAGTTCATTTTTGAATGTATTAGTGCTTTTCACCTTCTTTATCAAAATGCAACTTTTTTGGGGGGCATTGTTCTGGCCTTTTTGCAGTCATAATAATATCTTTTTAAAATATATATATATTTTTTGAGTGGTCAGCTTGAAGCGTCCCTCTGTCTCTGACTCCCTCCTGAGTGTCTGTTAGGATTCTATGACCCGCCTTATCTTGCCTCTGATTGGCCAGTCCGTAATGTTTGGCCCTAACCTTAGCCAATTGTGACTCATCATAGGAACACCAAGCAGTCATCATGGCTGTTGTCTAGCAGCGTCTAATTGGAACAAATATTAGGTAAAGGTCAACACCTTCAACGATCATCTGCTGTGTTAATTTAGCTGACTGGCTGAGCTCGTTAGGAGCCGTGATTTGTTCAACCAACAACACCCGCAAATGTTGGCATCAAACGTGCTTAATCAAAGATCCTTTCAGACTGCCAGATATCATCGGCGCGGTTTAGGCCTGCATCGCAGCGTGCCAGACCAGAGCCAGACTCAAAGAGAGACAATCTTATTTGTTTCAGATCAAATCAACTGGCAGGTATTGATCCTCGCAAAAAGAAGAGAGCTGCTTTTTTTTTTTACTGGTCTACTTCAAATGCTGTGAACTCAATGACTCGCTAGCGGGGGGGGGGGGGGGGGGGGGGGTGTAACTTGCTCATTGGCGGGGGAAGAGACCTTCTTGTAGAACAGTCGTGCTCTGCTCTTTAAATACTCTCCCAGGATTCCACAGGAGTTAGTACACCTGCACAGTCTCATACACTCCATAGTAGACTCAATAGTACACCTGCACAGTCTCATACACTCCATAGTACGCCTGCATAGTCTCATACACTCCATAGTACGCCTGCATAGTCTCATACACTCCATAGTAGACTCAATAGTACACCTGCACAGTCTCATACACTCCATAGTACGCCTGCATAGTCTCATACACTCCATAGTACGCCTGCATAGTCTCATACACTCCATAGTAGACTCAATAGTACACCTGCACAGTCTCATACACTCCATAGTACGCCTGCATAGTCTCATACACTCCATAGTACACCTGCACAGTCTCATAGACTCCATAGTACACCTGCACAGTCTCATACACTCCATAGTAGACTCCATAGTACACCTGCACAGTCTCATAGACTCCATAGTAGACTCCATAGTACACCTGCATAGTCTCATAGACTCCATAGTAGACTCCATAGTACACCTGCACAGTCTCATAGACTCCATAGTAGACTCCATAGTACACCTGCATAGTCTCATAGCCTTCATAGTAGACTCCATAGTACACCTGCATAGTCTCATAGACTCCATAGTAGACTCAATAGTACACCTGCATAGTCTCATAGACTCCATAGTAGACTCCATAGTACGCCTGCACTGTCTCATAGACTCCACAGTACACCTGCATAGTCTCATAGACTCCATAGTAGACCCCATAGTACGCCTGCACTGTCTCATAGACTCCATAGTAGACTCAATAGTACACCTGCATAGTCTCATAGACTCCATAGTAGACTCCATAGTACGCCTGCACTGTCTCATAGACTCCACAGTACACCTGCATAGTCTCATAGACTCCATAGTAGACTCCATAGTACGCCTGCACTGTCTCATAGACTCCATAGTAGACTCAATAGTACACCTGCATAGTCTCATAGACTCCATAGTAGACTCCATAGTACGCCTGCACTGTCTCATAGACTCCATAGTACACCTGCATAGTCTCATAGACTCCATAGTAGACTCCATAGTACGCCTGCACTGTCTCATAGACTCCATAGTAGACTCCATAGTACGCCTGCACTGTCTCATAGACTCCATAGTAGACTCCATAGTACGCCTGCACTGTCTCATAGACTCCATAGTAGACTCAATAGTACACCTGCATAGTCTCATACACTCCATAGTAGACTCCATAGTACACCTGCATAGTCTCATAGACTCCATAGTAGACTCCATAGTACACCTGCATAGTCTCATAGACTCCATAGTAGACTCCATAGTACGCCTGCACTCTCATAGACTCCATAGTAGACTCAATAGTACACCTGCATAGTCTCACAGACTCCATAGTAGACTCCATAGTACGCCTGCACTGTCTCATAGACTCCATAGTACGCCTGCACAGTCTCATACACTCCATAGTAGACTGAATAGTACACCTGCATAGTCTCATAGACTCCATAGTAGACTCCATAGTACGCCTGCACTGTCTCATAGACTCCATAGTAGACTCCATAGTACGCCTGCACTGTCTCATACACTCCATAGTAGACTCAATAGTACACCTGCATAGTCTCATAGACTCCATAGTACACCTGCACAGTCTCATAGTCTCCATAGTACATAGTGCTTTGTCCTGGGCATGACGTTAAAGTGCATCCGGCAGTGGAGGCTCCTCTATGGGGTCTTGGGGCACTAGGAGGTTAACCCCTTTACTACTGTTACCCCAGGTGGCCCCCCTTGGCAAAGGCCTAGTACCTGACTGCCCCCTAGCCAGGGATACGGTGAAGACCTCAACGGCGGAGCAGGCGGAAGACGGTAGATGTAAGAACCACCACAAGGGCTGCGATGGCAGAAGAAGGCACCCCCACATCCATGTGGGATGAGTTAAGGGAAATAACGACCCGAGACCTCAACGGTGGAACAGGCGGAGGATGATTGCTAACCCTATGGAGCGTCACAACGGCTGGGATGGCGGATGAAGAAGGCTGCAGCAGAATTGGGTCCCCAGTCGTCTTGGACTCCATGCCACTGGACCCTGACCCGGATCTGTCAAGGATGGTGTGGTGACTGTCTGTGCACCAGTCTCCCCACGTTAAACAAAGTCACGCACAGGCATCCTCCATAAAGGGATACACCCCTACCAGGAGGATCGTCATATTCTCTTCGAGTGACCGCCGATGATGATGAGTACATAGTGCATAGTACACCTGCATAGTCTCAGACTTCGGGGGACGGTGTGGCGCGGGTTGGGAGAGTGGCCGT
The DNA here is from genome assembly GCF_033978785.1 of Entelurus aequoreus. Classification (NCBI taxonomy): domain Eukaryota; kingdom Metazoa; phylum Chordata; class Actinopteri; order Syngnathiformes; family Syngnathidae; genus Entelurus; species Entelurus aequoreus. The sequence continues at coordinate 9,389,174 of NC_084746.1, forward strand.
GCCAGCAACCTGAGGGTTCCTGGTTCGATCCCCACCTTCTACCAAACCTCGTCACGTCCGTTGTGTCCTCGAGCAAGACACGTCACCCTTGCTCCTGATGGGTCGTGGTTAGTAAGCGCTATACAAGTATAACCCATTTACTTCATAGACCACTCACACAAAGTTAGTAATGACTGACACCATTTGTTTATTATTATTGTGCTAGTCGTTTGGAGTGCAACCTTTTGACAAACTTACAGATGTAACAACTGCACTCAGTATCATGACACATTTTTATTTCGGCAACAGTAAGTCAGGAGCATGCGCACTAGCAGTGTTTGGCTGGATAATCATGGCCGACTAACTACACAGACTTTGCCACGGAGATTCCCCCTCGGAGTAAACGGAGCCGAGCGCTTGGTTTAACCTCATTTTCTGTGTTTAAGAGCGCACTGCTGTGTTTTAGATGGAGACAGGTGTGGACAATATTGTGTCTTTAGTTTGTCGACTGGGATGTTCACTCCTCCTTTGTTCAACCGCAAACTGTATCAGTGTTCGATTAATATCAGTACTAGCTTTAATGTTTTGTCATCTCATCGAACATTTTTATTTTTGTTACGGTGCTCAGCTCCCGTAACGTCCACAGGTCAGGAAAACAGTCCAGTTCAGGGGTGACCACACTTTTTTCTGCCGGCGAGCTACTTTTTAAATGACCAAGTCGAGGGGATCTACCTCATATATACACACATATATATATATATCTATATATATATATATATATATATCTATATATATATATATATATATATATATATATATATATATATAGATATACACATATATATATATATATATATATATATATATATATATATATATATATATATATATATATATATATATATATATATATATATATATATATATATATATATATATACACATATATATATATATACATATATATATATATATATATATATATATATATATATATATATATATATATATATATATATATATATATATATATATATATATATATATCTATATATATATATATCTATATATATATAGATATATATATAGATATATATATATTTATTTTGTCGTTTTTGTTCACATGTTAAAGGTGTACAAAATACAAGCGTGTTAAGCACATATATTTATTTTATTTATTTTATTTATTTTATTTATTTTATTTATTTTATTTATTTTATTTATTTTATTTATTTTATTTATTTATTTAATTTAATTTAAATGTATTTATTTATTTTATTTAAATTCATTTAAATGTATCTAAATTTATTTATTTTATTTATTTATTTTATTTTATTTTATTTCATTTTATTTGATTTATTTATTTTATTTAAACGTATTTATTTATTTTATTTATTTTATTTATTTTATTTATTTTATTTATTTTATTTATTTTATTTATCTTATTTATTTTATTTATCTTATTTATTTTACTTATTTATTTTTTATCGTGCTCTGTTTGTGTTGTGTCTCTTGTTGTCTTTTGGCCTGCCCATTGTACAGCACCTTGGCTACCCCTGTGGTGGATTTTAAATGTGCTTTATAAATAAAGTTGATTTGATTTGATTAGATATAGATTCCTTTCTGTCATGAAGACAAGAATATAAGTTGGTATGATTGTGATGACTTGCATTGATTGGAATCAGACAGTAGTGATGATAACCTCCACATTTTCTAATGAAAGAGAACAAAAAAAAAGTCCTCCTTTTTGTCCAATACCACATGAAAGTACTTGCTTTTTGTTTTTGTCCGTTTTATACACTTTGCAAGAAATACGTTGGCGGAAAACTCCGTAGCTTGCTAGCTTTCTGAGACTCTTATTTTGTTAGCGCAGGCAGGACGGAGCAGGGCTTTTATTGTGAAGACTAGGAACTGTGCGGTCGTACGGCGCGAGAGTCTGTTGAAATAAAAAGTGTTTCTCGCCTTCCTGTCGGTCGTTTTTTCTTAATAGCGGTCTGGCGTCATCTCACAAGACCAATGTCACAATGTCAATCAAGTGACGGAAGTTACTCATGGCTCCTTTAATATCTCTGTGCCCTCTAAAAATAATAACCGTATGTGTCGTTTTTCAGCTGATTGTGTTGTTGTTGAGCCCAGAAGTCACAAAGTACGACGCTCTTTTTAACTTTTATTGTCAATCCTGTGCTATAAACACGTTAAATTCCGACATATATTATTTCTCGTCTTTTTCTTCCACTTCTCATTCTCTGTCAATCATTTTTCAGGTTAGCTCTGTACCTATGCTGTCTATCTACACTAAAGTGGGGTGGTAATTTGTTTTTGCGACTTCACCAAAACGTCACTGTGAAGTTTTTGAGTCTGTTAAGGTGATTGGAGCGCTAGCTTCCGTGACGATGGCTTCTGTTTTGTTCAGTCAGCCGTTTTACTGCCATGTTGCAGTATCAATTAAGGTGTGTAAATAAACACTCACATAATGTTTTTTTGTGTAAACAATGAATTCAACATCGTATATATATGCGACTTATATATAGACAAAATGTTTTATTTTTTCTGAAATGTAGTGGGTGTAGTTTTAAAGCGGTGCTCACCTCTTTGCAGGTCCCGGGGACACCCGGCAGGCTGTTGCAGTCCCGCAGGGTGAACTTGATCTCGATGTAGACACGCTGCGCTCCTTCCCGGCCGATGTGGCGTGTCCGCAGCCAGTTGTTCTGGTTGGCCTCCATGACGTTGCACACCTGGTAGGTCCTCATCGGGGTGTTCCGCTCATCCATCACGCTGATCTCCTCCCACTGCGGGGGGACACAGGTTGGAAGGCGGTTACATGGTTGGAGAAGTCAGGACGTCGGGGGAAGGTCAGAGTGAGAGGATAGAAGAAACACTCCAGCTAAGTGGGAAGTGAATTATATTTATATAGCGCTTTTCTCTAGTGACTCAAAGCGCTTTTACATAGTGAAACCCAATATCTAAGTTAGGGTGGTCCTAAAGAAGGCGGCATTTTTCAGAGGTCTCAAAAAGGTAACAAATACAATAAAGTGTGTGTGTGTGTGTGTGTGTGTGTGTGTGTGTGTGTGTGTGTGTGTGTGTGTGTGTGTGTGTGTGTGCGTGCGTGTGTGCTTGTATTTCTACCCTTCTTGAAACATCAACAAGGAAAAGTAGCTTCCATATGAGGACCGAAACCATGGTCCCATTGCATCTAATAGAGAGCCAAACACTAGAGTCCGTGAACATTGCTCCAAAGTCAGGATTTTTTGTTGATTTAATGTGCATAGAAAAGTAAACATCGACTGGTGCAAAGGCAGCAATATATGATCAAACAAGATGTCAGCTAAAGAAGGACTTCCCTATTCATCCCCGCCAGGTGAACAGCTGATTTGACCACTTCCGGTGCTGACGTAAGACAACCCATATGTGAGCATAGGATGAACAAATACACTACAGTACGGTTTTGGGACATCAACAAGGAAAAGTAGCTTCTATATGAGGAGGTGTGAACAACTTAGTACCGAAATCATGGTCCCAATACGGAAAACTATTGCATCTAATAGAGAGACAAATACTAGAGTCCGTGAACATTGCTCCAAAGTCAGGATTTTTTTGTTGATTCAATGTGCATACAAAAGTAAACATTGACAGGTGCAAAGGCAGCAATATATGATAAAAAAAAAAGACGGCAGCCAATGTTGTAAATACACATTTTTATATATCTGGAAAGGGTGGTCCTAAAGAGGCAGGAATTTTTCAGAGGTCTCAAGAAGGTAACAAATACAAGAATATGTGTGTGTGTGAGAGTGTTCTTGTATTGCTACCCTTCTTGAGACATCAACAAGGAAAAGTAGCTTCCATATGAGGAGGTGTGAACAAGTGAGGACATAAACCATGGTCCCATTGCATCTAATAGAGAGCAAATAGTAGAGTCCGTGAACATTGCTCCAAAGTCAGGATTGTTTTGTTGATTTAATGTGCATAGAAAAGTAAACATTGACAGGTGCAAAGGCAGCAATATATGATCAAACAAGACAGCAGCTAAAGAAGGACTTCCCTATTCATCCCCGCCAGGTGAACAGCTGATTTGACCACTTCCGGTGCTGACGTAAGACAACCCATATGTGACCATAGGATGAACAAATATACTACAGTACGGTTTTGGGACATCAACAAGGAAAAGTAC